>NC_133345.1:24146066-24481066 GCF_030506205.2 Paramisgurnus dabryanus | reverse complement strand
AGTCAGAACACATGAAATACCATTGAACCACCCTTTAAGATGCCAGCTATGCCCCTAAAACCTAACCTATCAACCATTCCTCTGTGTGGGGTCACACTGTTTAACTACCCAGCCTTGTAGCTTGGTAGACAGTGCCTGTTATTTACAGCCAGCATCTCTCTCTCTCTCTCTCTCTCTCTCTCTCTCTCTCTCTCTCTCTCTCCCACTGTCTCTCCCAGGCCCTGCTATTGAACGGTTTTATAGTCTTCCCACCGTTTCCTTGTTTGAAACAATATAGCTGGGCCTGTTGTTATTGATTTCACTGGATTGTGCCCTGGGTAAGTGCTCCTTTGAGCCTTGCTGCTAAATTAAGCCATCTTTCCAACAGTGCCTGACAGTACTCCTTAGATCCCGGCTGCCTTCTAATGGCTCTGGTATTACTCATATGTTAATTGATTGGGCGGTGGAGGAGGAAGCCGACAGCAAGGTGGAAATGACTGCTGAGCACAGAAGTCTGATGCGGAGCTTTCAGAGAAATAAGTTACAAAGCCGAGTGACAATGGGGTCAATCAGCTACCCGAGAGAGGGAAAATTACTTTGATGATTAAATTGATCGGAATTACTGAAGCATCATAATGGACTACCTGCCTCTCGCTGCTATTTCAAGAATGCCCTTCTGTTACATTTAAACTACATCTCAGTAAGTCTCTTCCCAGCATGCATTATTTGTCATCACCCTTGCTGCAGACAGTAAAAGTGACACAAGAGGGCAATCGACAGGCTTCAGTTCACAGCTCAATGAGCCAGAACAGCCAGAGGAAATATTTGCAGTTTAGGCAGTTAAATGCCCAAAAACATCTGGCCTGTCACAGCATAATCCCAAATATAACCTAATTGGCTTTGGGTGGGTAGTGATGTGTTAGTGATAATATCGCTTGTTATTTTGTTTGCTATAACATTGTTAATTTTTTGCATAGTTGTTAAATAGACTAAATTAAAGGTAATGTACAATCCACTAAAATCTAATATTACTCTTATGTGAAGGGCTACTATACTTCTAAATAATGTCATTGTGGTCCCATCCACAGTAAACGCTCCATTCATCCTATGTCATTCGCCCACTTTCTCTCTCTCTTCTCTCTTTTTTTGTTCTGTCTGATGTCTCATTTCCTCTCTTGTCCCATGGATGATTAGGAGCAGCCTGCAGCATTTATCATAGGCTGGGAGAAAAAGAATAGGGCAGTATGAGGCTGAGAAGCCACCAAGTCTTCCATGGTAAAATAAGAGAATGTTATCTTAACCTGTTCAATCTTCACACCTGTGATGGGCTCTCTAAAATATACAGAGATTGGAGAGTAAAGCCTCAATCATCCTTTTATAAGGCGCACCAGTGACAGTTCTGGCACATTTGGTTTTCTATGCAAGATACAACATTAGCAAAAACCAAACCACATACTTTAGGGGCTTTTAAGGAGTATTAGTTTTAACGGTGTATATGTTATTTTATATTTGAATATACCAAGCAAAATTCCAACTGAACTTCACAGTCAGCAAGTACATACTGAAAAAGGTCTTATGGGTTTTGAGTGCCAAGAAGGCTTGTAGACAATGAAACAATTTGAAACATGTAAAGTAAGTTATTTCAAGCACTATTTTATCTACAGTAATCTTGCAATTTAATAACTTTTTATATATAATAACATTACTTGTGTAGTTTTTAAAATTTCAGTAGTACTACTACTATATTCTATGAATGCAGTAAGAGTCGCCATATTTAAAGGTGACATAGAATGATTGAACGGGGTATTTAGCCTTGTTCTGTGATGTGACATGTAGACAAAAAAGTTTTTGTTTGGGTCTGTAATGCCTTAGAAGCTTCCTAAAAACCTTTCTCAGATAGCTCTTGGGGGATTTTAAACAAGTGGTTTTGCACCTATTTGGCTCCCCCTACTGGCTTAACTTGCAATCTCATTACTGATTGGCTGACTTTGCTGCCACTCAAAAAATTTAGCCAATTATTTTAAAGTGGAGGGGCAGGGAGATGCCTGTGATGTCATAAGCATCAGTTTTTCAGATTGGGACGTTTTCTGGCTGACATTTCTAAAAGAGGAATTTCTATGAGACTGAGATGTTTAGCATGTTTAGCACTTTTTGTATGTTTGTGAACGCGGGTAGACTACCATTATTCAACAAAGACAAGGTAAAAATGGTTTTTCATTTTCTGTCCCCTTTAATTTGATGTGAATGAAAATGAGCCAGTGAGAGGCAGAATATAATCTATTGTACTTTCAATAAGGCCCTCTATCACAAATAATTTTCTAAATCATCCCTGTGTCTGAAATCGCATTCTTTGACAGTACGTACTGAATTAGATAAGATTGACTGTATTTTTATTATTTTTGTTTTTTATTAATTCCTAATGCAGTTTTTGCGGTGAGGCAACAGTGCTACCCACTGTTCTGCCCCAATTATCGTTAAAAAAAGTATATAGGTAGTGTAAATGAAATTCATCACGTGACATACGTTGTCATAACAAAAAGTGAGACATTAATTCGGATGATGTTAAAACCCCTTAAAGGAATAGTTCACTTTAAAATAAAAATTCTGTCATCAGTTACTCATCCTCATGTTGTTCTAAACCTGTATGAATTTCTTTTTTCTGATAAACACAAAGGAAGATATTTTGAGAAATGATGGTAAACACACAGCAGATAGTGACCATTGACTTCCATAGTAGGAAAACAATATTTTGGAAGTATTGTGATAAATGATGAAGAAAATATGTTGATAAATGATGGTAAGCACAGTTGACGGTACCCATTAAATTCCATCATATTTTTATTCTACTATGGAAGTCAATGGTCACTATCTGCTGTGTGTTTACCATCATTTATCAAAATATCTTCTTTTGTGTTCATCAGAAAAAAGAAACTTATACAGGTTTAGAACAACATGAGGATGAGTAAATGATGACAGAATTTTCATTTTAAGGTGAACTATCACTTTAACTGGCACCATCCCGTGAACGGGGCACCTGATTTTACTTCAATATTTTGCATGTAAAGTTTTATCTAATTCAAGAAACTATGTATCATTGGAAAGCTCTAAGAATTTAATTGTTTAATATTTAAAAAAAAATTGCATTAAAAATAATGCAGTGACAGTAATTTATTAATTTGTGACAAGAGTATGCAGCAAACTGTTGAAACCTAGTGGCCGTTGTTGCTAAAACCACTAAAAGTGTGACACAAACCTAATTTTTGTGATTTTAACTTGAAATTTAAATCACAACTACTTGAGACTTCAAGTTTACATTATTACTTTTGTGAAACATTTACATTTTTATAATTTTGTTTATAAAATTAATATATTGTTGCATTATTTTTATTTATTTAAATAAATTTAAACTGCTATAACACATTTTTTATTTAATTTAAATTAATTTAAGTTATATTAATTTGAAGGTGTACATTACAGTTTCAACCCCCCTCGCACACACACACTCACAAGGGATTTGTGCCAATGGGGTTAAACAAGTACTGTTTCTCTAATGTACATGTATTTACACTTGAATAAAGCTGTGTCACCACTTTCCAACATTTTTTAATATGACAACGCCTCTTCTATGTTGGGTTATAGTGTAGTGTTTTTCAAATAATATGAATTCGAACCATAGTGCTCACCTTGCAAACTGATTTCCAACTATAGTATGTTAGTTGGCAATTTCAGGTGTAGCTCAGATATTCCAAAGTTTTGGTAAAAATGTGCGGAAAGGCCAGTCGATAACCAGGTATATAACAGTACAATTTATTTAACATACTCTATTTGTATCCATAAGATCTCATTTTTGTTTCTGTCAAATTGAATATGACATCTGCTCTCTGGTCCATTACGTTACTGTTGCCAAAGCTGTTTCCTCTCTCACCCAGAAGTGGCCTTGAGATTGTCTAATGGTTTTTCATTGGTAAGGCTAATTTGCTAATGGAAGGGCCTCTTACTAGTCGCTAATTATTATTAATCACTGCTAGTTACGCGTGGCACGGTTAATTTAGTTAGCTGCACAAGGGTGCAATTTTCCGTTTATGCGTCTTTATGCCTGTGTCCAACCTGCTATTCGCGAATAAGTACGGTACCCCCACCGAACACCACCTACCACCCCCTCCACTGGCTCGCTGCCAGGCAGAGGCATTATTATGATCATCAGTCAGAGAGAGGGGCGGCTAAATGTCATTATTGCATGCTGCAAGTGCCTCTCGGGAATTTGCGGCTGCCCGTTTAATTTCTCTAACAGCCTGAGAAAATGTTTCTTTGCATCGGTACTCTGGTCTGTGGTACAAAAAAAGAAAACATTTATCAGCCACCACACAATTAACGACATAGATCATTTACATAGTCACACAGCTAATTTTCATAATGTTCCCTTTATTATCAGAGGAAGAAATTAACCCAGGAATTTATTTACATATCCACTGCAAACGGTAACAGTGCGCTAATTGGCTGTTAGATGATTAATAGGCTTACAGCAGATGCTAATGAATCATGCACTCTCTGTTCTGAAGGTGCTCTTGCAGTGTGTTTGTGTTTTGGCAGCTTAATTAGTCTGATAATTATGTACTTGTTGCGTTAGCTTTCAAGCAAATACAATCAAACATTGAAAAGATTAAAGTGGATTGTATTAGTGAGAGCAAGTGTTAGCTCTAGCACTTAACAACCTCGGCTAAACAATCACCGATATTTTACCAGATTCGTACGTCGAGAAAGTGATGTTTTAAATCGTAAACCAAAAATAGATTTTTCAATGGGTTGAATCAAAAGGGATGTTGACAAATCGTAGCACACAGCTCAGTTTGACTGACAGTTTGAAGCTTAATTAAGCTAATTAGATCATCTGGCATATAATTCAATAAAAACATCTGTTTCAATGTCTAATTCAGTTTCAGCAAACGAATGTTTAAGTGTTTTATTTTAATGTCTTATTAGAAAGTTGCTATGGTTCCTAAGCTCAATTGGCAAAGTAGTGTTAGCAATGCAAAGCTTATGGGTCCCACAGAAGACACATACTGAGAAAATCAGTATGTTGTTATTTATTATTTCGTTATTTATTATTTTTCGAAAAATGCACACCTGACCTGTCAAATATCATAAATGAACCACCAGAGCAATGTCTGTGGTAACCAGGGTATAAGGGGACATTGACAACGGGCCATTGAATTATTCGAAAATAATGGACACCCAAGGTGGTTATGCGGCATGACGTAAAGCGGGTGTGCATTATGTAAGGAATAATTGATGATGGGCCATTGAATTATTTGAAAATATTGCACACCCAAGGTGGTAATGCGGCACAAGGGGAAGCGGATGTGCGGAATAATTGATGACGGGCTGTTGAATTATAAGAAAATAATGCACACCAAAGGTGGTTATGCAGCACGACGTGAAGCGGGTGTGCATTATGTAAGGAATAATTGACGACGGCCATTGAATTATTCGAAAATAATGGACACCCGAGGTGATTATGCAACACGACGTGAAGCGGGTGTGCATTATGTAAGGAATAATTAATGATGGTCCGCTGAATTATTTGAAAATATTGCACACCCAAGGTGGTAATGCGGCACAAGGTGAAGCGGGTGTGCATTATGTAAGGTATAATTGACGACGGGCTGTTGAATTATAAAAAAAATAATGCACACCGAAGGTGGTTATGCGGCAGGACATGAAGCGGGTGTGCATTATGTAAGGAATAATTGACAACGGGCTGTTGAATTATAAGAAAATAATGCATACCAAAGGTGGTAATGCAGCACGACATGAAGCGGGTGTGCATTATGTAAGGAATAATTGACGACGGGCCATTGAATTATAAGAAAATAATGCACACCAAAGGTGGTTATGCGGCACAACGTGAAGCGGGTGTGCATTATGTAAGGAATAATTGACGACGGGCCATTGAATTATAAGAAAATAATGCACACCCAAGGTGGTAATACAAAGCAGAGTGCCGTTACACCGCGGGTGTGCATTATTTTCGAATAATTCTGTTTATATCGGTTTACAAAAAATATTACTCTGGTGCCTATTTTTAAGGCATTTTAAAGCTAGGTGTGCGGTTATTGAAAAATAATCAACACCCATGAAACATTTCTCAGCCAATCAGAATCGAGCATTTAACAGACCTTTGGTATAATTTCAAATAATTCAAAGGATCGGAGACAATTATTCCGCTTAAACCATGGTTACTACAAATATTGCTCTGGTGCCTATATTTTTAAGACATTTTAAAGGTTAGGTGTGCGGTAATTGAAAGATAATCAATACCCATGGAAGATTTTTCAGCCAATCAGAATAAAGCATTGAACAGGCCCATGGTATAACTTCAAATCATTCAAAGGAAATTATACCACGGTTACCACAGACATTGCTCTGGTGGTTCATTTAAGACATTTGACTTGCCGTGTGTGCGTTTATCGAAAAATAATGCATACTCATGGAACATTTCACAAACCAATCAGAATAAAGCATTCAACAGCCCTGTAGTATCAATTATTATATACCATAAACACTTTGTATATTAGATGATCAATGTGATTGGATTGCCCAGCCCACTTACAGTTAATGTCTTGAATAAACCCTTCGATTCCATTCCTATATGGGTGCTGATATGCAGTTTAGATTACCAGGCCTAAGATAAAAGCAGATGAAGAGAAACCCCAATGACATCAGCCGGGACCGCAGAGGTGTACGGCTCTGTAATTAAAAGCTTCCAATAAGTCCACTGACTGTGCACAACATCCTACAATAAAACCCCCAAATCGGCTCTGGCTGGAGAACCATTAGAAAGCATCGCTTATGAATATTTGATGCAAATCCTCCTTTTTGTCTTGGACACAGCTTGAAGCGGGAATCGCATTGATCCGCTGTTATAATCACAGATTAAAGAGAGCTCTCCCCAAACCATTCCCTGATTAAAGGCCTGTTTACATGCCATGCTCGCACACTAGTGATGCTTTTCCTGGGCCTTGAACAGGCCCCCATAGGCTGAACTGTGCAACTAAAACCGACTGGCACTAATGGGCCCCTGACTGGCTGCTGAGCGCAGGGTGTCTTTTAGATTTATGTTTCAACTCGTTATTTTCCAGATTTGGCCGGAGTCTACAAAATGTCCCTTATGAAATATTCAATTCAACAAATCCTTTAGGATTCTCTAGGAACTCAGCTGTCTATGGTGATCATTTTCGTTGCAGTGCTCCCACTGTATCACATTTAGAAAATGGTTATTAGCTCTTTAAAGGCGTATGAAAAATAGACAAAGCACTCATTTGTGTTGTTTTGTGTGTAATAAGGACAGAGATAAACTGGATTCAGACAAAATGATTTTTCAAAAGTAGGTCAATTTACAGTCAAATTCACTTGAAACCGTGATGTTTTTTGACAGCAGTAGTGAGATGGTTTTACTTTGTGGTGCCCCAAATATTTTTTTCCTTCTTTGCTCTTTCATTCCTTCCTAAACCTTCCATTTTGTATTACAGATACATTTAGCCAAAATTAGTGTCTTTGTACAAAATAAAAAATACCATGGTATCAGATGCACATAATGGCAATGTTAAAGTTGTAATACTGTAACTGTTTAACTGGTTTTTGGCTCTCCTTGCTTACATTACATTTATGCATTTGACAGACACTTTAATGCAAAACGACTTGCAGTGCAATCTATAAATGTTTTTACCAAAATTAGTTTTCTTTGGGAATCAAACCCCTGACCTTTGCACTGCTAACACAATCTACAGAAACAAAGATTGAGCACTGGTTATGTTTTGGATTGCTGGTATTTTCAGACCAAAACTGTACCATCAGGGGTCCTGAAAAGTGAAGCCAAAACATTTTGATCGCCCCCTGGTGGCTGGCTGCAGTATAGGTCATAAACCCCACCATCTCCTTGTAAATAAATGGGATGTGAAGGAACTTAAAGGAATACTTCAGCCAAATATCAAAATTAACCCATGAGTCTACTGTGCGACATGTTAGGGTACAAAAGGGTGAAAAATGATGTCTCAACCCATAAATACTCTTCAGAGTATAGTGTTGTTTATTTACAAGTGCACCGAACTCCAATAATCCAGCAGTGACGAATATATACAGTGTACAGTCCCAAACAGTATCAAACTAACAACAACAACAAAATGTGATCTTCATCCCAGCATCAATGTTTGGTCCAGGTATAATAAATCAGCTCATAAGTTCACTTAAATACTGCACAACACAAATCCATAGATTTTTATCTCATGCATATTTTTCCAGAGGGCAAACAGATTTCATCAATTCGATTTTGAGGCTATAAAGAGAGTGATGTGGATTTACTGGATTCTCATATCACAGGAGGATGAATGGCAGCAGGTTGAGGGGGCTCAAAAGTGCTTGGACAGGCTGTTGGTGCCTGTGCATAAAGGGGCTTGAAGCGTAGCAATTACGGAGAAATCACACAACATATGTAGCGACTCTTACCTTCGCTTGTCACCCTTGCCGTGTCTCATTTGCACAGCCCTCTTCAGAAGTGGCAATGAAAAATTGCTATAATATAAAAGATTACATAATAAGCTATTTGCATCTCCCCGAGTGTATTTGTGACGCTCCCTTAAGCGTAGTGTAGTGCAGCCGAGCTCTTGTTCAGTGGAGCCTGCTTCATGTCTAGAGCGGATACAGAATTGGGCTGCAGGTCAAAAGATCAGCAATCACATCAGTTTAGTGTTGGGTTGTGGAGAGCACTTGAGTGACAGCTGTCAGAGGTTGCATCCAGAATTGCACATTATAAACTCTCTGCCTTTCTGGATGAGCTCTTGTGGTGATGCATGTGGTAGTGACCTCACAATAAGAGCAAGCTGATGAGAGGGTTTGGGACAAGTGAATTAGCATCACTCCGGTTGTATGTCTGAGGCAGCTCTATGGAGATTCATGCACACTTGAGTTACCCACTCACACACTATTCTCCTGACCTTCACTTTGTGGCTGTGCGATCAGAGCACATTTAACGCTCGGATGGATTTTAAGCCATGCTGAAAGTGCCAGGGAATTAAAGCGCCACTTTCGTTAGCGCTTTAGCATGTTTTGCCGCTGGGAAGAGTCCAGCTCTGTGTGATCCGATTTCCTAGATTGTCAACATTGATTATGATCTGTTATGTTTGAGAAAACACAGTTCCACCCATTCTAAAGAGCTTGTAGGAGCAGAACCGCTGGCATCCTTTATGGAAATTGTAACTATTGGACCTGCTTTTCCAGTATTGGTTGACCAAAGAGGTTCTCTTAACATTTAAATGCATTCCTCGGGTCTTTAGAGACGTTAAATGTTATTAGTGTGTAATTTTACCATTGTAGGTTTTGGAAGCTGTTTGATGACAAAAAAAAGTGTATGTTTGCTATTTATCCTTTTGTAAAGGTTATTGAAGTATAAGGATGGTTTTAAAATAGACTGTCAGAAAAAACGACCCCAAGCTGTAATGGGCGGTTCCCTTTTAAACAATTACACCATTGCAGGTCATATTAGAACATCAGGATACCAAGAAGTGCATATTAGGACCACAATGGCACTTATTGGTACCTAATGTTTATTAACCCTTACCAAAATTAACCATGGTTTTTCTTACACTTAAAACCAAAAAATCATGGTTACTGTAGTAAAACCATGGTAACTACAAAATAACCAAAATAACCATAGTTAAACCATGGTTAGTCTAGTAAAACCATAGTTTTGCTAATAGTAATCAATACAGAGGAGTCTAAGATGGCGGCGCTACCGGAAGGTATTTATTTTCGTTAATAAAGTTTTAAATATAGATATTTCTACAACAACACTGCGCGGATTACCCTCAGAAGACCTTTGTTTATCATCCTGGAGCCGTTTCGATTTAATTTGTGAAGGATGGACGCACTTTTTTTGGACTTGAAGGTCGTGGACTATGGGTGGACCCCGTAATATTACATTTAATCAACTAAAAGATCTAAAATATTTTCTAAAATATCCGAAAATGTGTTTGTCTGAAAAACGATGGACATATGCAACTCGGACAGCTTGGGGGTGAGTAAATCATGGGTTTAATATAGTTTTTGGCCAAACTATCCCTTTAAATCACTCCTCAACTTGGTCCATCTTTGTTTTCACCGTTGCAAATGGAAATACCTATGATGCAGGTTTTTTTAACTGATGGGAGGGGTTCTGGTGAACCAATCACAGCGCTTTTGTGGTCCGCGTAGAACTGACACGCTGTTCAAAATTTTGCGAGATTCACGTCATGCTACGCAGAGCTATGCACAGGCTACGGATAACTTACGGGTAGAGCTTACGCCCGACTATAAATCGGGCTTTATTCTACACCGTTGCTGTTATGCCCTTGGACCTACGCACAACTACTGTATAATGACCTCTTTAGGACCTTTTAAAGGCTACCACCCCTGGGGTAAGCTTGGGACCATTAGTGACCATTTTTTTCTGACAGTCTAATGAGAAAGTTTAGAGATCAGTGTTAGATGTATGGCTTGATAAATATGTACAAATGATTGGCGATACATTCATGCATTTAAGGGTTAGAAATACCAGGTAGGTACGGCAGCGCGCCAGCATCACTGGTGTGACACAACTACTGATTTTTTTACTCTCTCCCATCTCCTATTTTTTATATTTACAATTGATAAAACCTAATTACATAAACTATTAAACTGTTATGAGTATTTTTGTAGCGAGTGATGCACAGGTGTTGGTTTTAAAAATTTTCCCTTCTCATCAAACTCTTGCCAATTAAAACTCAAACACAGCTGGTTCTCTCAACTTGTTTACAATGCTGAAAAGCAACATCCCTTGCTGTCAATCATCTCGAGAGTCATATCTGCTGTGAGGAATCATATTCCAGTGGCTGAGTGCTGTAAGATAAAGACTTGACCTTGTGGACAATAGCAGGCTTTATAAAAGTGGTTTGCGCTTGTAGAGTAGATAATATTCAGGGCCAAAACCACCATTGCATTGCTGTTTTTAAATGCTGTCAACTGTCTGTTGAATCCTGGCTTACAGCCTCCTGTCAGCACTGTTGCACTTCACTTGTTCAAATAGTAGATGAAGGTATGTTTCTCTGACTGAATGAAATGGAGTGGTTGAATAGAAAGAGTGTGGTTTTACCCCAGCTAATCACATTGTGAAATTTGGAAAGACAACAACAAATTAGGTTCCTTTTATATTTGGTGCTTAGACTACAAATACATTCATGAGGATAACCTACATACAGTAGGTTACAACACCAAAAAGTATTTGCTTTGGATATTTAAAGGGACACTACACTTTTTTATGCTCATTTTCCAGCTCCCCTATTGTTAAACATTTGATTTTTACTGTTTTGGAATTCAATTAGCTGATCTTTGTGTCTGATGTTACCACTTTTAGCATAGCTTAGCACAATCCATTGAATATGATTAGATCATTAGCTAAAATCATGCTAAAATATAACCAAAGCACTGCCTGAAAATAGTCCCCTTGGTAACTTTCAATAGAAGGGGATTATTTTCGGGTACTGCGTAATATCATTGCGCCTGCTGCAGCCATGTTACGGCGGCAAAGTCTTTGATTATTACGCCAGAATGAGAATATAGTTCCTAGCCATATCTGCCTAGAAAATCACACTTTTAATTTTTTGTCGGTCTTAGTACACGATGTAACTACAGAAGAGTCAAGTTTTAAATAGGAAAATATTAAAACTCTGGTTAATTTTTTGTGCAATGCTAATGGTCTAATTAGATTCAATGAATTATGCTAAGCTATGCTAAAAGTGGTACCACCAGCTGAATGGATTCCAAAATGGTAAAAATCAAATGTTTAACTCTAGGGGAGCTGAAAAAATTAGCATATTTTCAAAAAAAAATGCAGTGTCCCTTTAAGACACACTTAAAATATTAAACTTTCAACAAATTAGGCAATGGCATTTAGCTTACATCAGCCTGGAATCTGATGAGAAGCAAAAGATGCAGAATGATGTCACAAAAATCGTTAATCCGTTTTGGCATAAGTAGAGACTGTAACTTTTTATTGCTTGTGAATTTGGTCAACCTTTTGGAGCACACAACTTTATAGATATCCTTAAAGTGAACATATTCATACTAAAAAATCTGATTTCATGGGGACTTTAAGACTGAATGTAGACTGAATGTAGAGAGATTTAAAGGATCTTCTTGCATTCCATTCAATAGCGATTTTGTCTCTGGTTCTCTTCGCCTCTGCCACTGAACCATAGAATTGCTCTCTCTCATTTTCCAGCACTCGTGTCTCTCCTCGCAGACGGACAGCCGATTCATAAGACGTCCCCACTGAAGAGTAACGTTTCTCATTTTGCATCTGATTCCTCCCTAACAAGGCGATTGCGCTGTTGCATACGAATGAAGATATAATGAAAAATGTTATGAATATTTCAGCCCCGCTACAAAAGACAAGTTTGTTCGATTACTCTGTCCTCTGAATCAATCCCCACCGGACCAAACAGGCTTAATAACAGCGAACCGACTTATCTGTGATGTGAATGTATAATGTTGGGTTTTTTAATAACTGCAGAGTGGCCTCAGGGGCTGTCTACAAAATGGCTGGTGCACTTTGGTATTTGTGCATTTCATTTTTGTTGAATCATTAATGTTTCTCTAGGCTAACAGCTCCTCTGGCAGCTGCAGTGGGATCGAAGACAGGCCGAGCTAAACGCCTGCGTTGAACGGTACTCCATCAAAGGCCTTTTATTTATTTCATAAATGCTATTCTCAGGGCATTTTTCCTACTCTAAATAGATGAGGTATACCTGATTCCTGAAATCGAGGTAACAGGTGTGACCCTTGACCTCTACCTTGTACTTGTGTTCCATCAGGCAAACAGGTGCTGATCTGAACATCTATGCATCTGAGCTGGTTTTCTTTTTGCTTTTGTAGAAACTTGTAAACCTCAAGGTTGAGGATTCAAGAGGAATATGCCGTCAATGAATGTGGGTGTATTTGTAAGAGCCAAGTCTTTTCAAATCCATATCAAACACCTGTGCTTGTACAGAGACGTTTGGTGTGACAGAATTAATTATAAATGGATAATTGGATCACTTTGCCTGGCAAAGACTGTCAAGGATACAGAGAAGGCATCTTAATAGCGATCTTTCTCTTTTCATGGATTTATCATCTTAAATGGCAGGGTGCTGGTCAAGAGGTTAACATAATTAAGGTCCAATTTTGTCCTTCATGTGTAATAATGATAGTAATTAATCTTGCACATCTTCAAACTGAATTGCCGGAGAGGTGTGGAGGCATGCAAAGCCTTAAATAAGATAAGTCTACTGAAACCTAATGAAAATAGGAGCCGTTTAGTCAAAAGCAGCCAAATTCTGTCATTGTTTGCTCAAACTTAAGTCAAACCGCTATGCTGTTTGTCTTATTTTTAGGTTTTGGAGAATCTTCCATGATGATAACAACATGCAGATTCACATCTCAGGCTAAATAAACATTGATTTTTTCAGTTTTATGCAAACTCCAAAGACTTTTACCTGTGGTGAATTCGTGATTATGCATTGTTAGCTGTTGGGTGCTGTCTGTGCGGCAGTTTATGTGCAAACTACAAAACATTTAAATGTAAACGGCGGTGTACGTTAGCCATCCAAAGCCTTAATTTACATTGCATCCCAAGCAGTCTTTTTGTGAGCTCGGTGAGGTGTGAAGAGATGTAATGAAACAGAGCCTCTGTTTATGAGGGTAACATTCATATTCATTAGCAGTCAGTCATCAGCATACGATGCCTGTGACGAAACCTGATGCATGTTTTATGAGCACAGTTAATGGGACATTGACAGCGCAATAAAAACGAAGAAAAGTGTGAAAGAGAGCATGAGAGAGAGAGTGTGACGTATCCCCTGAAAAGCCACAGGGCGCTGGGCGGGTTATTGATTCTCCCCAGTGTCCTATTGATCTCTGATGTTTTCATCTCACAAAGGTCCTGCTAAGCTGCCGTGTATCTGAGAAACACTGACAGTGCAGCCCATTGACTCTGGCTATCAATAGCCACAGAGCTGGATATCATTAAATCCTCATCATTGAGTTTTTATCCTCCACACATCACTGACTGCCTTTGGTGACCTCCAAATAAGGCCGCACGCTACGGAGTTTGACTCCAGTGGGCACAGGGGCATTGCAGTGACACATCTATTAATGCAGCTCATCTGCCATGGTAATGGTGGTAGTGAGCTGTTGCGATCGTATTATGGAGGAGGGATTGAATTAATATTTTAGCTTATTTAGTGGGTTTCAAAAAGTGCCCAATAATAAGAAATCATGCATTTTTCTGATTTGTTAACCTGATAAGGAACACTGTGCCGTACACGGCACACCCCCTCCCTTGCACGTGAGGCTGCATTACGTCATTGTAACTTTGAAGCATTAAATCTTCAAAATATACGGTCATGCGGCACATCGTTGTAAAGCTTAGACTTTCGGGATTCCAATAAGCGCACACAGAAAGCATAATATGATTTTTAGCAGTCATAAAACTGTAATCTAGTTGTTAGTTACCTGAACCGGGCGGCGCCGATTTAGGATATTTACTTACCTTCAAAATCTTTCCTTTATCCGCTTCGGTAAAATTGTCCAAAACAAATTGTTCATAAATCCCCAAAAGTACAAGGAAATGGAATATCCAAGCCTTTTAATCCAAAAAGATTTGTTCATCTCACAATCTTGACGTTTCTGACCGAATTACGATATAAATAGTGTATACAATAAGTTCACTAACAGACATTCGTTCGAATCTCACTTTTCATTCACGATTTATAATGAATATATTCGGATGTCATGTTTATTGTGCAACGTCTGAGGAACAAATGCGCCCCCTTGTGGATTTTCAGCCGTTCCATAAGAGGCTACTTTTTATTGCAAATTATATGAATAGCACAATTTGAGCAAATGATTGGATTAAGATTTTTTTCCCCATTTATGCCAACATGTATTAGAGGTTGCAAATAAGTGAATCTTAATGTCATATATTTTATTTTATTACATAACATTGGTGTTCCTTTAGCACAGCTGTTTGAGCATTGTTTTAGTAGCACAAAAGGTTGTGGGTTCAATCCCAGCAATTACAAATACTGATTAAATGTATTGCTTTTAATCAGTGTTGTTTTTGTAACTAGTTACTGTAAACTAGTTCGTTGAAAAATGTAAGAATTACACTTATTTTTTCAGTAATTTTATTACAGTTACTTCTGATGTAATTGAACTAAATACAGTGAATGGACAATAGTGAATTTAACATCAAAATTTAAAGTCTAACATTAAAGTGCACCTATTTAATTGCTAAAAACAACGTTTGTGTGTATTTGGTATAATACAATGTGTTCGCATGGTTTATGGTTAAAAAACACATTGTTTTCCACATACCGTACATTTTTGTAGCTCCAGATTTCATTCTCTTCCTGAAACGCACAGATTTGAAAAGCTTATATGTACGCTGTGATTGGCCTGAATACCTCTGATGTCAGCCGGAAATGTGACACTCCTTACCATGTTTGAAAGATTTGCGCACAATGCAATGCTAACAGGAGTTAATTTACAGGCTATGAGCCAAAGCGGAGGAATTATGATAATGTCGGTCTTGTCTACATCACCAATCCCAGGAAGTAAACTGTTGCCTACAATCCGTGTGTTTGCTGTAGTCCAAGAAAAGAGATTTTCGTTGGAGATGATAACTCGCATCATCGTTTACTTTGGGGTTTGTGTGTACCTTTAGCATATGATTAATTCAATTCAATTCAATTCACTTCAATTTTATTTATATAGAGCTTTTCACAATTGGTAATTGTTTCAAAGCAGCTTTACATTAATGGAAGCAGGAGAAAACACTGAAAAATCCACAGACAACAAATGTAGCAAAATACAGGGACGATGAATAAACTTTACAGGCGAGTGTGTTAATGATGTAACTTATAGAAGAGGGTGCTAGGTTAAGCCAATGTCGGCTGACTCCCCAGGGTTGAAAAACCCCACTAGGAGAAAAACCTCCCGCATTTTTAGCCAGAAGGGAAAAAAGTCCTAGGAGGAAAAAACCCCTTGAGAGCAAGTGGTTTAATATCTGCTTGGCTCTAGACAGGCTAGCTATTGCGGCACTAGTATATTACACAGACGAGTTATGTGAATGCTTTGTTTTGTACAGGCTAACTATTGCGAGATAAGTACATTTACTAGACAAATTATGTGAATGCTTTGTTAAAAAGAAAAGTCTTAAGTTTAGACTTAACATGTACTAATACACACTTACACCCCAAAGGAAATTAAAAATGTGAATCTGACAATAGGTGCTCTTTAAAATGCAAGTTTTTTATGTATCCTTCTCAATTTAAATATTTTGGTGAGTTAATAAGAATAATGGTAACACTCTAGTATAGTTTCCAATTCTCACTATTAACTGGTTGGTTATTAGCATTATTATTACTGAGATATTGGCTGTTTATTAATACTTAAAAAGCACATATTATTGTATGATTCTGCAAAACCTTATTCTCCATCCGTAATCCTACCCAATTAAATTCTTAAACTTAACAACTACTTTACTAAGTATTAATAAGCAGTATTTATTTATAATAATTATTAATAATATTTAAAGGAATAGTCTACCCTTTTGCCATATTAAACTATGTTATTACCTCAACTTGGACGAATTAATACATATATATCTTTTTTCAATGCGTGCACTGTACAGCGCGTCGTGAATGTGTTAGCATTTAGCCTAGACCCATTCATTCCTATGGTACCAAACAGGGAAGCCACCAAACACTTCTGTGTTTTCCCTATTTAAAGACTGTTACATGAGTAGTTAATACTAGTAAGTATGGTGTCACAAAATAAAACTTTTTTTTGGTACCATAGGAATGAATGGGGCTAGGCTAAATGCTAACACATTCACAACGCGCTGTACAGTGCACTCATTGAAAAAAGATAGGTATTTATAAATTTGTCTAGGATGAGGTAATAACATAGTTTAATATGGCAAAAGGGTAGACTACTCCTTTAATACTTAGGTAATAGTGTGAATTGGATTTTAAAAATAATAATTTATGTACTTTTATGTGTTTTTTAGCTGTTTTAAACCTATTTTTGTATCATTTACTAAATAGGATTTGGGCAAAGATTAATTGCAATTAATCGCATACAAAATTAAAGTACATTTTTGCATAATATATGTGTGTGTGTGCTGTGTGTAATTATTATGTATATTTAATCACACCCACATACATATATACATTTTGGAAATGATTATATATATTTAAATGTATATACAATATAGAAAATATAAAAATATAAATAAATATGTAAATGTTTTTTAAATACACACATGAATGTGTGTGTATTTATATATACATAATAATTACACATATCACACACTTATGCTAAAAATCACTTTTATTTTTTATGCGATTAATCTGGATTAATCTTTGCCCAGCACTAGTATTTAAATACTTTTTGAAGAGAGTAATTTGTACAGTAATCTAATTACATGATTGAAGATGCAATTAGTAACTAATTAATTAAATTAATGAATTCAAAAGTAATTAATTACTTTTTTTGAGGAACTTAGCCAATGCTGCTTGTAATGCATTGTAAGTCGTTTTGGATAAAAGCGTAACTTGGGTAAATGTAACATTTCTTAGTTTTACATTTTTCAATTTGAATAACCTTTAAAGGGGATTTTGAATACCAGATTGGTATCCGACTGTATGTGAAAACATTAATTAACAGTCAATTATTTTTTCAGGCAAGCGCTACTCAGACTTTTCTCATAAAACGAGCTTCTGTGCATTAGCGTATAAAACATGGAAATATTTTGACCTTGCTAGCAGCATAATCGGTACAATTTTCATTACAATTTAAAGGTCTAGACAGAGTTAAATCTGAATAACGAGTCATTAAAATGCAGAATATTCCGTAATTTGAAGTAGAGAGGCACATTCCTATTGCATTATGCATGTAGGGAAAGATCAAAGGGAAGTCATGTGTGAGACGTGGTGAGATTGTCTCCTGTTGCTAACAGCCTGTGTGTGATGGTTTCAATAGCTGTTAATGGAGGTTTTGCTCTCCTGAACTCAGCAGGCATTTACCTGGGGGGCAGGCTAGCACCCGATGAGCAAGAGACCCGCCTGGAGAACACAAATAGGCAAGTCATCAGTGGGGCAATCCTTACATTGACGTGAAAGGTTGTCCCCTCTATTACGCCTCTTGGGGAAGGAGGGGTGGCTGAAGGGGCATAGACGAATGTTGCAGAGATCAATATAGCTATGGGGCGGGGAAATGCTGGGAAGCCAAGGACAGGTGTGGAGGGGGTGATGGGGGGTTGTACTAATGCCATGCTCCATTAGAGGCTGGAGACACTCTTTGCTCACTAGCAGACAGCCTGATAAACAGCCTAGGCTCTGATAATAGTCTGTCTGATCAATAGCCCTCTCCCTCACCGTTCCCTGGGGGGATCCGTGGGAGAGGGGCAGGGCCGGGTGATGACCCTGGGGTCAGAGGTCTTGGGTTCTTAAGGAGTGGCAGTGAGAGGGAGGAGTCAGTCATAAACATCCCTCCAGGTCCTGTTTTTATCACAGCATTTCTTGTCACTGATCACAGACCAGCTTTCCCAATTAGAAGATACATAATCTCATCTTAGAAAAGTGTGTCCTCCCATTCGCTTCTCTCTCTCTCAACGCAATCATCTGTCATTGTTATTATTGCTTCGCCTCTTTCGGCTTATTGATCATATGATGAAGGGTCTTCTAGAGGAAGAGGAAGAGCCACCGTGGCTCCACACATCTAATGGTTTTCATTTTGCTGCTGCGGATCTGTGGCACAGGTTATTGATGGTTATTTTCAGTCCCTCAGTCACTCCATCCATTTAGTTTATTTTTCAGTGCAGCTGTTGATCCGTTGTGCTTTATCGCCACCCACCCCCAGCCAAAATTCACAGCAGGCAACATATACAAACATTGAGACTATGTACTACATCCAGTTGGTAATTTTAAGCTCATTTTCAACTTGTATGTGATGCTGGGTGTGTGATGGAGTGATAAAGGTGCTTGAAGTTATAAGAAAAGAATAGGAACATTAAAGCCTGTGCTAAACATCTATACATTTGTATTGATTCGTGGTCTGTTTTAGTTGTTTACATAAATCATTAAGGTCAGTTTACCCAAAGTACCACAATATCTTAAATCTTTCCCCGCCATTGACGATTTATCTAGTTAATTAAAAGAAAACATTTGCATAAAAAAGTGTTTCTGATGAGGTTTTATGTCAATCTTTAATACCGCGATTATTAATACCGCACTTACCCAATAATTTTTTTTATTTGATCTCTAACAAAATTCCTTTACAAAAATGCAATTGTTAAAATTTTTGCTAAAATAAATTATTATTGAAAAAATAATTTTTTGTATTTTTGAAAAAAGAAAAAATACTCGTAAGAGTTTATATAAGCAGGAAAAAATATAGATAGGATTAACCTTTTTTTTTATTATTTTTTTTTTTTTGAAAGCAGAGGGTCTGTTCTTTCATTTGATATATTTGTATGTTTATATATTAAAAAAAAAAATCCTGGAAGGCATTTTGTGAAAATCACAAAAAATGCTGGCGGGCAATTAAAAAAAATGGCTGGCAGGGAATGAGTTAAAGGAAAATGTCACCCAAATATCATCATTTACTCACTCTAAGTTGTTCCAAACCTGTATAAATATATTTGTTCTGCTGAACACAAATGAAGATTTGGAAAAAAATATCTGGGGCACCATTGACTTCCTACTATGGAACTCAACGGTGCACCAGATCTGCTTGGTTACAAACATTTTTCAAAATATCTTCTTGTTCAGCAAAAAAAAATACATTTACTGTAAAAAAATTTTTTTAGAAATTACAGTATTACTGGGTATTACTGGCAACTAGCTGCCAGTAACTTACTGTAGATTTTAAATGTATATTATTTACTGGCAAAAGTTTGTTTAAAGTTAAATGAACATGAAACATTTTTAGTCTTAATCTTCTACAGTAAGTTACTGGCAACCAGCTGCATAATTACAGCAAATTTTTTACAGTGTTTATACAAGTCTGGAGCAACTTGAGGGTGAGTAAATGATGACAGAATTTTTATTTTTGGGTAAACTATTTCTTTAAGAATCAAATGTGTAATGAGTTATTCATAAGATGGAATTTCAGTTAACAATTATAGTTTGATATTTCTGCATATGTTTTCATAAAGGTCAATCTTTTTTTACATTTTAATGTGTCGCATTCAAAAAAGGTGTTCAAAAGACAAACAGGCGAGCAATGGAAAACAAAAGATGCGCTTCAGTTGCCTTGCTTCGTCTGTGGAAAATTAAGCGTGTTTTTTAATAGAGCTAATGATGTTGAAGCATTCTTATTCAAAGAGGATGGCATATGTGGCACAGCCGTGTTCACCATAACTGCTTGTTTTACATGGGCCGGATGGAAAATTGTGAGTCAAAGAGGCCAGCGCTTGTATCAAACTGTGTTGTGGTGTGTCAAAGTCATGAGTTAAGCAGAACTAACGGGGTTAAAAGAACAACTTCCCTTTCTTGAGGGTAGCGTGTGGGAGGAAGTCGAAACTCTAAAGCCTGCAGCCGTGCACTACAACCCAGAACAGGAGGTGGAAAAAGCGCATGCGAGCGTCAGCAGTACACAAGCCTGTGTTGTCACTGAATGAGTTGCAACCGCAGGATTGTTTTTAAAGAGCCCTTTTTTCTCCCTTCTATTGCAATGTGCCACTGTTATCTCAGTGTGACAGTTGTGGCTTGAACAGCGGCGATACATCCAGACTAGGAAAGTGAGACACCCTATCTTGACAGAAAAAAGCCCACAGACCATAAACCACATGCGAGCAGCCTCTGTACTGCAGCGCGCCTCGACATCAAACACTAACAAGTTGGAATAACATTTTGCTTGGGGAAGCTGCTGCCGGTGGCCTCGCCGGTGCTGGAAAGCTGATTTAAAAGAAGCCAGATTTATTGCTAGACCTCGGTTGCTGGTAAACCGCATTGCAAAAACAACAGGGGGGTGTGGGTCTGATTGTGGATGCTTGATGCAGACCCACACATTTTCACTTCAATTTTCTCAAACCTTTTTGTTTGCTCTCTATTAGCAGTCAGCAGGCTCATCCTCATGGGAGATAGTGAATGCTTTCAATTTTGAGGCTGTTCTGAATGCAAAAAAATAAAGCTTTAGCAGGGCATCTGCCGAGAGAAAAAGAGTTCTGGGCATGTCTAAGTGTTTTCGAATATGCTGACAGGGAGGTAAATTATGCCGAAGGGAGGAGTGGATGTGTCAACTCTCTGTGGCTGGGACACAACTAGCTCTCTGACAGCATGGGGCACAATGTTAGGCTCCACACTAAATTCCACTTACGCTAACTGGCAGGGCTGTCTGTCGTCATGGAAACAGCCAAAATTTTTCACAACTGACCTCCCAGCATTTCTTGCCAAAGTGTACAGTTTACTACGCTTCATAGATTGCTATCTCTTTATCTGCTTTAATCTATGACTCTCTCTCGCTCTCTCTCTCTTCACACTTCTTCCACTCACATGGTTTCTATCCAGTCTGATGTGATAACAGGAAGTCAGAGCAAGAGGGCCAACGAGATTCGAACATCTCAGTGCACAAGTGTAAAGATCATGCACACAAGCATAAACATGTGCATTGAAAATTGCAATCGTGCCATTGCACGCAAGAGCCTGTTCTCATCCGCTATCGTATGTGCCCACACAAAACCGAGCGGCTAAACAGACAGCAGGCCCTAATGCGATAACTTCTCACACATGTCTGAACACAATTGCGGCTTTGCTGGTGGGACAGCGACTCATGCACACCATCTGAGATGCATGTGACACACAAAATTAAGCGAGTGTGAAAAAAGAAAGCGAGAACACAGTAGTTTAACTACACCACACGAAAGGAAGTGGCATGGAAAGTATGGTTGGGGTCTTTGGGTTGGGGTGTAGGTGCTGTTTATTGTGTTACAGAATTGAGGTCAATTGGTGAGAGCTCTAGTAGTGCGATGTTAATCTGTGTTTTTCATCACAGATGGGTAAATAACATTACAGTGAAAGACTGTGTTTTTAAATCTAAGGTTAACACACAGAATTTCAAGAACACTTTAGGTATTTGGAGATAGTAAATATGTCCTTTTCCTGCTCCTTTCAGCGGTTTGTTAGTTGCGGGTCTTTGTGAAATGCACAATGCGACGTTCTTGAGCTTGAGATTTCAAGTATCTCTGTAACTTGAGGACTTGTATGCCAATATAGGTCAGAAATGTTACTTGGAAATCGAAACGTTTCTATTTAGATGCATCTCTAAGGATGAAAAAGGAGGTAGTGGCTGGAAAAGGCAGCAGAGGCTGCTCAGACCACCCACATCGTGACGGAAGTATAAATCGGGCAGAGTGTGGTCTGTGTGAAATGAAGCCTCTAACCAGATAAGTCTGTGCTTTCATCAACCACATTAGAGGAACCTACATCTGCAGAACATTTCCGCCTTCATACAACTCAACAAAACTCTCCATTTAGACATCACAGAGTTGGAAATTAATGAATTTATTGATGGTAATAGTGAAAAAAAAAGTGGTTTAATGTCCAAATGAATGTGCAGGGTGTTTTTTTCCAATTGGTATTATGCGCACTCTTTAGACTGTAAAAAATTAAACAACTTAATTATGCAAGTCAATTCAACCTACTTTTTAAGTTTTGACATGATAAGTTGACTTAACTTGGAAAAACAAGTTGAAATTGGAAAACACCACCGTTTTTCAATATTTTCCTATGTTCTTACCTCAACTTAGATGAATTAATAAAAATCTTTCTTTTTTCAATGCGTGCACTTAATCTTTGTATAGCGCATCGTGAATGTGTTAGCATTTAGCCTAGCCCCATTCATTCCTTAGGATCCAAACAGGGATGAATTTAGAAGCCACCAAACACTTCCATGTTTTCCCTATTTAAAGAAAGTTACATGAGTGGTTACACAAGTAAGTATGGTGGCACAAAATAAAACGTGACGATTTTTTTAAGCAGATAAAAATGAAAACTATATTGTATGGCAGAAGAGCACTAAGTTTGCAGCACTTTGACCTCTACGCACAGTTACATCCTCACTCCTCACTACTCTCCCTCTTGCTCAAACTTCTGTCAATATTTCGAAGTGCTGCAAACTAATATAAGTGCTCTTCTGCCATACAATATAGTTCTCATTTTTATCTGCTTTATAAATGTTACGTTTTATTTTGTGCCACAATACTTGTGTAACTACTCATGTATCAGTCTTTGGAAGTGTTTGGTGGCTTCTAAATTCACTCCTGTTTGGATCCTAAGGAATTAATGGGGCTAGGCTAAATGCTAACACATTCACAACACGCTGTACAAAGATTAAAGGGACATACAAAGATTAAATAGGAAAAATATCAAAACTCTTTGGCTGTTATTTTTTAGCGCGATGCTAATGGTCTAATCAGATTCAATGGATTGTGCTAAGCTATGCTAAAAGTGCTAGCGCCAGACCCGGAGATCAGCTGAATGGATTTCAAAACGGTAAGAATCAAATGTTTAACTCTAGAAATTAGCATATTTTCAAAAAAAGTGGAATGTCCCTTTAAGTGCACGCATTGAAAAAAGATAGGTATGTATTAATTCATTTAAGTTGAGGTAAGAACATAGTAGGCTAAAATATTAAAAAATAGTTTTAAGTTAAAGTAACATAAAAATATATGTTGATATGATCTCATTTTTTACAGTATTGTCTTCAATTATAAGTACAAAAACTCATTTACGAACAGGTTTTGTGAACAATCCTTAAACTCACGTTATTGGATGAACAAATGCTGCAATGTTTTCATGTATCGAAGCTGGCTTACCTATAGGTGCTTGCTTATACTTTTTTTCTGAGAAAAGACACTTATCCATAGCTACTAGCTTTTTCACCTAAACTCTCTTGTCATTGGCAATCAATACACAGCCATGATTGTAGTGGTTAAGAGGCCCTTTGTTGACATGCTGAGACCTCTCTTATTTTTTTCTTCTCGAGTGGCCACACCGCAGTGTTCACTGTATTGGATGAATGGCCAAAGTTCAACCCAAAGTGGGCTGAATGCAGCAAAGAGATGAATTATGGGAGCTCAATGTCTATGCTGTTTTTATCCTTTTCGTATTTCATTGATTTACAGCAGCGAGACGGGCTTATTGTCCCAGCCACTAAAAATAACAGAGAAGGAAAACAACAACAGTGACACGGCAATGGTATTGATTTTAATGGCCGGCCGCAGTCTCCCATCCGCCCCAGGGTGCTTTTTATCGAGAGCAGTAAAATAACAAAAGAGATGGGCTGGAAGTTTTCCATGTATACCAATCAGAGTTTATAAATTGCTCCATTACCTTCATTTCCCTTGGTTACTCTGGGAACATTAGCAATTATTTTCTCGCGGGCTTCGCCCATGAAACTAATAATCTGGTGATTTAGTGCCTTGTGGCATAGTGCACCCTCTTCAGCCTGCTTTAATCCATTCATCTTGCCACCTGTCAATTTGACTTTTGCGGCGACAAATTGCTTTTCTGAGTACATCCAGGAGAAAATGGGTCAATAGGTGTCTTCATGATCAGTCTAAAAGTCATTTCTCTTAGAAAAAGAGCTCTGAGCCCTAGGCTGAATGAAATAAAAATATGTTTTCCTTTATAGATCCAGTCTATGCTTATATATTATTTGTGTGTCTCTGTGATTATCTGTGAGCATGTGGCCACAGCAGCTTATTTTTGTTCGGTTAGTACTGTACAGTAGATGGATAGCAGGCTGTAGAAGTGGAGAGGGCAGCTGTGGTGTTGTGGCTACAGCATGCTGTCCCATTAGTACACCCCTGGGAAGGGACAGACCTGGAGGACAAGAAGACAAGTCTGGATTAGCTCGTAAATCACAGCCCAGGGGACCCACGAGATGCGGTGACATCATCATTCAGAGACAGACCGCTGGGCTGACTACATACTCCCTGCTAGTGTGTAGCTTGCATGCATCTTGTTTTAATACACTACTGCATTGCTCTCAGTCGAATTGATTTTTTTTTTGCATGACAGGGTATACAGGGTTAAATTTAACATTTTGTCATCCCTAACAATTAAGTAATATTCACATAAACATTAAAATAATATTTTTTTTCTCCTTCTAAGAAGATGTTTCTTAGCCAGGAAACTATATTTTAATTTTTTTATGCTATTAAATTGAATAAATAATTGTGTAGTTCAGTGTTATGCTGCTTTTACACCAGCCGCGGTAGAGGCGGCAAAAACGCTCTATTCGCGTGTAGTTGGACGCTTGAACATTTGAGATTACTCGCTTCATTCGCACGTGAAAGCAGCACGTGAAATTCTAGTCATTCGAGACATTCACGCAGAAATCCGCGTCATGGGAGGGGCTTCTGCGACTCCGCTCGCTTTCTGTAATCACGTCACTACTACAGCAGCAAGGTCCTGACTGGTTAACGCCGCGCGGAAATCCGCCGAAGTTCACATTTTTCAACTCGTTTCCCGCGGCAACACTCAATTCGCATTTTGTAAGGTCTTTATACACCACTGATAATATAGTTGTTATGTTTATTATATTGCATTTTGTCAAGAGATCCTCCTTAAATTTACACACTGCACCTTTAATATAGCTCAGTGCCAAATGCGTAAATGTAAATTTATTTGATTTTTATCCACAGAGAATGCATTTGTGGAATAAGAATATATAGTTTGTACATTTTTAGGATTTGGTTGAAAATGGTAAATATTATTTTGGTCAAATTCAGAGAAGCCTTTCTGTGAAAGTTTATGTCAGAGTTTAGTTTTCGTCTTTGACTCAGAGAGTTTGTCTTGAAGATGATGTGTGGGATGTGTTTGTTTTTATGGAGGCCTCAAATTTGTCCAGTTCTCTGTGATTTCAAGCCTGTAATAAGTCTTGTGGCTCTCTCTCTCTTCACACACACACACACACACACAAAGATCTGTGGTCACGCAGTGATCCAGCATTGGCTGGCGGCCCTGACCTCAGCTCTTCCCAGCTGGTGCATGGGATGGCGGGCACTGCCAGGCCGCAGTTATACCTAAATGGGCTGAGAGCGCAGACACCGCAATGTGCCCGTGTGTGTGTGTGTGTCCGCAGCAAAAGGGGATGTGGTTGTTTCACCAGCGATCCTGCTATACCAATGCCACATACCGGTGCAGGCCCACCCAAGAGCTCCAAAACACCAGTAACCCAATTACCCACCCAGCACCTGGCAACAACGCTGCAGTGGCTTGGATCGTGGCTGTGCATCAAAGGTAAAGAGCTCTACCAAATGTGGTGCTTTCTGTCCGCTCTAATTCACGTCAACTCCAAAGCCTCCGCGCTCACTGTAACAGCAGCGCAGTGCTGAGGGACGAACGTTTTGTGTTTAATGAAAGCCGACACCTCACTCTTAAACCCATTGGCTAGAGGTTGATGGAGTGGAAGAGTGCTTCTCTCCAAGGTACTGCAGGCCCAGATTTCTCATTGAGACGTCTCAAGGCGCTGGGGGCAGAAACTGTGTGTCACCCAGGTCAGAGTCACCGCTTTCTCTCCGCCATCTCCCCATGGGTCCTGCCCTTTGTTCCTGTCATATTCTGTTGATAAAATCTTTAAGACTAAACTGTACATTTGCACAGGATCTGAGATGCCCTGAGGGTCAGGCTTATCTGGAGATATCAAATGGGAAGATTCAGGAGTCAAACCAGCTTATATTCTGTCTTGTACCGTGTCCCACAGCCCAGCTGTTTTGTGTGACGGTAAATGCAGATTTTGTGCAACAACAAAAATGAGGGAAATGAAAAAGAGAGAATGAAAAACAAAAAGGGAGGTAAAAAGAGAAAAGAAAAACAGAGGTTGTAATAAATATTAACAGCTGCCACAAGTTTACTGTACTAGAGACTCCCACATGTAGGATTGTCTGTGCAATCCTTTCTGCACGCTTGCAAATGAGTGTTGACTAGGGAGAGGAATGTCTGTCTGCCTCTGGGTTTCAGAGGAAATGCTTGAGTGCTACTTTTTACATCTTGCTACCATATGAAATATGACATCAAAATAGAGTCTGAACAGGAATGAAAATAAGACATCACAGTCTAAGTAGTAACATTGTGCACATCTGAATAGGTCCTGTGATCTCTGTGCCTGTGGAATTATTATAATAGTCCGTGCGCTACAGCCGAATCAATTGCAGAGCCGTAGACATTGCACAAAACCGCAGGGGCCCAGGCACCACTCAGCACCACCGCAGTCCCAAATACAGGGCAGTCGGCTCCACGCTAAACCCCATGTTAAGCGGCTTCCCGACCTCAGCACTAGGGGTCAGGAGCGGGAAAAACATCACACAAGAGCCACAATTACAGCCCTCAGACATGAAAAGTGTCTCTTTTTATTCCCTGACAGGGCTCCCGTTGTTAATTGCCGGTTCTGCGAGCTGCGTAAACAAACAGGCAAGCCGGGCTCTGAGTCTGTATTGGCTGCAGCAGCAGTGGTTGCGGTGGTGTGGGGAGATTACAGGATGCAGCCGGGGCTGCGGCTGCGATGGCACACAGTTCAATCCACTCTGGGCTTCCGTCACGTTGTAAAGTGCTCTCTCTCCCTCTTCATTACTCCCTGACCATCGCTCTCTCTCACTTTTATTTCCCTTCCATTTCTTTACCCATCTCTGTGTGTTTGCGGTGCTTTCTAATGCGAGCGTCGCTATTGCTTTTGTTCATGTGGGTTACCCTGAGTATTAAAATTCAGTGCATAACTCCAACCGCACTGTTTGTGCTTTGGACGTGACTGATAACCTCAAATTGGATGGCTTGTTGAGGAGAATTGTGGTATTATTTTTGTAAGTGATTTGACTTTTGTCTGGCAGACTGTGAAATGGGTGTGGAAATACAGTAGTTTGGAATCACAAGACTTGAAAAGCGTATCTAGCTGTTTTGACCTGAGACCTTAGCAGTGGCCTAGCATGTGTGTGTCTACTTAACCAGAAGTGTGCAAAACCTGACATACTCGCAAAAAGAGCCATAAAATACTAAAAAAATATACGATCCTGCCCGTGAAAATCTTAAGTCATTTTTGTGTGATATGGGGCCCTATTTTAACGATCTGAAACGCAAGTACGAAGCGCAAAGCGCAAGTGACTTTGTGGGCGGGTCTTGGGCGCTGTTGCTATTTTCCCGGCGTGAGAAATAACTCTTGCGTCGGGCGCAAATCAATAAGCGGTTGGTCTGGAGTAGGTTCATTATTCATAGGTGTGGTTTCGGCGTAACTTCAAATAAACCAATCAGAACGCTATCCAACATTCCCTTTAAACACAAGGGCGCAAGTTCCATGGCGGGTTGCTATTATTATGACGGATTTACCAGGCGCACGCCAGGAGCGGTTCACAGCCGAGGAGACCCACGTTCTTGTTAGAGCAGTCAAAGACAGAGAAGTTGTTTTGTATGGGGATGGGAGAAACCCGCCCAAATCAGCGTAGGTTAAACAGGCGTGAGAGGAAATAGCCACAGTCTCATCAGCTGGCATGCCCATCGTTGCGCCAAGCGCTACAATGATGTCAGGAGACGGGGGAATCCCAAGCTTGCCAGCATAAATTGGGCACGCCGTGTAACGGGAGGTGGATCTGCCTCAGGACCTGACGCCAGCAGAGGACATCGCTGCGTCCACCCTCACCGCTGAAAGGGTTTGCGGGCTTTGAAATCGGACCCAAGAAATGCAAGCAAGGTCCAACCCCAAAGTACTCTTACAAATCAAGTTCATATACATTAAGGTTTCTTATGAAAACATTTTAATTATTATTTACATAAAATAAACGTAATACAGCCACACAACAAACGTATGAAAATATTTTAATCGTTATTTGCATGAGAATTTTTTAACGCAGCCACACAATAAATAAAAACTATCACCACAATGCTCACCACTATGATTCCCCTTATCTCATGTGTTAATATTTTTTATTGTAACAATTTATGATTTGCAAAAATAACTGTTGCATCTGTGTAGATTAGATAAGTGTGTGCGCGTTGTGCACGATTATGGTCAAGCATGCGCCCTTAAAATAGCATAATGAACAACGCGCAACACGCCACTGACTTTAAACTTTTTTTCTGGTCAGTGGTGCAATTGTTTTTTGAAAATGCAAAATAGCATCAGGGATGGTTTGCGCCGGAACACGCCTCCTTTTTTGCGCTGAACCGCCCAGGGAGCGCAAGTTCATTCCCTAGTTTGCCGACGTGCGTCTGTGGAGGGAAAAACCCGCTGTGCGCCGGTGCAAAATACGAATGATACATGCGTCACTGACAAAGTCAATTGCGCTGGGTGCAAGATAGGGCCCTTAATGTCTTCTTCACAAAATCATGCTACATAATGGAACATAAATATAACCTTGATATCTTTAATAGTAAGTTAGTAACCCCATGTCAAAGATTGACTTAAACTTTTGTTTCACAAGTGGGTCAATTATAGAAAATAAAAAGTTTTCTGTTAGGGTTAAAGTATGTCTTAGGGTTAGGTTATAGTATTTATGTGACCCAATTGTCTTAATATTATCACATTAGATAGAAGAATTAAAATCCAAACATGTTTGGTTGCTCCATGTTAAAGGTGCAGTGTGTAGATTTTAGCGGCATCTAGCAGCGAGATTGTGAATTGCAACCAACGGCTCAGTCCACCGTTCACCGAAATGCATAGAGAAGCTATGGTAGACACCACAGGACAAACATGTTGTTGTCTACAACAAAATACACTCTGTAGAGCTTATTCCAAGGTAATAAACACATAACAGTTCATTTTGTAAAGTCTTTATACACCACTGATAATCAGTGTTGGGGAAAGTTACTTTTAAAAGTAATGCATTACAATATTAAGTTACTACCCTAAAAAATAACTAATTGCGTTACTTAGTTACTTTTCATGGAAAGTAATGCTTACGTTACTTTTAAGTTACTTTTGCGTAACTTTTTCTTACTTGGCTGAGGCTTGATCTGTTTCAGACCTTAAAGGTGTTTTTTTATGACTGAGAAGTTCTGCTTTCAGAAATTGCATGTTTTCATTGCAAAAATGTCAAGCTCTGTCCTGCCATCTCCGTTTCTGACTCAAACTGTTCCCACTCAGGCGCTCACGCATAGAGTGCGTAATTCTACATTTATACATTCAGTTTAATTCAGTACATTATTTTTTTTATCTAAGGACACACCCAAAAACAGCACATTTTTGCTCACACCTACAAACTGGCAATTTTAACATGCTATAATAAATTAGCTATATGATATTTCACATATGTTCTGTGAGGACACCAAAGATTTATTTGACATCTTAAAAATATCTTGTGAAATGTCCCCTTTAATGTTTAGACATGTCTGGACTCCACAGCAAACAGGGCAATTTTGCCTTTATTGTCGCAATACTTATGCAAGGCACTGTATGTATATACATGACTCATGACTCTCTGAAATTGTGTGTGGTATTTTAGAGTAAACCGCAATGCAAATGTACAATACAGGAACTTACATTACAGGAAATATATAGCCCTTCAATTAGATATACACACACACAGATGCACACAAACACTCACAGACACACATATATATACACAGCATTCCCTAAGCGGCCTCTGAAATAGAGATAGAGGTGCAGCTGGAGCACCTGTCTGTGTTTGTCTCCTCTCCCCTCCTAAGCTGTGCTAATGAGGGGGATTTTAATTACTGATAGCGTGTCCCTATCCCTCTGCTAACTGTACTCGGCTTCATTAACCGCCATCAACAGGAGAATGCTGTACATAAACACAGCTCATTACGGCTGCCTATCCTCCCGCTCAGCTCGCCTCATTTTTCTCTCCTTCTGTCTCGCTCTCTCACTTATTCTCCTTAGTGGTTCTCCTGTGGGATGCAAGGTCAGAGTCGAGGTCAGTCCGCTCTTATATTAAGATGCAGTGAGCTCAGAAAGTGATGTTTTTGTTTGTGCAGAGAGTATTTCAGGGAGCTCTGGAGGTAGGTCAATATTTGTCCCAGTAGAGGTCACGTGACTGTACGACCAGGAGAGATTCACCTTGATATAGAAACCTGGTTGTTGCTGAATTTTCTTATGAAATGTCACATAGCAGTTTGAGGACCAAGTGAGTGCCTGTGGCACGTCAGATAATATGGATTAATTTGCCTTTAACACTTCAGATACAACGCCGGCATGAGTAAGCCCGGACCTTACACCCCCCACACGCACACCTTACTCTGAACTGTTCATTGGACCTGAGAATTTATTTTCACATCTTAGCCAGAGATAGAGAGAAAGAGTGCTTGGTCAGACTTCTCGCATACAAGCAGACAACAACCGTGTTTTGCACCCACCCTTTTCCATTCTCCATCTTTTTTTTTCAGTGTTCTACTTACATACGCGCTCACACACACAATGCATTTTAACACTTTATCAATCTGACAGACACCACACACTGAGTGGGTAGCTGTTATGCATCACATTTTTCTTTTCTATTATCACCCAATGAAAAAAAGACATGTGTGACAATGAGTAATTTCGCTTTCATGACATATTAATGCCACTTTATTTTATTTATTTGTGTCTGTTTATATAAGCATCTGTATGTGAGTATATCAGTGTTTATGGGGATATGCATGTGCATAGATTCCTATTTTGCATGGTGCTTTATATACTTTAAGTCTAGCATTATGGACTGTATTTTACTGTTTACGGTTGTAAGAATTCAGACGAGCGTGTAAGATTGGAAAAATGTCAATGAAACAGTTGGTTTTAGTTACATTTGTAAATCCGTTGCAGTGGAGTAATGCTTGGAAATGCTTGTATTGATTAGCTTGACCTTTTTCATGGCCCATTTTCCAGGTAAACTGATATGTTGTTAGCAATGAAATCTCAGCGATAAGCCTTATGGGATATGTTGCCATGTGTGATAGCAGTAAAACCGGTCTTGGAACGAATGATAAATGTGGCTACGAAGAAAGAGAGAGAAAGAGAGAGAGTTCATGACATCATTTCGCCCTCTGGAACGTGAAATGTGTCCGATGTAAATGTAATCATTTGCCATTCTAATTACTCTCTAACCAATCTGCTTCTCCATCTCTTTGGCAGAGCGATACATTGCGCCCATGTTCGCACGCCGGCGCAGTCATTAGGCAAAATCCGCGGTCATATCACAGGCCTGGAATGTCGGCCCACGTTTTTGGAGCTTCATGAAAATCTGTTGGCCGCGGCTCTAAATCCTCCCCGCCACACGTCATCAAAGCCTTTAATGTTGGCTGGCTTAGGCGAGCACACTGTAGCAGGTACACTGTGCTCTTTGTTTACCCTCTTCTCTTACCAATCTGGTGCACAGATGGCTAACAATTATTTCTCTGTGTGCTCATTGCTGCTGGCAAACTACCAGCGTGCTCTGAGATTGGTGTAATCTTTTATTATTTATGATTGTCTTAGATTTCTGGATCAGTATTTGAGCACAATCTGTTGAATAGCTGAGAGGAGCGAGTGTGGGGGGAGAGGCGGAGGAGTAAAATTGAGTGTAAACAGAGCCGAGCGAAGCGAAGGAGCTGGCGTAATGAAGCTGTGATATCGGGCCCGTTTAAACGCGAGACACACTCCTGAATTTAATCCCATTACCGCACGCTAAATATACAATTTGTTTTAAGCTTGCCGTCGGTTGTGTATGTTAATAAGCGGAATGCTGCAAGCGCTTTCAGAGACTTTTGGAGGGCACAGGCTAATAATTGGGTTTCAAAAAGAAAGTAAATTAAAATCCTCATTTAAAGAAAAAATAAGAGGCTTAGTTGTGCACTGTATGCATTCATTTGCATCGGCTTCTTTTCACTCATATATGATTCATACCGCCTTGTGATATTGGAAATCTTAAATTAGCAAACGTAATGGCTTCATTCAGTATCAATGAAATGCAATGAGAGTTCAATATTCACAGCACGGCTATTTTTGTTTGTTAAATGATTGGTCGGGCGAGATCGAAGAGCTGCGTGAAAGTGTGCGTCTCGGATCAACGATCAATGTCATTTCCAGTTGATTGTTTGAAGACCCACCAGTGCTCGCATCGCAGATCTTTTCGTCCCACCGAGTGATCACTTTTCGAGAAAAGGCCAGAGTTCCGGCTGGAAGCCTCATCTCCTGCCAGAAATCCCACTTTATCCATCGATCTGTTGTCCTACGTAAAGACATCTCTCTTTCTCTCTCACTTCCCTGTTATTCTTTTACCCTAGTCGTCCTTCTCATTTTTCTCCTCCTCTCTCGCCGTATCACTCTATTACATTCCCTCCCTATCTCGCTCTCTCGTTTTCAACTTAATAATGGAATGGAGTCCCCCCTCGGAGGCGGCGCGGCACCGCAGATGGAGGAGTAATTTTTTTAGGGAGCATGTGTCAGTCAGCAGCTATAGGAGTGCTTGTGCACAGGCAATTTTGCCTGGAGGAGCAGGGCTTTATTGCTTTTGTGGCAGGAAATAAGAAAAGAGACTCTCCATGGTGTGGAAGTCATGAAATTACAGTATCTTGGAAGAAAATGAATAGGGGCCGTGTGAAGTAAGCGCCAGCCTTTGTTCTGTGAAAGTAGCATGCACTGACTGCCTGAGTCGGTCCAAGCACCACCAATTTCCTTCCTATCAAACCGAGTGCATGGCGGCTCTGATAAAGATCAGGTGTGGGATGGATAGAAATGCCAAAGATACGTATACAAAATCACAAAATCATTTGGCCAATTTTTAAATGCACATTATTTATGCATTTCAAAACATGAGATCTATCGGTTTGTTCCTGTGTAACTCCCACAAGTGTGGTTTGGCATATCTTCGAATCGGAGGTCTTCTGGCTCTTGGAGCATGTGGTGCAATATCTGTTATTACCATAACTGTGTTCTGTGCTTGTAATACATCTTCATAATCACACAACACCACTGTTGGCCAGACAACTGATAACTTAATCCGCCTCCTAATCCTTTTCAAAGCATCCTCTCGTGCTGAAAGCCTTTGCCTCAGTGACCAAATTTCTTAATATTACTTTAATGCATTACTTTACATAATTCGTTTTGATTTGTGGTTGTTTGTCTGCAGTTGGCAACCTGCTGAGTGCTGGGTCAGGTTGACTAGTCAGCCATTCTTCAAGTCAATTTGAGAAATGAACTACTATTATTTTTATTTGGAAAACGTGTTTAAATTCTTTAAAAATATGAGTCACCGTTTATCATATGAGCTAACATCTGTATGTTTCTTTTGCTGTGGATTGCACTTTTCATACCAGTTCCCATGGCAACTATATAATGTACCTTTACAAAGAAATTTTGAATTAAGATTTCCTAATCAAAGCTTTGAAAATGAATCTGATTTGTTTTTATTAAGATGTACATATGTCAAAATAATAATAGCATGCCTGTGTGTGTGTGTCCACATACTGGGTAGCAAACATAATGGGATTCAGTACATATGACAGTCTGGAAGCGAGTTGCAACTGTGCAGGAGATAACAACATGTAGACAGTGCTCCACACCTGCGGCGAGTCTCCTGGAATAGACACACATCTAGCAGAAGCATATATAAGAGCAGACAGCATGTTAAAGCTGCTTCTTACATAGGGAGGAGCAATTCAGGATAGGCATGGGGTCCGCAGCCGTCTTATACTGGCATCTAAGCTCTAGAGTCACTTTCATATACATCTCCAGTGGCTGGCACAGAAGAATGACAGCACCTCTGTTTCATGCTTACATATTGAAGGGTGCTACTTTGGTTTCTGGCACACTGATGACACGGTGACCCAGTCGACCACCTGCAGCTTGCCCTGAGGGTAGCGTTCTCAGCTGCAAGACTCAAAACTCCCCCTCTATCTGCTCAGACAAGTCTCCCTGTGATTGACCCACAATCCACTGGGCTTTCAGTTCCCATGGCAACAGATCTCTATGCAGTCTTGAAGTGATCTACAAAATAATGCACATCAACGTTCCTGTAATATGCTCGGCTGTCTCTCTTCCCAGCAGCTTGGAGCTCGCAGACACAAGCAGACATACGCCTCGCGCACACGCGCTGGAAATCTGTCAGACAATTAGTTTTGCTTAAATTCATCATCACAGAACTGTCAGGCACAAAGCTTACATCAATCACACTTCATTGATTTTATCTAACTGCTACCACAAGAAATGAGACTTTCACAGATGTACAACAGATAGTGTTGATTTGTGTGAAAATACAGGAGAGGGGGATCAAGTCGGAATCTAATTAGAATCAGATTAATTTGTAAGAATTTTTTATCTTTCCGCCCTCACGTGGCCATAAACTAACAACTGATGTTTTAAGTTGTTTGGGGGAGGGGTGTAAAAAAAGGTTCCCCGTTATTTAAAATGCTGATTGCATCATTTGACCCCTGCCTTTTTCACTATCCTTTCAAGGTGTGGTGACTTTACACCTTCATTATATCCCACTTTGTTCTTCATCCTTTGGCTGCAATTTGGTGTAGGTTTACAACCCAGAAGAAAATAGGAAGAAAGCTGTTTTATTGCACCTTTTTATAGTTTTGTAACTTGTATTGTTGTAAATATAAGTACATAATTATTAGTAGTAGTGGTAGTAGTAGCAGTAGTAGTGGTAGTCTTAAGGGGGTCGCACACCGGACACGCAGCTCCGCGCCATTCTAAAAAATCAAACACATTGTTTTCTATGAGTATACGCACACCGGCGCCGACATATGGTGCTGCGTCGCGTCTAGGACAACTCGAAGGTATCGTAAACTAAAAGTGCATATTAAATAGCGCGAGCTTAGTCAGATAGTGTTTACTTCAAAATGCAAAATATACGTTAGCAGCCAATGTTAAACAATGTGGCGCAACAGGAATTTAAGCAACTTCCTGAGTCAAAGCTGGGCGGCCACCTGTTGGCGCCGGTGTGCGTATACTGCAACTACGTAATGTACCTTTACAAAGAAATTTTTTGAATTAAGCTTTCCTAATCAAACCTTTGAAAATGAATCTAATTTGTTTTTATTAAGCCTTGATGTACATATGTCAAAATAATAATAGCATGCCTGTGTGTGTGTCCACCTACTGGGTAGCAAACATAATGGGATTCACTACATATGAAAGTCTGGAAGCGAGTAGCAACTGTGCAGGAGATAACAACATGTAGACAGTGCTCCACACCTGCGACGAGTCTCCTGGAATAGACACACATCTAGCAAAAGCATCTATAAAACTAGACAGCATGTTAAAGCTGCTTCTTACATAGGGAGGAGCAATTCAGGATAGACACAGTATTATAACTTGTATTGTTGGAAATATTAGCACATTATTATTAGTAGTAGTATTGGTAGTAGTAGCAGTAGTAGTGGTAGTCTTAAGGGGGTCGCACACCGTACGCGCAGTTCCGCGTCGTTCTAAAAAAACAAACACATTGTTTTCTATGAGTATACGCACACGGGCGTTGACAGGGGGCGCCTGTTCACGGCGCCCAGCTTTGACTCAAGAGGGTCTCACACCGGACATGCAGCTCAGCTTCGCGTCGTGTCTAGGACAACTCATAGGTATCGTAAACCGGAAGTGCACATTAAATAGCGCGAGCTTAGTCAGATAGTGTTTACTTCAAAATGCAAAATATACGTAAGCAGCCAATATTAAACTATCTGAGTGGCGCTGTGTGGCGCGACAGGGATTTGAGCGACTTCCTGAGTCAAAGCTGGGCGGCGCGGACAGGCGCCACCTGTTGGGCCGGTGTGCGTATACTCATACAATGTGTTAGATTTTTTAAGAAAAGCGAGGCGCAGTGCGACGCTGAGCTACGCGTCCGATGTGCGACCCTCTTCAGTAAATTGCTCAAATCCCTGTCGCGCCACACAGCGCCACTCACATAGTTTAACATTAAATAACATCATATTTGTCCCAAATCATTAACGATTAACATTGGCTGCTAACGTATATTTTGCATTTTGAAGTAGACGCTATCTGACTAAGCTTGCGCTATTTAATGTGCACTTTCGGTTTACGATACCTCCGATTGTCCTGGACGCAACTCGACGCAGCGCTGAGCATGCGCGCCCAGTGTGTGACTCCCTTTACTAAATGAATTAATGTAAATGTATTATATTTTATATTTTTTGTATTATATTATATTTATACTGTAACACAGTCATCCAATAAAACCAAGTGTTAGTTTGGGTAGTGCCTGATTTCAGTAGAAGGACAGAAGTGTGTGAGAGAGCCTTGTTGATCAGTGAGGAATAATAATGACACAACACCCTATTAAAGTCTCCCTCCCAGTTACTAATCCCCCTCTGCTTTAATGAGAGTGAACGAATCCAGCAGAGACGGAGCGCTTCATGCTCCGGGAGTTCAAAGGAAAGGCTCTGGGAACTTTAGCGACTCTTTGTGAAATTGATGTAAATGCCGAAGTAAGTGTCGCTAGCAATTATCTGACGGCGTTGCTCTGGACTAGTCGGAGTAAGATGTGACTTGGAGGAAAAAAACAAGAGTTAAAGAGGGATAACAGAGGCCCTTTATTCCGGTACGGAGGGGACCGTAAGATGTTTAGAGCAAAACAGAAATCGCTCGGCGGGATGACAAAAACGTATTCTCGAGTTCCATCATCTCGCTGCTTTGCGGTTAACCTGAAGCTGTGTGATTTTTGGGTGCTCTGTATTAATGGATTGCTAATCAACAATAGCGCAGGAGAGGCTTTCAGTGGCTTTTTGTTGCTAAGAATGCCTGACAGGAGGTCAGACATCAAGGGTTTGATATCACACAGTCTGCCAGCCTGAGCGGAATAAATGATGGCCGTTACCATTATGGGGGAGGAGAGGCTTTGTAAATGGGAGCATACAAGCCTCTTGACAGATGAGTCAGTCGCCGCACACAATAGTCATTAATGCGGCTGTGTTCTCCAAAACGGGATTCATTGTAGCATTTTATTGTCTCGGGCTGAATAGCATTAACCCTTGCCATGAGGATAGGAATATACTCTCAACAGATCGTCCAAATGAGGGAAAAATGACCATCTGACTGGTAGTGAAATATTAGCAGGCCGGGAGGAGTGTGTGTGAGGCATCGCTGTGGCCGTTAGGCCCCTGCTAAAGCCAGTGTAGACAGGGCTATTGATTTTTACGACAACACTGTGAGGAGGTCATTGTGGTTGAGAGGTTTTGGGGGGGATCTTTACTGTTCGTGCTGCCAGCTCTTTACCCTCGGCAGTTCCAGCAAATTGGTGAGGCAGCTGTGTCTGTGAGACGCTTGCGCGTAACAAGATCTTCACAAAGTAAAATCAATGATTGAGAAAGATCGTGTTTATTGCAAACGCATGTTATTAGTGACAACCACAGAAAACAATAAAAGGATTAACGGAAAAAATTGTGCATGCTAGTTTTTATAAAAATATGATGAATTAATATAAAATTGCAACATTTTGTTTTTATTACTTGCAGAAAAGAGAGGGAATGCATTTCCGTTTGCCTGCAGCATGTTGCGCTAATGCCTGTACTTGAGGTCTCAAGATATCAATGAGTGGCTGTTGATGTCAGAGAATTAGAATTTCAGAGTAGTAATTGGCTCTGTTTCCCCACTGCTGGCTGCATTCAGCGTGGACCCGAGCCTCTGCCAACGGCTCCATCCTTTTTTGTTTGGCGACACTGTTCATGTCTGCATTTGTCCCTTTTGATAAGGCCTTTCATCCTGTTTGCATTGATTACAGCCCGACGAGTCATCCTGATACACTGTGGCCCATTGAATTCCCTTCACCACACACTGGGCCCATTGTGGTCTTGGAATGTGTGTATGTGTGCACTTGCGCGCTCTGTTCTCTTAGCTTTTTAGGTACCAAGCACAAGCATGACAGTGCCCTAAAGATGGTCCTGCAGCACAATACTCGCTCATCGGCAAAATAAGCCCCCACATTTTCTGCTCCGTGAGCAGAAACCTGCGATTGAATACGTTGGAGAGCATGGCGCATTATTCATTTATGGGCTGGGAGTTTACATTTCACCCTGGCTTTTTATGTGTGTCCCATTAATGACCACATACTGAGCAATCTGCATAAGGCACCAATCGAATGGTGATGGATGCCGTTGCACTTTCTACAATTTATCTGTGCCTTGTTTTCAAGCATTAATGGAGCTTACAAGATGTATAGCCTCCTTATGAACTGGCATTACACACTGTATGTTTAACAACAGCCGAGCTAAAACAAGGAAGAATGCTATCCTTTCAAATGGCACCATGGGTTGAAGGAAGAAACATCAAACACACAGCAGTACCTGAATAACTGGAATCTGTGCACACATTGTTACTATTTAATTTGTCTGTGTGTGTGTGTGTGTGTGTGTGTGTGTGTGTGTGTGTGTGTGTGTGTGTGTGTGAAGGCTGGGTGGGTGTGTGGGAACCGGGCATCGGCACAGGTTGAGAGCGGGGCGGGTGATCCTTGTTCTGTAAAGAATTAAAAACACCTCTGCAAATAGCGGCATGTGTAAATTCGGGGGGTGGGAGAGTTTCGCAGTGGTTGGACTTTCCGTGTAAATAAACAGTGAGGAGGTCTGCGGGGGTGGAGGGGCTCTGGCCTTTTCCCTGGGGTTAGGCCCAGTCTTTTGTTGCTTTAAATCCAAGCACTTTATATTGAGGAGGATGGGGGGTTGCCTGGGAGAGATTAGCCTGCCAACTCTGACACCCACACGCATACATTCGGCCTTTTTCTCAGCCAAAGGAACAACACCGATAAGCACCACCTGATTTTTTCCCTCAAATGGATGGACAGAATCAAGAGTAGTCTAACCACAAAACCTGACGTGTGTGACACCCCCAATTCCAAACCAAAACCACAGTCCATAAATACAACAGCCTTCACATCACTGAGTTTTAAGTAGTCCCAGACCTGGAATAAACATTAAGCAAATTCATGGTGCATTGCAATTTTTGAAAATCTACAAGACCACCCTGATGTTTACATGTTGTAGGTTATCCACGCGGTGGTATGCGTATTATAAAATAGAAAATATTTCAGTTCAAGTACGTGATTGAATACAAAGAACAACATACATCTTTATTAGAATTAGCTATTTGTTCGTAGCAACATGCAATATTATACTTCCTAACAATAACAAGGAGGTAATTGCCGTTTAAACAACAAGTTAATACTTGTTTGTAAACAAACAGCGCATGATCAAACAACATTTCACTTTTTAATTGCTTTAATAAGAATTAAAATTATACCTCATATATATTATGTAAAGATGTGTCATTGTCTGAAAGTTGCTGTATTGAAATCATCAGTAATAGACAAGCTTTTAATAACCATTAAGGTCCTTTAGTTTACAGATATTTAAATGACATTAATATGACTTTATTGGTACGTGGGTAACATGTGATTATGAGTGAAGGGATATTTTTATATTAAGTGTTTGCATGCTCCTTTGCTCCTTTGTTTTATGTAAGGCTCTCATTACCACGTGGTAGTAACAGATTGTTTGAACTGGAAAGAAAAGCCATTGGAAGCTAATTAAGCAGCCATTGCAGGCACCATTCACGGGCAGAAGAGCGAGAAGCACAGGCATTTGTCAGCGCTTGACCCCGCGTGGTATTGATTGACAACCAGCCTTCTTGAATGACAGCCTTAACCTTTACCGTCCAATTGCAGTCGAGAGAATATGACTACCGCTTCGTGATTGGGCGAGAAGCTGTACAGCCGCAAAGGGAACCCACGTGGGTCCAGCAGAGGAGACTGCACAGGATTGGGTGCTTCTGAGCTCAGACATGGCCGATGTACACGGAGATCAAACCTGAACAATCATCTTATTCCCAACGCTAGCTATCCGTCCTTCGTGATGATAGCTCATATTCTTTTAGATGAACACGTCGCGGAGCTGAATTATATTATTATCGTGACACTGGCTGGAGAATATCGGAGACTTTGTGATTTATAAACACAGATTTAGCATTCACCCTTTTGTCCATTTGAAAATATCGTGTTACAATTGTGCGTACACATGTTTTTTACAACCAGTTTTCAAATGCAAAGAAATATAAATTATTTCTAGTTAGATAAATGAAAATATGTCGTATTACATATTTTTTCTTTATAATATCTTAGTCATAACTGGACCAACTGTTCATACAACCGTAATAAAAACTTAAATTTGATATTATCATAGATGTGTATTAATCTACTGTACTTCCGTCATTCATTTTTAGTGTTCTCTGATTAAAAATCAAGAATTAACCTAATGTAAACAGTTAACCTTTAAACAGACTTGTAATAGTAATATTTACGATGTTAATACACTATGCTATTGTCTATTTCTGTGACTGCTGTATTAGATCGAAAACAAAGACATCCACAGTGACATCTCTCCACTTTGTTTAGAAATACCTAGAAACGTTCAGCGACTGCATCGCAAGCTACCTGTTCTGATCTAAAATGGCGAGCATGATGTCATGCATCAGAGTGCTGTCCCCACGTGGGGACGCGGTCTTGCAATTGGACGGCAAGGCAAAACTCTCCTTGCTTTAACCGGATTGGGTAAAAAGATGTGCTCTCGCGGCGGCTCGGCCCTCGTGTCAGTAGACTGTCTGTGTGTGGCACAGGGTTGCATTGCTGGACGAAGGGGGAAATGCTCGAGCGACGAAGAAGTACAACGTTTCAGTTTTAAACCTCTCAAACCTCTTCAAAATCGGAAGTACAGTTTTTGGCAGTGTTTTCTGAGGGATTACGCGAACATTTTTGTGTGCCGTGGAGTTTGGCGTTTATTATTGCTGTGCCTCGGACCAGCGCGCGGATAAGCAGACTCTCCTCTTTTGATAGAGAGAGCGCACACGGGAGATGTTTGTCGCCGTTTGCGCTCACTGGGAAGCGTTTCATTTTAAAGTGAAAAATTAAAGCGGTGATTTACATTTCAGAAGTTGATCGCAGTTGCTGAGACGGTGGATGTGATACGGCGGCTCGGACGCACAAAGACAGGTACGATGGGCTAGCAGGTTAGCTAGCGACAATAGCTTGTTATCCAACCAACTCATCACTTTGTCGACTTATTCGCGACCTGCTTATTCGGTTTATTATTCCACGTATTGTGGAGATCTATATGTGATCTTGTCAATCATTCCCCAAACGAACTAAAATTGAGCGTGTTGCATTTTAATTGTTAGGAGGAAATGTGTCGTTGCGCACGAGCGCTCCGCATTATAAGGGCTTCTTGTGTTTATCGAGCACACTGTGTGGTAATTGTTGTGCTGATTGTTCATTAGCTTAAGTGCTTGTAGAAACGTCATTACAGCCTTAAAGTTTCACTCGGTAAACCAGGGGAATATTTTTTTTAAGATAAACCGAGTGTTTTTATGCGCACGTGAGAATACGTTATAAGCGCGCTTGTAAAACTCTCCCATGTCCTGTTGTCAACCGCAAGTTATTGAGTTTCAAACCGTCACCATAATCTTATGTTTGAATGTAACCACCACGTTTTTTTTTATTGTTTGCAAAGAAGAGGGAAAGGGTTCGAGCTGCACTGATCTGAGAACAGGAGGATTTTGCCCCCCAGCGTCCAGTGGGCTTCGTGTCCGGCTGATTGTTTCGTCGGGTACAGTGGCGTGCCAGTGGACGCCCCCCACCAAACAGACCTCCAATAAATAAAGGATACATTTCAAGATGTATCCACAGGGCCGACATCCGGTAAGTTGTACATCTTGAACTGATATAGTACCATAATTGCCACATCTGCATCAGTTTAGTTTGAGAGCAAGGGCACAGCCGTCCGCCCGTGACGAACGACATCCTTATGTGCACCTTCATATGTCTATGATAATGCTTTGAAGTGAAAGAGCAGTGCATTTGGAAATCTCATTCAAGATGGGCTCAAAAAGACACCTATTGTCAATCAAGCAGTTAATATTGAATGCTAGAGAATTCTATTGAGAACACTTTGGTTTGTTCTGTATTGTTTATATTTTTTTTGTTTCCGCCAACACCTGGTTTAAACCGTTAAAGAGAGAGGGAGGGTGAAAACAACAGCATTTTTTACAGGCGTAGTTTGGCACGCTCGGACGCATCCAAGCGAGTCGACCCCATTTCTCCCGCTGGTGTTTATGTGAAGCACTAAAACGGCTGCCCCTTCAGGCAGACCAAGAACTGTAAAGATTCCCCTGCCTCTTTTGTCAGAATGCTACTGGTGCTCCAGCTATCTCCCAGATGTCACTGTAGCATAGATGTCACACCAGCCCTCATTCGGGCTGAAATATTAGAGCCGCTCTCCCAGGGCCCAGAATGCATTAGAGCCTCGCTCTGCAGTCAGTGGAAAACAAATTTGGTTCTCTGAGGATGTAATTGAGTTTGATTGATGTGATGGCTGTCTTTCAGGCGCCCCACCAGCCTGGTCAGCCAGGCTTCAAATTCACAGTGGCAGAGTCCTGCGACAGGATCAAAGATGAATTTCAGTTTCTGCAAGCCCAGTATCACAGGTAATGATTTCGAATTATGTTCCTGTAAATAGCTTGTGAATTACAATTGGCTAAATTGTATTATATTAAGAGACAAAAGAGAGAAAAACAAATCTAATTGACGTTTTGCTTAGGGGGTAAGGGTGAATTTTTTTAAAATTTTTTGCCTTAAAATTAAGTGCTTTGACAGTGCTTTAAATGCATATGTTGTAAGTAATTTATATTTTCTTTCACCTCAGTCTTAAAGTAGAGTACGACAAACTGGCCAATGAGAAAACAGAGATGCAGCGCCATTATGTTATGGTAAGTAAAGCCAATATGTATGCCGAAATAATATAGAGGATGTGGTGTAGGTAGATGTCTTGTTTCATGTCATGGGTAGTGGTTGCGTGTGTGTTTTAGTATGTGTTTGTGAAACCCCCTCTGGTGCTTTTAGTTTAGCCTCCTGCTTTATTAAAGGGCTCTGACTGACTGCCCTTAGCCTCGGGCTCTTTCATACACCACCCCTCAGCCGCAGGGGTCAATGACCACAGCATTGTCCCCTTTTCTCCTTCCCTCCCCTTTCCCCCTCTGCTCCCCCTTCTCTCTACCTCCCTCTGTGTGTGGATCTGATTATTCTCCAAGGAGACGCTGCTCTCAGCAAATGCATGGCCGTAAATTGGGTGAGGGGTGATGGAGGAGTGCCAGAGGCGTCTGTGGGAAAATACTCAATCGCAGCAGAAATCCAAAGCCTCTGCATTATTTTGTCTTGGATAACCAGATTTTACACACAAACAAACGGCTATATCAATTCAGTGCTAGTTTTAATCACAAGCTTAATAATTTACTCAACGCCAGAGGCCTAAATTCTACCATAGATGTTCGACGGTGGGATTTACGATCGGGAAAAGAAAAACAAAGCTTTTCGCCGATGTAACTAAACAAAGTTAAACTGGAAGTGTATTCTCTTATCTTGTGTAAACACGCAAGCAATGACTTTAACCAATACCCAGGGACGCTAGTTAAACATTCCATTCACAGGAAAAAGCATGTCAGTCAGAAAGGAGGAGGAGAGGTTAGGTAAACACAGTATAGACCCACACTGACTGTTTGTGCTGATAGCGTCAGCATCTAGACTTAAAGGGGACCGCTGGGATTACGGGGAAACCCTGTTTCATCTTTAAATAAAATATTGTGAACAAAATATTCCTTAAGAATGCAGAAAGCTGTAAAATATCGTATTGGTATGGTTAAACTTTTGATTGATCATGACTGTTGTTAGTAGTACAAGAAAACCTGGAAAAATATGGGAATTTTAAAATATTCCAGAAGCGGAAGTAATATAGAAATGAATAAAAATTAAAAGCTGTTTTGAGTTTTTGTAGTTATGCTCTGGTGTAAACTTGAATTACCTAGACATTGTTGTTTATTAGTGTAAAGTGATTATACAAAAACACTTCCAGTGATTGCATTCCATGGAAGTTATTACATTTCCTTGTTCAAACATGTGGCAACCCAATTGCTAGAAAAGCTTTTAGGATTTCCTTTGTATTCCATTATCAATATCATACAGAAAAAATGAAGCTGTGCAAAAGTACATGATTTTAAAGTGTGCATCAAAAGCCTGTTCTCCTCTTACCACCTGATGTTTCCAGAATCTGACTTTCTATTCTTCTCTCTCTGATATAACGTAAAAATGTTTGATGTGTCTCAGAAAAAACTGAATACTTTCCATTTCCCTTTTTCAGTACTACGAGATGTCCTATGGGCTGAACATTGAAATGCACAAACAGGTATGTATCCTTTTGATCCCTGTTCACACAATCGTAGACGGATCCCTGAGAGCTCACTGTGTGTAGATGTCAGTCAAGGCAGTCGCGCTGGTGTGTTAGGAGACAAGTGAAGTGTGCTCTGTAGAGATGAGATTCTGTGGATCACGTACTTTTGAGTATTTAGAAATGGGTTAAAAGTCAGGACATTACAAAGACATGCACACAGTCAACCCCCCTTTCCTGTTTGTGCTGAGCTGAGTGTGCTCAGACAGCTTTGATAAGATTAAAGGAAGGACTTTGGCAGGAGGGGCAGTGTGATTTAATGAGGGAGCACAGTCTGCACTATTATGTAAGCACATTTAAGACAACCTCCTATATATATTAACACTTTGACAAAAACCGACCACTGTTAATTCTTCCTTTCAGGTCAATACCTACCCTGCATTTTCTCAATGTTTATTTGAAAGTGTCCTTTAAATGCAGCGTTCTCATCCAACAAAGACTTATCTGACATACCCTGGCAATATTTTGATGTATCGCACGTTTCCTGTCCCATAGATGATAATGAGATTGTGCTGTGCACCAGATGTAGTTAAGCCACCTCAAGAGACAACCCAACCTGCTCCCTCTCTCCACCTTATGAAGGTTAATGGCATCAGGGTGGAGCTGGTGGATGGCGATCCATCAGTGTCCACAGTGCAAGTTCTCTGCCTGTCAGATGCTTTGCCCTGTGATGACTCCTGTTAGCCACTTACCTCCCCACTAGCAGTAGAGCGACTTAAGAATGAGAGAAAAACTAAAGATGGGGTTTTGAGGGGATGAGTGATGGTGTAAACTGTGCCCCTGATTGATTTGACCAAATTATATCAGTTTTTTTTAATTCATTTCCCCAGCTATATTGATCTGGGTTGAACTGAACCCCGGAACGAATGCCAGACAGAAAATGGTTAACCGACCCAATTAGCATGAATTGCTATAGGTCCGTACCATATTACTCTCTACAATAAGGATTAATTCTGATCGCCACGCAATCCGTTCCATTTGGTCTTTGTATTTTAAACAGTTGAGGCATAATCCAGATTTAACGATGTGCGCTACCGTCTGATACCTGCAGACAGCATAGTAATGGCAGCTGCTCCGTGCCAGTGAGCTGCTGTGATGACTAAGGCACCCTCAATGTGACTTATTTTGGGTCGATCTCACCTGTTGTGAGACGTTAAGGGAAGCCTGCTTCCTCCTCGCTGTCAGACCCAAATTGAGCCAGTCAGCTCCTGCTTGACACAGGGGCGCTGATAAATGATTTATAAGGTGTGCTTTAGGAAGTGTTTGCTAACTACAGGATTGTCCCTCTATATGTGAGCCAAAGTAAACTGACTGGCTCAGTGAGGTGAGTACACAGAACCTCAGTTAAAGAAGCGCTGACTGAGGATTGTGGGAATCAGACCCGATTCATCGCACTGTTTATGGTGGTCGGGTCATAAAACCAGGTGAAAAGGAATGTATCTGAACAGTGACCCTTCAAAAACATGCATATCGGAGAAGGGTTGCCAAAAGTAAATTTTAATGCCAGTATTATTTGTTATGCAGCAAGCTAGCCTCCTCCAAACATGTATATAGACCTTGTTATACCTTTAGCACTGTGTGTAAGGCTGTCAGAAAGCATTACCACCCTCTCACCCCGGCAGAATACAGGGCCCATCAACCCAGCTAGGTCAAGTATTGTTTGTGATGGAGACACATGCCTGGAAGGACCAGTTGTTTTCCTCTATATTCAATGCTCATCAGCGTCTCACTCCATTCTGTTGGCACTGATGGCAACAGACAAATAGCTTTCAGCATGCCATTGACAGCCTGGCCCTGGAGTGCTCTTGAAATGGTGCTAGACAGGTCCGAGTACCTGTAATTGTGTACCAGAGCGTGAAGCTCGCCACTTAAGAGGCAGGCTTTCATCTGCTTAAAGTGACATCCTGTTTTTATCTGCAGTTGTAGCTAAAAGCTTGTCTGCTTGTCCAGCTCAATGCACAGTGCCGCTTTCATTATAGACGCAAGCATTTTGTGCAACACACGCTGGCTTTTTATGTACGTCACCGTTGTCGGACATGTTTTCCCCAGACGGCAGGATTGTTTTTGCAAGATAAAGCATGAAGCTTTCGAGTGAGCGTCAGATAAGGCAACCCTTGACCTCACTCGGCCAGCTGTCAACGTCGCGTTAAGCCCTTAAGGAATGCGTTCGATGCACCCCAGTCCTCCGCAAATCCTGTCAAATGTTAGGCTGCTATTGACGCGGTTTATCTCGGCAAATAAGGATTATACTACGATCGGGCTTTTCAACTTTTTTTGTTGACATGCTTTCTAGTACATTTTTCTGTAGTCTAGTTAGGTGTGTGAAATCTAAACCTCTTAGTGTCTCTTGATCCTGTTGTTGTTATGGGGAATCACCCTGTCATATTATCATGTTTACATCCTCATACCATTCGTTTTACTGTAATATTTGTATAGGGCACAATATAAGAATTTTAGATGATATGTTTGATACCTGCAAGGAAGCTTATTTTTTTGTATATTATGTTGTTATTTTAGTAAAGCATTGAAGGTCATGTATAGTAAAACTGATTTTAATTTAGGTGAACAAATTCTAATTCTGTTTGCATAAGACTGATGGTGACCATTAAAACTTAAGATTAATAAGATTATTTTTATACATTAACAGGATGTCTTTCATATAGATTAGCTTATGCTGGTTAAGTTCTCTCTTAACTGGTTTAATAAAAACATCTATATGCTTTTGATGGGAGTGAGATAAACTGTCTTGGGTGTTACAGTGTATCTTGTAAAGAAATATTGTGTCTGCCTCCTGCAACTGCTTGGCATTTTCGGCAATATGTTATAAATAAGTTCCTGATCTGCGCAGCTCCGCGTGTTTGCCATTGAAATGAAAAATATAGCCGAAATCCCTGTGATGTGTTTGTGCTCCGTTCTGGCCCTGGCTTGAACTGAGCTTCATAAATTCTATAGATGATGTATCTGTAGCAGAGTTATTTTTCAGAGGCTTTCCTGACGCTCTCCTTTGGTCTCAGTCAAAGCCAGTGCCAGACCTGTGATGTGAGCTCCTTTCATCACTGGAAGGGCCTGTGATGTCGGCCGTGCCGTTTGCTGCCGGCTTCTGATGATGGAAAGGGGGAGAGACGGAGCACATCCTACTTTAGCCTTTGGGTGAAGAGCCCTGGCTTCACCCCCCACCACCCCCTTTTACTGTCATGTGTTCTCACAACGACCCCACATCATCCTCTCCAATCGCTCGCCTTTTTATCCTCCATTCGTGCGCGGCACTCATCCGATCGACAGGCCGAAAATTCAATTTAATGACCTGCCTGTGTGCACGTAATATGATTTTACAGGCTGTTACGGTCAAGCTGAGGTACCATTTGCATAATGATCGGCGCGCGATAGGAGACGGGGCCTGCTCGGCTACAGTTGCCATGGAAACGGTCAGGCGGGTGGAGAGAGAATGAAGGTTGGGTCCCTGCGGTGGGCTGGATGAAGGGGGAATGTGGGTGGGTGGGATGCTGAGAAAATGATGAAGGTGGGGTCTGGTGAGGGCAGTCTGTACCTAATCCACCTTTGTTTATTAGACAGAAGTAACAGGGACACTTTGTTGTGATGTGGGGCTTATTTCTGATTTGTTTAAAAATACAATACATGTTTAATGAAGTTAAACAGTATTCAGTTTATTTGGTCACATAATTCTGAAGCAGCAAAGAGGTTGTATTTCAGCCCTGGCTTGCTTATAGGTTTTGGATTGTGGAAAGTCATAAATTTAGGAGTTTTATAACTTTGTTGCGGTCAGCACTTAAGTCTTTTATCACATTTGTCTGTTTCCAACATGTCCACGGGGTACGTCTGCATTATTTAACATCTGCTAAACAACAGGAGTTGGCAGTAATTCTGTTGTGGAGACGTTTGAAATGAACACATTCGGTTCTGAACAACTGCTGCAGGGGTTTCTTTAATGCAATTATATAAGTGGTGCTGATGATGGTTATGGTTTATGTAAAGTTGAGATTGGAGAGAAACCCTTGTGTGGTAGTAAACTGTACCTGTAGGCTGATGTGAGGTGAAGTGCTGTGGTCCTCGTAACGTATCTCCAGTGTATCTGGCTCATTCTCTGTGTGGTTTGGAGTGCTCACTCATCGCAGCTGTGCTCTCTCTCCCCTGGGCTCTCATAATGTTTTAAATATTTCACATGTCAATATCACGCAGTTTGGAGCGTGCCGAGTCAAGCGGTTCTGATTGCCGTGGTAATTGGCTTAATCGTTGGGAAACACTAAAAAGGCTTAGTGGTGCACTTTAACAGAAGTAAATTACCAAACAAAAACTTTTCTCTCTTTCTCTTTTCCAGACTGAGATTGCCAAAAGGCTCAATGCGATTCTAGCCCAGATTATGCCTTTTCTGTCACAAGAGGTGAGATTTACGTCGTCTTTGGACATGGTTTTAAGCCATGTTTTTTGTCTTAATATATACCATATTACTATGAATATGCTTTTATCTAATCATTCTTTCTCCCGTTACAGCACCAACAGCAGGTTGCTCAAGCTGTTGAACGTGCTAAGCAGGTGACAATGACAGAATTGAATGCCATCATCGGGGTACGTGGACTTCCCAATCTGCCTCTCACCGTGTGTACCCCTTTAATTACTTCATTTCACCATAAGAAAGGGGCAAATCTGCACTGTTATTGATACATTGTTGCATTAGCACTGTTAAAATGTTTAAGATTTGATTAAAAAAAATTAGTAGCTTGTTTTAATAGTGCAGGTTAGCCCCTCTACAGAATGTCTTTTTGAAATGTGTTGAACATGTATATAAAGTGCATGCATCTTTGATTGAGAGTGTGTATGTGTTTTTTTATTGCCGACACTGTTTTTCACAATTATCCAAGCTTTATTTAGTACCCACTATACAGTATGTGGCCGAAGTGTCCTTAGCATCCACTGTCTACACAGTCAGTGTCCAAAAGCTCTTTTTTAGATGCTGGATACCTTTAATTAGATCAGGTTTTAGATCAAAAGCTTCATTCCACTCTGCTGACCTGTATTGCATTGGGAATTAAATACTTACACACGCTCTAAGCTGCTACACCTATTTCTTTCCTAGAAATTCCCGCTACCAACTAACAGTCTCTTATTGATCAGTGGCAAGTGACCTGGATCACTATCAGCATGTAGAGAAAAACAAATCTAACCCTTGTACATCCAGAGCAGAGCCAGCACTGATCTGATTACAGCAGTTGACCCTGCTTTGATTTGCCTCTTTAAGAAATAATTCTGATAAAAGGGAGGTAAATGTTGGGGAGGGGGGGTGTCGTCTGATATCGAAATTCAATTAGGTCCTCAACAGTGATTTATTCCTAGATAATTCCTAGAATCAGGTCTGAACGGGGCAGGCATGTGGTTGTTCTTAAATTCCATGGTATCTTCTTGAAAGACCATTGCATGACAACTTTGTTGTTGTTATTATAGCAAGCCAGTATACCTAATTCTTGTAGAAGCCATACATTTTTTTATGTTGGGCCATCACCTGAATGATTCATAAATCAAATGTTTTTATTGCAAATGTTATGTGTTTAGGTCTATGTTAGGTCTGCTTCTACAGTACGAGAGGGGATACTCGCTTTATCGAGCAAGGCCCTTTTTTTTTGAGTTGTGTGAGCATTTGTAATTCACATAGCAGACCATGTGTACGTGCTCGCGTAGGTGCCAGAGTCCTCATAAATAGTCTAAGGCAGAGGTGAGACGAGAGCTACACACTCGCTTTCTCAGTGCAGAAACCAGCATCTCTTATTGATGAAGCTCAGAGCCGGTAATAGGATGCATCTAGGGCAGCTGTTTTTTTTCTGCTGTGCTATGACTTTGATCAGAGGTCTTAAGATGGCCTCCTGCAGCTCAGCATTTCTGCCCCACCTACCACAGTGTGTTTATCTATGCTGGCCCTGTTTATTTTAGAAAGCCGTAAGCATAGCAGTGCGCATTTTATTTTGTTTTCACCCCATGCTCGACTTCCTCCCTGTTTTGTTTGGTTAGGTCTGGTATCAAGATTCTATGGGATGTGCTTGAGGGCTTGTATTAGTAGGGTTGGGCAGTATACTAAATATTTGCAATATTTTTGCAAGGCGTGTAAAATGAAGTAGTTTTGAATTCTGCAATAATTTTAATAGGCTATTATTTTTTTTACAGAGGCTAATTTTTCTTTCTATTGTAATAAAAAATGCTAATAAATAGAATGGCATGATTTAAAGGATTAGTCAATTTTCTTAAAAAAAATCCAGATAACTTACTCACCACCATGTCATTCAAAATGTTGATGTCTTTCTTTGTTCAGTCGAGAAGAAATTGTTTTTTAAGGAAAACATTTGAAGATTTTTCTCATTTTAATGGACTTTAATGGACCCCAACACTTAACAGTTTTAATGCAGTTTAAAATTGCAGTTTCAAAGGACCCTAAACGATCCCAAACGAGGCATAAGGGTCTTATATAGCGAAACAATTGTCATTTTTGGCAAGGAAAATAAAAAATTTGCACTTTTAAACCACAACTTCACGTCCTTTTCTGACTGTGTGATGCGCCAGCGCGTCCTCACATAATTGCGTAATGATGTGGAAAGGTCACGTGTTACATATATGAAACACACATTTGCGGACCATTTTAAACAATAAACTGACACAAAGATATTAATTAGTATCATTCCACAGTTTCGCATACGTCATCCATGACCTCTTGACATGATGATGTAATTACATGAGGTCGCGCTGGCATGTCACAGGACTGGAAAAAGATGAAAAGTTGTGGTTTAAAAGTGCATATTTTTTTTGTTGTTGCCAAAAATGACAATCGTTTCGCTAGATAAGATGCTTATGCCTCATTTTAAATTGTTTAGTCTCTTTTGAAACTGCAATTTTAAACTGCTTTAAAACTGTTAAGTGTTGGGGTCCATTAAAGTCCATTAAAATGAGAAAAATAATGGAATGTTTTCCTCAAAAAACATTATTTTCAACTGAACAAAGAAAGACATCAACATATTTTAGGTGACATGGTGGTGAGTAAATTATCTGGATTTTTTTTTAAGAAAATTGACTAATCATTTAAAGTTCATAAATTAAATTAATTTCTGTTTCACTTAAATGTTTAAAAAACTGATGTGATTGCTTTATTACTTATTTAGTAAAGAGTAATTATTTTTACATAAATGAAATTGAAGTAAAATGCTTTATCTAATTGGTCGTTCAAAATGATAATTAAACCATTTTAAAGCAAATACATAAATAGAGATGTACATTGTAAATTGTCAGTATGTTAAAAATGTGCAAATTGTTTATCGCTCCGTCCTTTTTACTAGGAATTTAGTATACGTTCAACCATCTCATAGCTTCATCCGTGAAACGTCTGCTCTGTGTTTGTGGATTTTAAGATCCACATCCACTTGTGCTATGGGCCCAATTAAGTGTGTTTGTAGCCAAGAGGGCGAATCATAGGGCTTTATGTTTCGATCCCCCTCAGGCCAGTATGTTGCATGGTTACAGCACTAAACTCGAGAGGATGTTGTTTAGCTTACACGCCAGAGAATAGAAGTGTTTGTCTGATTTAGCCACTTATATATGTCTGCGGTTAATTTTTTCCCTCCGTGCTTGCGTTTGTTGTTTTGCTGTAGGAGAAAGATTAGCACAAGTTGAGAAGGTCTTTATGAAGGGAATATTAAATTACTTGAGGCGTTTTATTTCTTTATTTTCTCGTCTTCTCATGGCCAGGGCCTCTAATGAGGGTTCACTTATTGTCCATGCATATTACACATCAGTGGCTCATTAGCTGGAATGAGCAGGGAGACTCTCCCCCATGAATCAACTGCTTCTTTAATTTCCCATGTGGTCAGTCATTTCGGAAGCCACACACAATCGCTTTTTCCCTGGTAGTTCTTCAGTTCCTGACATCGTACCGCCAACACCGTCTCTCCTGCAATCACTCTCTTCCACTCTTATCTCGCGGTCTCCCTCTTTTTCCTGCCCTTTCACTTCCTCTCCAAGCACATACGCCGCCACCCACGCTTAACGTCTCTCCTCGACACATGCACACCTCACACGCTCCCTTATCACGGATCCACACTCTGAGGCACAGCTCATAATTGGCTTGGCAGCTCTGTTGTGTTGGGGAGGGTAAGGTTGCAGGTTCAAATCCCAAGGCGAGCTCTCCTATATACCATTCGCTCTCCTGCCAATCTCAAAGGCCCCGAGCCTCAATATACAGCCAGCTGTGCAAATAATCCGCAAAGCTGTTAGCAATTATACTCAACCCGAATAAGGGTTTGTGATGGACATCTTAATAATGATTTACCCACTGGAAAGGGCAAGCTTTTGGAGCATTCCAGACTTATAAATAAGCCTTTAGTATTGATATTTACTTATGGCATGGCATTAATGACCTGCTGATAATTCTGAAAGGTTGTACCACCGCGTTCGCCAATAACATCTACCCTTTCCACGTCAAGAGGAAAAACACGGCAGATTTCTCGGATAATGACCGTAAATGGTCATCGATTGAATTGAGGTCTGTTAAAAGTGGGGAGGTATATGCTATAACAGCCTTTTGAATAATTCATCCTTCCTGAGGATGCTAATAAATTGTGTACGATGGGTGGTTGTTGTGTTTTCTTTTTTTTACTGGCGGCTCTGCTAAGTATTATTTAACCTTGCTTTAAACTGCTCGCTTCCCATGCTGAGTGGTTTTTAATTCTCATCAGTTTCCGCCAAGCTTTTCAAATATTGATGGAGGTATTGGAGGCTTGAACGCGTGCCAGCGCAGGACCCCTCGCTCTTGGCCGCCGTCACCGCACAAAACACACACACACACACAAAGGCTCAGCCCAGCTGCTGTTGAAGTGCTGTTTAAAGTTTGGTTTTCTCGAGTGACTCATACTTTGTGTAATAACCAGACCCAAATGTGAAGGGAGTAAATATAGCCGTCCAGCGTTTTGATGGGGCTAAGGAGCAGGTGGTGTTAAGCCAATGAGCTGACAGCATTCCAACGCCTGCTGTCTTTAAACTGTATCTTAAATAGGGCTTGACAACTCTCTTTTGATGAACGTGTCAGAGCATATGCGGTAACGGAACTGTGTTTATTTTTTTATTTTTTTTGGTAATTTGGTAAATGTACTGAATTGCAAAGATATTCTGCACTGTGTGTTACGTTTCAGGTTTACTTGCCTGTATGTCAATTAGCTAACGGTTACACTAAGCTCCTAGCCACATAAAGACATGGTTGTTTGTAGGCTCCTTAAATACGACTTTGCAAGGACGTAAATATCTCCTTGACCCCCACCTGTGCTTCTGAATGGGGCGGCTCAGAAGCTGTTTGTGCGTGTGTGTAGTTTTATGGCATGCATTGCTCTGTTTCTTTCCCTCCGGCCCACTTGTCGTCTGTCTCTCCCCAGCAGCAGCAGCTCCAGGCTCAACACCTCTCTCACGCTGCCCACGGTCCTGTGGCTTTACCCCCCCACCCTTCTGGCCTCCAGCCACCAGGAATCCCGCCAGTCTCTGGCTCGGGAATCTCTGGCTCGGGCCTGCTGGCTTTGGGAGCCTTGGGAAGTCAGCCACACCTGCCTGTGAAAGATGAAAAAAACCACCACGACCTGGAGCACCGAGGTAAGGAGCAGACGCACGCATATACACACTGCTCTCATTTTAAGCCAGGAGAGTGAAACATTAGTTGCTCAGCCATACAGACCTCTTATGTGAATAAAACTCTTGTCTCGTAACACCCGACTCCCCCATCACTATTATTGCTGCTCTTATAGGCTGCTGACATTATTGACCTTCTTAAGGCTTTATGGGAGTATGCTACTCATATGACTTTCCATTTGTGAATGAAGGCTGTTAAGTGGTTAAAGGAACAGTTTCTCCAAAAATAAAAATTATTTCAGCATGTTCAACATGTTTTAGAAACCTGTATGCTTTCACAAATCTCTAAAAATGCCTACATGGCAAAATAGTGACGTGGATTTTAAGGACAAATAACAACATGAGATTTTGATCTGTTCCTCATACAAAGCCTCTGTTTGTCTTTATATTACTTCACAACCATAAAAGTCTTCTGGAGTTCATTTATGATGTTTTTATGGTGCTCTTTTTCTTTTGGGAGACCTGGTTACCATTTACTTTCATTGAATAAGAGTTTTGGCATTCTGCAAAGAGTATTGAAATGATATGAAAAAGTAAATTACATTTTTATTTATTTATTATACATTTATAAATTGCCTTTCTTTATTTAGTTATTTATTTATTTATCTTTCTGCACCTTTAACATACACGCATACTCAACCTGTCACTCAATTTGGCAATGATGGGAACGAACACATGCTAATGTTTTTTTCTGGTTGTTTTGTGTACATAACATGCATATTTTACCTACCGATGAAATCCTCCCTTAACTTTGAATGTCAGTCGGTCAGGGTAACTGACTTTTGTTTATCTCTGTTTTGTCTTGCCTTTCTGCATGTCTTTCAACACCATCCGGGGTCTGCTGACTATAGAGAGCACAGTGAGTATTGAATTTCCTATTACCTTTGTTTTCTTGCCCTTCTCTTTCTCTCTGTTTAATAGCTCTGCTGCAAAACCTAGTGAGCTGCCTACATGGGCAACTACTTACTAGATTAGATTAGAGATGCTCTACGTAGGCAGCGAGTTGAGTAGCACTTTAAATCACAAGTGGTTTCAATATAGTTTGAAGTTAATGGCACGAACCATAAAAATGCATAGTGCACAAATATTTTTTAAAGAATTACACAGAATCATTTATTAACGCATTGAATGCAATGCAATATAATTAGCATTTATCTCAACTCACCTGATTTATTTCTTCTTGAATTGCCTTCTGTAAAAGCAGTGATGCCCTAAGTCAGCGCCTGCATAGGCCATTCACTAGGTTTTGGTACAGAGCCAATGTGTCTTCGTTTTACTGGGTGAAAAGCACCTCTTGGCCCATTTCATGCCTAAGAAAATTTCCATTAATGTAAATGTCAAGTAAGATCCTTCATCCTGAAGCACGCGCAACTCGTGCACGAAAGGGTAATCTGCGTTCATTAAAATGACTAATAGAGAAACAAGCTTTTTATGAAATAAGCACTCGCATCGCGCCGCAGATGGGAAATGACTCGTATTACAGCACGCAGATTAGCTCGGCTCTATAATTTTATCACAATTAAAGACGACGTCGACTCCCTCCCTCCTTTGTGGGATTTATTGTATCCCTCGCTCTCCTCCTCCCCACCCCTCCGCTATCTCGGCTTGTTTACCGCCCCTTCTCTGCTCTCTTTTGCTAGCGCGATAAATATGTATGAGCACAGGCGCGGGAATTGTTTTCCTCCCTCTCATCTCCGTGCCCTTGTAAAAGGCATTTATTCAACGGGGCTTAAATCTCTCTGATGGCTGATTGTGGCCGTGAGATTGGGTTTCTGCTAGCCCGGCGAGGGCTGAATGGGTGCAGTCATGTCTGAGGCGAAGGGAGCTCCAACGGCGGTGCAGTTGTGTGTTCGGTGCTCCTGGTGTTGTCTAAGGTCATCTGATAGCACACTGGTGACTCCGCTTAATGAGTCACGCTAAGCATCTCTTTAAAGGTCAGACTTCATGCAAAGAGAAGAAGAGGGAGACGAAACTATTGGGCGCTCTGCCCAATCTGCTACTTCATCTCCTCTGCTTAGTTGCAATTTACAATTCAGCGATTTGGAGGCCTGTTTCCCTTGTGAACAGTACAGGCTCATGGGAAGGAGTGTGTTGAGAGCACTCCGAAAGGCTTGTGTAGTTTATAAAAAACTCCCTTTTTACATCTGAAGCATGCATTTTTGCTCTTGTCCGCCTTGTGGTCCTTGTCTATTTGGACCGCACACCAATAAGAGGAACCGCTGACGTGATGCAACCATCAATGGTTATTGCAAGCTGCTATACACCCTGCCAAAGTCAGGTTCTCACAGATAAAGGGTTGTTGTTCTCCACTAACATTCTGTTCATTCTTCTTTGAAACTGTTTGTTGTCTGTTTTAGAAGATGGAGGGAGTGAGTGTAGAAAGGAAGGAAGGGAGGGTATTGTGGGGGGTTAGTGAAAACAACTTTCTTTGGTCTGGTTAACTGTATCTACTCTGTAGTACAGCCAGCACATATTTCTTTGTTTAGTCTACTGTGGGTTATAAAGATACGATTTGGCAAGTCTTACTGTATTATGTTTTGGGTTTTTGACTCCGGAATGGATTGGATGCTTTTGGCTTTTTAAGTGTGTGTGCTTTCGGAGCGATAAGAGCTAGTTGCTGTTGTTTTCCAAGCTTGGAAGCCTGTCAGATCCAACACCTGTCATTCTAATGGCATTTGTAATGAAATCTGGACTGAGATAATTCCTTTGTCACATCATATTAAACCAAATGAAATCAGATTTGGAAAAAATCTTGAACTGAATGGGTTTGTTGGTCTTGTGGGGCATTTTCAAAATGAAGTCATGTGGATATGAAGATGGTTTTCATGCTTTTGAAAGTAAATGTGCAAATGAATTAATTGGGTCGTGACATTTCTCTCTGTCCTCTCCTTAGAACAACTCAATCTCCCCATCAGACAGCCTACGAACAACCAGTGAGAAACACCGCGGGTCTTCTGATTACAGCTTGGACTCCAAGAAACGCAAAGTGGAGGACAAGGACAGCATGAGCCGATATGTGAGTTCTGTGATGTGGTCTTGAAATATATTTAAAAAAGTATTTTTTAATGAAATGCTGATGGTTTAATCAATGCATCATCGTTTTTGTGTTTTCAGGACAGTGATGGAGACAAAAGCGATGATCTTGTGGTTGATGTTTCCAATGAGGTAAGATATAGTCAAGAATATAAATTCTTGTTTGTGATTGGTTGCTAGATGTGTCTAATAATGCTGGTTTGTGTTGTTTTAAGCAAGATACACTTTTGTGGTTATATAAATTGTTACACAGGAGCATTTTAGTAGCCAAAATTTTACTTGCGCACACATGTACATTTAGTAACTGTGATATCAGCAGAATAATTGACTCCAGACTGTTGAATTATTGAAAATTAATGCACAGTAATGCAGTATGCAAGCTTTTTAATTATTCAACAGTCCATCTTCAGTTATTCCTTACATATTTAGTGCTGGTTGAATATTTAACTTAACTCCTTCCTCTTCTGTTTTTGTGTTATAGGACCCTGCCACACCCAGAGGCAGCCCTGCCCACTCCCCTCCTGAGAATGGCATAGATAAGCCACGCCCTGCAAAGAAGGACACACCCAACAGCCCCGCCTCTGTGGCCTCTTCTGGCAGCACCCCCTCCTCTAAAAACAAGGAGCACGGACATGTAAGAATCTCAGCATTTATAAAACCAATACTGCGTTTTTTAGCTTTGTCTGGATTTTTAAATCGTAATAATGCAGTGCTGACACCATATTAGCTTTGGCTATAATCTGAATCTTTGCCTCGGGTGCAGAATTATATGATGTGTTTGAGAAAAGGGTTTGATAAGTGAGGGAGCTGAACAGTGGGGAAGCCTTGAGCGCCCTCTGATCTTCCAGTCTCTCTCTCTTTCTAATGGCTCAAAAGTGAATGTCTGTTTCTCAGCCTCAGCTTTAAATACATCTGTAAATGTCAGGGATAATGCATTCCCATAGCTGGATCAGCCGTGTCTTCCTTGCTAATAACTCAATGCGTTTAACCATTCTGGTCCTGTGCATCAAAAAAAAGAAAAAAGATTAGAGCGAGAGAAGCGAGGGCAGGATAATGGGTTTGGGGATAAATAGCAGGGTTTATAGTTTCGTAGGAGTAGTGAGTTTGTCAGAATTGGATTGGATTAGGTTCAGCCAGCACTTAAATCTTCTGCCTGGATGCTGCCTGGTTTAGGGGGATTTTAACTCTGTTTTTACTATCTCTTTCTCTTTCTGTCTTCCCCCCCTCCCTTTTTTCTACTTTCACATCTCCAGAATGACAAATCCTCCACGCCTGGACTCAAGTCCAACACCCCCACGCCTCGTAACGATGCCCCCACTCCGGGTACCAGCACCACCCCTGGGCTGCGGCCCATCCTTGGCAAGCCTCCGATGGAAGCTCTGGGTGAGTTACTAATCAACACCCGCAGCCTTAGAAAAGATGCCATTTAAATCTAGACGTCACCACCCGCAGCGTGCCATGCAAACACGGCCAATACTGTAAGGAGAAGAGTTCTTTGCATATGGAAATAATCCAAAGCTTTAGCAAATTTCTAGGCTTGCCTTTTTAACAGCTTAAAGCAGCTTTCATGAGATGCATCTTTGAAGCAGCTCAGTATAGGCAGGTCTTAGATTGAGATTTATCTTCCTGCTCCCGAATTCAGCTTTTTTCCTCGTGGCTGACTGACTGATACTGATTTATGATTGGATGTGTCTCTGTCTCCAGCCGCCCCTGCTCTACGCACCCCCCTTTCGTACCCGACTCCCTTTGCCATGATGGGCCACCATGAAATGAATGGCTCTCTGACCAGCCCTGGAGTCTACGCCGGCCTTCACATCTCCCCTCAGATGAGCGCGGCAGCTGCAGCCGCGTACGGACGCTCACCTATGGTAAGTGTGTATGGGAGCATGCACCTCCATAAGAGGGGTGGGGAAAATTGATCTCCGGTGCATCGCAGATACTTCAAAATACAGATTGTAGATCAATTATTAATCAATTCTGGGCAAAGCATTGCAACGTTCAACCAAATCCCTCTGAAAGCCTTTAGATGTTTAACAACGATTCTCAAAGAATGAAAGCTTGTGATAATAGCCTATTCAAGTATTGATGTTCAGACCAGACATTTTAGTACAGCTAATATGCAAAAGTCACCCACTTTAACTAGGCATGCATTGAAATTCATGTTAAGATATAATTGAACCATTTAGTCAAAACAAGAAGAATTGTGCATCGCCTTAAAGGGATAGTTCGGCCAAAAATGATATTAAACCCATGATTTACTCACCCCCAAGCTGTCCGAGTTGCATATGTCCTTTGTTTTTCAGACAAACACATTTTCGAATATTTTAGAAAATGTTTTAGATCTTTCAGTTGATTAAATGTAATGTTACGGGGTCCACGACCTTCAAGTCCAAAAAAAGTGCTTCCATCCTACACAAAATAAATCCAAACGGCTCCAGGATGATAAACAAAGGTCTTCTGAGGGTAATCCGCGCAGTGTTGTTGTAGAAATATCCATATTTAAAACTTTATTAACGAAAATAAATACCTTCCGGTAGCGGCGCCATCTTAGACTCCTCTGTATTCAGGAGAGAGTATTAGCGTAGTGTACGCACTTTTCTTAGTGACGCATGACAAATTTGGAGGGCGGGGGCACAGAGCAGCAGCAGAGTAGCCTCCGTAGTGGTTGATGTTTCCAATGAGGTTTTTTGGACTTGAAGGTCGTGGACCCCGTAACATTACATTTAATCAACTGAAAGATCTAAAACATTTTCTAAAATATCCGAAAATCTGTTTGTCTGAAAAACGATGGACATATGCAACTCGGACAGCTTGGGGGTGAGTAAATCATGGGTTTAATATCATTTTTGGCCGAACTATCCCTTTAAGATTTCTACCTTTGCTTTAAAGCACGCCCCTAACCTTGCCCATCTCTTGACCATTTCTTTTCATTTTCTTGCTTGCTTTCAATCTCTCCCCTCCCCACATACCCCACATTAAATGTGAGGGAGAGCATGGGGTGATGTAGTGTGTGTGACTGGGTGTGAAATAAGCGTTACATTGACTGGGCTCTCAGGCAACCTCGCTGCCTACCGTCTGATTGCTTCATCCTTTTGGGCAAATGAAGGGTGCAGCTGAGAATCATTCCTCTGTGGTTGCATGTTTTTTTATAGTATGCATTGATCTAGTCAAGTTAAATTCAGTGGATGATATAAATGTTGTGAATGTTTGCACAGGTGCATAATATATGGTTTTTGCCGTTCTAACACATCATGTATTGTTGTAGGCGGGTTTCGAGCATCCTCACATGAGAGCCCCGGGCCTCCCTGGAAGCATCACCTCAATTTCTGGAGGAAAACCGTAAGTGTCCAACACGGCGCTCTCTTTCCCACAGTATTTATGTAATGGTTCCACTAGAGTGCTTAAGTGCACAACCTTTTCCCTCTTAATAACTCGTTTCAGACTACTTGCGCATATTGGCGTAATTGATTTAATTAACCCACTTCAATCAGCGCACCGTTGGCTGTTAGATTACTGAAGAGGTCTCTCTCTCTATGTCTGTCTGTCTCAGAGCCTATTCGTTTCACGTCAGCGCTGACGGACAGATGCAACCTGTGCCCTTTCCTCCGGACGCTCTGATTGGTCCAGGGATCCCCCGCCACGCTCGTCAAATTAACACCCTCAGTCACGGTGAGGTTGTGTGTGCCGTCACTATCAGTAACCCCACTCGGCACGTCTACACGGGCGGCAAGGGCTGCGTTAAGATCTGGGACATAAGTCAACCTGGAAGTAAAAGTCCAGTGTCTCAACTAGACTGTCTGGTAAGCACCACAAATTCTTTGGTGCATCTAACATTTTGTATTAACTGTTCAGTTTTAGTATGTCCTCACATTGTTTGTGTTCCACAGAACAGGGATAACTACATCCGCTCCTGTAAGCTATTGCCTGACGGCCGCACTCTTATTGTCGGAGGGGAGGCCAGCACTCTCACCATCTGGGATCTCGCCTCCCAGACACCTCGCATCAAAGCCGAACTGACCTCCTCCGCGCCGGCCTGTTACGCACTTGCCATCAGCCCAGACGCTAAGGTGTGTTTCTCCTGCTGCAGTGACGGAAACATCGCTGTGTGGGACCTTCACAACCAGACCCTTGTCAGGTGGGCGAGAAGAGCTAAATTTTTGGCATTTCTTTATTGTGTTTTGGTATAGAGAAGTTGACTCACACTGTACTATGCATAATTTGCAGGCAGTTCCAAGGCCACACAGATGGTGCCAGCTGCATTGACATCTCTCACGATGGCACCAAGCTATGGACAGGTGGTCTTGACAACACAGTCCGCTCTTGGGACCTACGAGAGGGACGGCAACTCCAACAGCACGACTTCACATCTCAGGTTGGCCCTTTATATCTTGACGTATGTTAAGTAGGTCTACATTAAAATACCATGGTGCTCAAACTTTGTCTTCTCCCCAAACGCAGATCTTCTCTCTGGGCTACTGTCCGACGGGCGAGTGGCTGGCTGTTGGCATGGAAAGCAGCAATGTGGAGGTGCTCCATCACACCAAGCCTGACAAATACCAGCTCCACCTTCACGAAAGCTGCGTTTTGTCTCTCAAGTTTGCCTATTGTGGTAAGAGACTGATTAAAACCTTATGTGCAGACACTAATTTAAGTCACTTACTTGGAAGGAAAAGCCTGCATCCAGTAATCCTTTGCATTACGTTAAGTGATGCATTACTTCTATATAGCATAACATCGAACTGCTCACAGCTCCCCCACCTTGGCTGTCCTTTCCTACCAGGCTGTCTTTTACTTTGCTTTCTGCACATATCTCCATTTTGCCCGTACTCTGTTCAGAGCTCTAATTACGTTTGATTTCCCTTGACAAGGTAAATGGTTCGTGAGCACTGGGAAGGACAATCTGTTGAATGCATGGAGGACTCCCTACGGCGCCAGCATTTTCCAGGTACAGAGATCAATACAGTCTGTCTACAGGAAATGTGTAGGCTGCCTGAGTCAGTAGAAAGGGCACAGTGACCGCTGCCTGACAAGGCCGGGTCTCGATCAGCGGAAATGGGCAGGAGTATGTCATTAACGCTGGGTCCTGACCACTTAGTGCGGATGTGGGTCCGCTTGCGTAGCTCACGTCTACCAGCTTAAGAGTAAATAATGATAACCCTTCAAGTGTTTATGACTGAAGGGGCTCGGCTCAGAAGCTAATGCATCGTCGGTGGGGGTAGAGAAGTGCCTGTATAAGCGTCCGTCAGCATTTTCTTTTGAGTAACTGAGAATGTCTGAACTTTTATGCAGTTGAATTTCATTGTGGCTCTTTCTCATCTTTCAACAGTCAAAGGAATCATCTTCGGTCCTGAGCTGTGACATCTCGGCTGATGACAAGTACATCGTAACGGGCTCTGGAGACAAGAAGGCCACAGTGTATGAAGTGATCTACTAGACTGAGGTAACAGGCTGGTGCGGTTCAGGCCTCTGGAGGAGGAACGAAAGACAGACAACTTCTCACTCCAGTGACTCTTCTAGTCAAACAGACAGGAACAGCCCCCGTCTGTCTGTCTGATTGACTGCCTGTCTCACACTCACTAACTGTATGACTGAGCTCTGATCAAGTGGGTGCTGGGGTGACCTTGACTGAGCTACCTGGACTTGGGACTTAAACGTGCAGCCCATACAAGACCCTCACATCCACCATTGGCACGCTCGGCCCGGTTCATATGGCACTAGAGAACAGTCTTGATGTTTCCTCCTTTGCTGTTTTTTTATTTGTTGGATTTTGTTTCTATTTTTTGTCCTCGTTACGCAGTGAGGATGTTCCATAATGCATCGTGAAGCAGTGCTTCGTCCTGAAACTTCATCTGTGTGGAGGCTATGTGAAAAGTGTACATAATGGAGTATTAAAATGCCTTTTATAGATTTATATTTTGGTGTCCAGTTACACTTGTGATGGTTATCATTTTCTCTCTCTCTCATTCTCTCCTTGATGCCTCGTTTCCCCTTCGAGGTTTGGAGTTTAGATTAAGACGTTTTTTCTGAGGATATTCTATTCCGTTTTCCCCCCTTTTGAGAAGTTCATTTTCCAGGCTGACCTTTTATGGAAATCTAATTTACTTTTTCACCCTCCCTCCTGAAAAACAATTTTGAGCTAAATCGCATTACAAAGGCGTTTTTGTAAAATGTCCTGTGGATTTTTTTTCAAGCGGCTCAAAGCCCATGCAAGGCACCCGAGAGTACAACCGAAGCGTTGCAGGAGGGGCATTTGCATCAGCCTTCCTACTCTTGGCTTCAGAGAAAGAGACCCTTTCACCTGGATTTTAAATTAAGATTGTATTTACCAATTAGTAGAGGACTACTCTCAAACCTGTGACTTCATTGTGCTGTCGTTATGATCAGGACATAACATCGTGTCTTATTGTGGAAGACTCAGAATTTGGATTAATTCCCCCACCCCTCCTTATTCCCAGTGACGTACACTGTGGTTGTGTGGATAGTGTTCCATATAAAGAAAGCACAGAGTAAAGATGTCTGCAGATGATGAACCAAACGGACCATAACACTATCCAAACACAGGCATTGACTTGCTGTCCAGCTTGTTTATAGCATCACTGTTAGTAACCCTTCCCAAAATTAAGCGCAAACGGCTGGTAGATACGGACACGTCACACACCAAAGTATGTAGCAAACTGTGTTGTCACTGAAGATATGTACAGTTGTTGATAATTCAATAAACTGTTTTTGTAAAAAATTACATGAATGCTTCAGTATCTTTCTCTCTGTGTTGTAAACTAGTTTTATAGTAGCTATATTGTAATGACGCATCAATGGAGAACCGAACTTCAAGGTACTCAAGAAAAAAAGCATGACGCAAACCTTGCTCTTCGTCCTCTCCGAATGTTCTGTTGGTAGTCGAGCACTCTTATTAGGGGGTCAGCTGAGATGAATGGCCTCTCCAGGCCCTCTTTTTAGGCTTGTTCCTGTGTAGGAAAAGGCTCTCTTTGAGAACTCCATTCCTTTTCCTCTTTAGTGATGTTTTTGTAAGACTATAAAAGCAGAGTCGGATGGTTTCGGCTATGAAACGGTCTCTCTCCTCCCCCCACATAGACACAAGTGTGCATTTCCTGAGTGGTCTATATAGCAGCCCCCTATTTCTTCTAGAACTTTCTTGCTCTCAATCAAGAGGTTTGGGGGGGGGCGTACAGGGATGAAAGCTCTTGCTGCTTCTGAGTGCCTGACATCGGATGAGTGGAAGGGCTGTTGGTCCTTTCTGTCCCTTTTCATGTTTTCAACGGTTCTGTTGGAGACCGAAACTCATTTTAATTTATGTCTTCTGTTTGTTATTGAGAATGAAATCAGGGAAGTCTTGAGAGATCTGTGATCTTGCTTTTAGGAGAGACGCTTGATCTTTGTAGGAACTGCGGTTATCAAAGCAGCTTTCTTCTTTTGGTCTGATTCGCTATGATTGGCCTTGCACAATGGTACAAAATTATTTCTGAAGATTCATATCGTTTTGAAGATCCTTCAACTTTGTACTTCCAGTGTAAACTAGTTTTATAGTAGCTATATTGTAATGACGCATCAATGGAGAACCGAACTTCAAGGTACTCAAGAAAAAAGCATGACGCAAAGGACACTGTACTTCCAATGTCATGCACATGTGGGATCAAGCATGGTTTCTGGGCTTAAACATACTTTTTGCATGTAGTCACCTTCCATTTAAGCCAGTGGCGATAGACAATGTTTCCATTGGCAAAGTCCTGGCACGGGTCTTAAACCAGTAATAATGGTCCAATCACCTGAGCGTTGCCAGGCTTTAGCTTTATCTGGCATGGATGCAAAAGCCCCCTCGGTTCAGTGTGATTACAGCGTTTGATCTGGGTAATAATGTCTTTACTGTGGCCCAGCCTGAGCCCTGCGGCCACTGCTCTGCACTAATCCACACAGTGCATTCTAGTGGAATCGCGTTACACAAAGACCACCAGAGTTCTCTGCAGAGGAGTGGGAAAGGGGGGCTGCCTTTGGTTGCCATGGAGACAGATCCCTTTTCTCTGCTTTTCAATCTCTCCTCCTCCTTTATTCCCCACCTCCTCTCCAGTTGTGTCTCTCTCCTGGGACAGATAAGCACGAGGACAGGTTTCTGTGTTTACTTGACACAGTAGGGCCCTCCAATCCCCGAGCAGGGCTGACCCTGATAACACTGCCTGTTACAGCAGCAAACCACTGACAGTTGATAAGCTGTGGTGCAGTCATCTTCCCGTCCCTGTTTCTCTCTTTGCACTGGATAACCATAGCTCCACAAGCTGTGTTCATTTGGATTAGTGTGGATTCAATTGGATTATTCCTTCTGTGTTTAGAATGTTGATGTCCAAAAGCGTGGCACGGTTGGTCTAGGTGATGTTACCTTTTTGCTTTGCGAGGATAGGTCCCGTTCTTTCTGTGTTTTTTGAAGCTTTGATTGTGTTTACAGTGTGCAATATAACATGTTCATGTTTCACGTGTTAAAAAAACGTGGTATTTTTCACACAATTGACTTATCTGTATACCGCTGTTTTCACTGTCCTAAAAACGGGCTGATGTCTTGCTTGTTTTATGAAATCCCTCCTTCAGGAATATGTATCGAGTTTTGATTGTGTAGTTTGTTTAGTGTGTTGTGGTTCGACAGAAGCTATAGCAGAGCCGTTTGAGCCAAAGTTGGCGACTGACGTATTCCTGTGGGCGGAGTTTAGTCAAAAACTGTTTTATTGACGTCATTCAACATGGAAGTAGAGTGCTGTAGTCCAAACCGGACGTTCGCTGTAGGCTTTGAAAGTGGATTTCTTTTAAAGAAAATTTATCGCCTTACAGTGAACTTTGAGCTTTATCATTTTGCAGGTATTATTTATGCTCTAACAGCAACATTACACATTACACTAAAGTTTGAAAAATGGGATTGTGACCTTTAATGTTAAAGAAACTACTATGAAGACATCTGCTGTAACCTTGTTCTGACCTGGTTTGCAAAAAAGTTTACATCTGTTTACATCTCGTATTGAAGTTTGGCTCAAATGTGCCCATTTGTGATTAGATTATAAGGGGATTTAGTCAAAGTTTTAAAAAAAAAACCTAGTTATAATCCACTTTTAATGTAAATTGCACACATAATGCTTTTGTTTAGAAATTCTCCTAATGTGTTCACATAGACAACCTCCGTGTTTGGTGACCCAATCACAAAATTTACTGTTTACGTCTTGTTTTAGCATCGTCCACTTGTGATTGGATTGCCTGATACCGATCTTAATACCAGGTGTAAACAAGGTCTTACTGACCTTTATCTGTAGTCTGGATAGGCCACATTCCATGGACACGTTGATGGTAAACGGCTTACATTCCTGCATGTTTGTCTCTTAAACAGCTGGCCTGTGACCGCAGTCATATGACGACCCTTTACGTCCTGTCGAAGGTCGGCTAACATACCCTGATCAGAGTCGCACTGTGTGGTCGTATAAGATGAGGTATTTTCGGGCTGAGCTGTCAGACTCGGGCTTTGTATTCTTTCCAAGTAAGCATTGAATTCCAGGCAGTAATTAGATGTTGACTGTAATGAGATTTGTGTGATACGTGTTTTTTCTGGGAAGGTACCGGCACTCACTCACTTTGATGTCGAGATTAAGACGCACACAAGAGTGCTTTTATGGCTCATATTAAGCCTACACAGTAATTACATTCTCACACAAATGTTGAGGTTTTAGGCCCAGCTGGGGGTTAAAATAAAAACCGGCTTAATTATTGAAGCAAGAAACAGATTATTTTGCGAAACAAATGCTTTGTTTTTATTTTAAGGTCCTAGTACGATGCACGCAGACTGATTTGATTTGGGAAATAGTTGTTTAACTTCAACATCTAGTTTAATGCAGATGTTTAAAATATGGATTGATTTGCTTTTCCTTAAATCATTGTTTATCCTTAGTCTTTATTTAACTCTTTAATCCAATGCCTTTCTGCCTTGTCCTTAGTTGTTTTTGTTGTATTTCATAATATATGGGTCACTTGCTAAGTTTGCATCACTAGAAAATTTGTAATGCAGATTCCAGATAGTTTGTTTAAACTCTCCATTTTTAGCAGACTCCATTAAGTTCATGGGCTTGTACTACCGTCAGTATGGAAATGCTTAGGTGAACAGGGTTGTTTAGAGATCATTCAGGTCATAATTGTCTCTAATGGGATTGTAAGAGGGGTGGATCCAAGCTGAGCACCGGCTGATTTCATATCATAAATAATGTTATTCTACATTTAAAGTCTTTGGTTAAACATCATACCATGTTGATGTTTTTATAGAGTTTGAAAGATCATGGTGGCAGTACTAACCATTCGGATTTAACATGCAAATATTTGCCGACCATTCTCTGTACATCTTTTACATGAATGCAAATATTTCATTTTGTAAAAGATATACAGGGTATGTTTTTGGACTTCCTCTGAACATTTGTTACATGTCAAGGTCTGGTCATTTTTTTTATATATATATATATGGAAATGTATGAATTATGAGGTTCAAGGGCAGAGTTATGCAAATGTGCAGTTGCAAAACAGCCTGATTTGCCTCCTGTGTTGGGTAAATAGACCATCCAGACACAAAATGCACACTGAAGGTCATATGCACTCAGTCAGTATGTACTTTTAGGTAAGAAAAATGTGTGCTTGGAGACAAAGGGTTTGTATATCTTTTGTTTTGCAGTTTGCTTAACAAACAGCCAACCCATTTTTTATGTTTGTACACCTAAGACAACATATTTGCACTCATTTAGAGTTGATAAAAACTAGGAAAACATGACCTGGAGCATTAGCGCATTATTCACTTGGCTATGCTTAGGCGTTTATATTATTGTTTTATAGTTGCTTTGTATTAGCCATGAAGTCAGATTTATTTAGCAGATGTTTTCATCCAGTGCGAGTTACAAATAAGGAAAATCGCAAGCAATTTATGTTAAAAGTCTTTAAGAGGGACTGAAGTTTAATTCGGAAGAGGTTGTGTTGTATGCAACATTGTAATGGCAACATTTCTTTGCTAATGGTAACCGTGTCCTAAGGCTGTTTCCCAGTAACTAATCCATTATTCCTCTAATTGAGTCTTAGGTATTCCTTCTCAGTTAAACTGCGGTGTCAACACCTTAATACACCTGCTTGTTCTGTGTCCTCCAGCCAGAAATACAATTATAGCCCCAAGTAATGGACGTGCACCCTTTTTGCTTACAGGTCAGTAAAATGACTGATATATCTTGCAAGCACAGATTTAAGTTGGTGTAGGTGATTTATGACTATGCCCCTCGCCTTTGGCCCAATTTCATGATTCGTGGTTTAATGGATGATTAAACGCTTAAAACGCCCTGTACAGACAATTGCATTTGTAGGCTGGTGGTTCTTCTAATTTTGTCTCATCCCCATCAACCGTGATGAAACTCCTAATTGGCTTAGACACAGATTTAAGGGTTTGTACTAGTACATGCTTTAATACTTTGTCTCGTACAAGCCCACTAATACTATTAAAACAATGAGGGCACTGAGTGGAATTGATGTGCTGTAATATATGTACTGTTTAGTATTGGATACAGCAACTTACTGAATGCGTTATAGTGTCGTCTCCGTTTGCTCTAGATAAAATAAAACGGGCATTTATTTAATGGAGACTAATGTTCTCATTCTCAAATGAGCTAAGTGGGAATATTACAGGTTCATTTAGCTGGCAAGGCCAACAGATATTGATATTTTATAGCCACTATGAGGAAAAATGAAATATAGTTGAGCCTAATACAGTAGTGATGGTACTGCATAACTAGTGGAGGTTTTAAAAAGAAATCAATATTATTATTTGCTAGTGATAGTACTTCTTTAAAGTGGATTTCTTGTGTTATGAGAATCTGTCAAGGCTATGCCTCTTATGCTAGTCGCTCATTGACACATTGTTTAACAGGACAATACCAAGTTGTTATTAAAGGATTTATCAATTTTCTTAAAAAAAAATCCAGATAATTTACTCACCACCATGTCATCCAAAATGTTGATGTCTTTCTTTGTTCAGTCGAGAAGAAATTATATTTTTTGAGGAAAACATTGCAGGATTTTTTTAATTTTTAATGGACTTTAATAGAGCCCAACACTTAATACTTAACTCGACACTTAACTCTTTCACCGCCAGCGTTTTTTAAAAAAGTTGCCAGCCAGCGCCAGCGTTTTTCATGATTTTCACCAAAGTTTAATGCCTTCCAGAAAATGTTGTTCTTTAAATATATATACATACAATATACCAAATGAAAGAACAGACCCTCTGCTTTCAAACAAAAAAAACTTTCATCCTACCTTTAGTGGTTCTTTTGCAATCAGCTTTTGAATATGGGTAGGTTTTTGCAAAAACGCCACATTTTGAGCAAAAAGCAGAGATAATTCCATTTTTGTGACGGACTTTTCATAGAGATCCCATTCAGAGCGATCTTTAAAACAGACACGGACATGCAGCAGCTTGCCATAGGGCAATACTTCCGGGTTTAAAAAGTTGCGGAAGGGCGCCACCTGGTGGATAATAGCGGTATTGCGGAAAGACCGAAAATCTCGTCATTGGCGGGGAAGCGTTTTCTCTTAATTGAGATATCTCGTCAATGGCAGGGAAAGAGTTAACAGTTTTTTTTCAACGGAGTTTCAAAGGACTATAAATGATCCCAAACAAGGCATAAGGGTCTTATCTAGCTAAACGATTGTCATTTTTGACAATAAAAATAAAAATATGCACTTTTAAACCTCAACTTCTCGTCTAGGTCCGGTCCTGTGATGCTCCAGCGTGACCTCACGCAATACGTCAAGAGGTCACAGAGGACGAACGCGAAACTACGCCCCAGTGTTTAAAAGTGTGGATAAAGAGGACGGTTCCGACATTGTTGTATGTGGAATGATACTAATTAATGTCCTTGTGTCAGTTTATTGTTTAAAATGGTCCGCCAATGTGCGTTTCATATATGTAACACGTGACCTCACTACTCATTTACGTGAGGTCGCGCTGGTGCATCACAGGACCGGACCTAGGCTGTTTCTCAATGTCAAGGATACTTCCTTGGCAGGACTAGTGCTTATAAGGCCCTTCCTTCAGAGTCTAGGAGAGGCTCCTCTTAAGCATGCGGAGAAGACGTTAAATGGAACAGGCTAGCAAGTGCACGTCATTGCGTCAATGAATGGTGTGCTTTCGGTGCTGAGCGCATAGGATTGTGCGTGATTCAGCGCGCGAAGGATACACGCATGCATCCTTTCCTGTATATGGGATATTTCTCGAACAAAGGACTCAGTCCTTGGATGAAATTCCGAGGACCCTCGACATTGGAACAGTCCTTCGACGGACGTCGATGACGTAGCATCCTCGAAATTCTGGCTTCCGAGGATCCTTCCTTGACATTGAGAAACGGCCATAGACGAGAAGTTGTGGTTTAAAAGTGCATATTTTTTATTTTTCTTGTCAAAAATGACAATCGTTTCGCTAGATAAGACCCTTATGCCACGTTTGGGATCGTTTAGAGTCCTTTGAAACTCTGTTGAAAAAAACTGTTAAGTGTTGCGTTAAGTATTAAGTGTCGGGCTCTATTAAAGTCCATTTAAAATGAGAAAAATCCTGCAATGTTTTCCTCAAAAAACATAATTTCTTCTCGACTGAACAAAGAAAGACATCAACATTTTGGATGACATGGTGGTGAGTAAATTATCTGGATTTTTTTGTAAGAAAATTGACTAATCCTTTAAATTGAAGGGAGGTTACCACACCAAATCGTATTTTACAACTATAGGGGTCAAATTTAGCATGACCTTGTTAGCCCCTTGTTATTAGATGCCTTAACCACACCATGCATCTTTTACCATTAAAGGTCCTGCGTCAGATGATGCAATGCTATTGAGATGAATCGTACAGCTTTTATAGATGACTTTGGTGCCACCGGTGCGTTATTTCAATTGCAATGCCACCTATTTAGCTAAAGAAATCATTTCTCACAAGTGACCGATTTTAACCGCTTTCTCGTTTTTGATTTCCCTCCGGACTTATGTAAGACTATTTTAGGGTCACTTTAACCGACCTCCGTGGGACTGCAGTTAATGCCGTGTGGAAAATGCATCCACCGCCGCAGTGATGTATTTGTGGCTGTGGTAAAACCTCTCCAGGTGCCCTGTCTGATTCATTGGCGTATCTGTCATCCCCTGCCTCTCCTGCTGAAGCGGACAAAAGCAGAGCCACGCAAGATTGAAAAGGCAGAGGAGCAATCTTTTAAATGGATCTCTTTTCGAAAATATATTATGACATAATCATGTTTTCTTCTCAAAGCCCGAGGGAAGGCTGTCTGTCAGACTCTGGCCTTCTCTTCACTCGCCTTCCCCTGAACAAAAAGGCAGAAAAAAGAGAGAAAGCGAGAGAGGTAGGAAAAAACGTGCTTGTGTGCTAATAGAACCCAGAGGCACTCTGAAACCTTAGACATTCTGCTTTTCGGCTCTCAGTCGGGAGATTAAAGCCGGGGAAACGTTACAGGAGGCTGGATAATTGCCCCTGTGTCTCCAGCAGACAAAAGCCAACGCTTCGACAATTCCCCGCGGTAAGTCGTCAAGAGAGGCTCAAGGATCCTTCAAGGCTGCAGCAAATTGTATAGTCCTGTCTAACAAACTACCAATCTCTGGATATTATGAGGCACCCATACAATCCCGGCTGTAATGACAGCTTGCACTGCCATAATGGAGTGGAGGAACAAAATGTTTTTCCCTTTTCCTTTTTTCGTGAGCACACTTCACTTCGAAAAAATGGCTTTGCTACTGTTTTTTCCCCCTTCTTGTTATTCCCATTTGTACTTTGATTTTGTCTTTCATTCTTTTTTTAAATATTCATTATCACTGTAGATGACTTAGCCAACAGGTGATTGCAACCTTTTCCCCACCGGACCACTTGATCCGCTGCCTGAGAAAAAATCTGAAAGCAGCTAATGAGTTGCCATCTCTACCTAGCATTGAAGGTGTCTACAAATTAACAAGGGTTTTTGGTGTGATTTTTCTCCTTGCACATTTCCCTGTCATCATATCTCTCTCTATTTTTTCCCCTCCATTTCCCCTCTCCTCTCACATTTTTCGATTGCTCTCTCTCTACCTGCTTCACGCCTCATTGCGAGCAGCAGGAGTGTTGTCTGGCTGCGAGCAGCCTTTTTTGCCATCTTGGTTCATGTTTAGAATTAGCCATTTGTCAAGAACAAAAGAAATTAATTGGCGGTTTAAGCCCTAATGAGACTGCTTTGAAATTAACAGGGCTCATCAATGGAAACAAACAAAATCCTTCAGGGCCGTTGTTGCGGGGAGCGTTACTCTGACAGAGCTTTTGACACAATGATGAATAGCAGGTCAGAAGAGACCATCTGTGCTTATTTAAACCCTTGCAGGAGAGGCGAGGGCTGTGGCCCGGCTGCAAAAGATGATGATAAAGAGAGAGAGAGAGCGAGAGAGGGAGCACGAGGAGCGGGGGCCAAAAATAAGCAGAGAAAAGCCTCAAATTCACCAGCTTTATTCATCGCCCTTCAGCATGACACCACTGCCCAACTAGGGCTACAAAGGAAATAAAAAGCACTCACATTTGCATGTGAAAGGTTCAGGGACTCTGGCTATGCATCCAGAAAACCAAAGAGCTCTGATTTCAAGGGATATTTAACCTCCATTCAGACTGCAACAAAGGCTTGGCTGTCGGTCTGAGAGCCCCGGTTCAGGCTGATTGGGGATGGGGAGGAGGGAGAGAGGGGAGGGTGTTAGGGATCACAGACCTCATTTGTTCACCCTCTTTACTCTGCCCCATCTCTGGCTCTATTTCCTAACGGCCTCCCTCGCCGTTTGTCTCCCCTTCATTGGCACTGGCTTTGTAAGGCTTAGACGACATAATTTTGAGATGTAAATGCACAATTAACATATTAACAGTTCTTCATCCACACGTGGTATTATTCTAACATAAGTGAATATTTTGCTGCGTTATTTATTGTGGATGTACATCCAGGCACATTTCAAACTCGATGGCCCAACCCCTCATCCCTAAACCTGTCCTCCCAGCTTGCCTCAGCTCCCCCTGCCATCTTGTTTGTGGATCACAGGGGACTGATGATAAATAAACAGCCTGTGCTGTGGGGCTGGAGGAGGAGGGGGGCTGTGTGATGTTTAGCTCTTCCTCTGTTAGATAAGGAAATGTTTGATGAGGTAAGGAGGAACGGGAGCGATTTAGGTCATCTAATCTGATTCTCAGAGAATCGGTTGAGCCTCAGTGGGGAGCAGTAATTACATAGTAGGATTAGTGAGTCCGCCCCCCAATCCGACCCCTCCTGTCCTAAAACCCCTCACGCCCTGTAGGGGTGGCTGTTAAGAGGGGAGATCACTTGAGGGGAAGTTCAGTGTATCGTATGATGCCGTCTCGCTCACTGAATGCAGGCTGTGTCTAATAATAAAACTAGGTAAATCCTTTGCCCTTGTTATAGCCGGGATTTCTCTCTAGCCTAACAAGGATTAACCCGAAATACAACATCTGATGCTTTTTTTGGTTGATCAGATAGTAGGCATTAATCAAGTGCAAACTGATAGCTGCTTAGTCTCCCTTTTATCTTATTAGGAGGAATTAACTAATGAAGTGGCTGAGGGTTGACATTTTTAGCTGCTTGTAGATTTTCAGGGATTCCCAGCTGCATTAATCTGTTTGTTAACACTGTTTTAAATGTTAAATATTTAATATTCATTTCAATCTCATATTTCAATTGGTTTAAAATTATTAAAGGGACATTCCACTCTTTTTGAAAATATGAACACTTTCCAGCTCCCCTAGAGTTAAACATTTGATTCTTACAGTTATGGAATCCATTCAGCTGATCTCCGGGTCTGGCGCTACCACTTTTAGCATAGCTTAGCACAATCCATTGAATCTGATTAGACCATTAGCATTGCGCTAAAAATAAGCAAAGAGTTTCGATATTTTTCCTATTTAAAACTTGACTCTTCTATATTTACATTGTGTACTAAGACCTACAGAAAATTAAAAGCTGTGATTTTTCTATGCAGAAATGGCTAGGAACTATACTTTCAAACTGACGTAAAAATCAGTTACTTTTCTGATGTAACATGGCTGCAGCAGGCGTAGTGATATTACGCACTGCCCGAAAATAGTCCCCTTGGTTACTTTCAATAGCAGGTGACTATTTTCGGGCAATGCGTAATATCACTACGCCTGCTGCAGCCATGTTTCAGCAGCAAAGTCCTTGATTATTACGCCAGAATGAGAGTATAGTTCCTAGCCATTTCAGCCTAGAAAATCGCAACTTTTCATTTTCCGTCGGTCTTAGTACACGATGTAACTACAAAAGACTTGAGTTTTAAATAGGAAAAATATCGAAACTCTGGTTATTTCTTTTTGCTAATGGTCTAATCAGATTCAATGAATTATGCTAAGCTTTGCTAAAAGTGTTAGCGCCAGACCCGAGATCGTCTGAATGGATTCCAAAACGGTAAGAATCAAATGTTTAACTCTAGGGGAGCTGGAAAATGAGCATATTTTCAAATGTACCTTTAAATGCTTTTATTAGGAACATTATTAAAGTAATTGCATCTAAATAACAATATGGAAGTAAATGTGGTTGTACAGTTTGTGGCTTGTTGGGGATTAAATAGATGGCTAGTGTAAGTCTATATATGCATAATGTATATGCATATACATATATTACATTATGAAGCCAACCATCACCATTGGTATCCACATGGGACCATTTGCCAGAGTGCTTTAGCATACAGAGATATGCACAGACCCTGTCCTTCTGCTTGTTTTTTGTCTGCGCCTATAACGTAGTTATCAAAGTGTCTCTTGCATAACTCCCAACTGTCTGTCTATTACAACAAGGGTCAACCAGGAGGTAACTTCCCCCTAGGAACGTTATTTGCTGACAGATGCATACAATGCATATTGAAAATTTCCCTCTGTCCCACCCTCCTCTGTTCTGCACGAGTGCGTGTGTGCCTTTCGTGCACCTACTTTAAATCATGCGGAGAATGTGAATGTGCGTGTGACATGACTGTGTTTTTAAATTGCGCACATAAATGAGAGAACAGCGGCCTCGATTGCAGAAATGCCTGCCACGCATGGCTGCCGCTTGGAAAGGGTAATCCACTCGTCGCAGTTTGCATTCAGTGCTGTGAACCGTGGGGTGCCCGCCCGGATGCCCGTGCATAAATTACTGCCACGGAACATAAAGTGCTAGGAGGATTTTCCTTAACGATCGCCCCGGACCGCTTTAAACGCTTCTGCTTGAGCAGTCGATACTGCGCGGCCCATTCAATTATGCAGACGGCAGTCTCTCATTAACAGAATCCCGACCTTGACATGCCTGCCCTATTTCTCTACAGCCCCCACCCACCCCAATTCACGCACATGCACGTCCAGCCACTCTGTTTGCCTCTCCGCTGACCTGGAAATCCATGAATATCGATTAGTTGTTTGCAGTGTAATTGAAAATGTCAGTTATGAGGCCTGCACAGATAAAGATCAACAGCAGGCGGTGGGGGCTTGACTACTACTACCTGCTGCTGGTGTATACGGGCATGCCGGTGCATTAATGCTGGAGTGCCCTAAATAATGTATTTGATTGACTTGGTATAAGTACATGAACGGAAATGTAGGCCATTAGTTTGTTTTATTTCTAATTTATATTAGCATTATAACCTTTTTAGCATGTCGTAACCTTTCTCTTTTGCTGCTGGCGGGTTTGAAGAGTTGACAGCACGTCACTTGATTAGAATTCGAAATCGGTTTCCAAAAAGGTCAAAGGTTATTTAGCATTCAGTTCACAGAGGGCCGGCCTAAGATATGAAACTCGTGGGATTTTAAGATTATGTTGAGCATACAGATGTTCAGGCCACCCAAGAGGAGACTTGATGAAATCTAAATAAGACTTATTGTGCTTTTATTTCATATTTCAAAAATTTGGATGCCGTATATTTACATTTATGCAAATATACTTTGGACTTGAGTTTGTGAGAATGTTTTTTGTTCCCCTAATGTTTTTTCTCCTACTCAAACATCTTAGGGCGTTTCTCCTTACCTCTGTTGTCTTTGGCTTGATCGCTGGGAGATTTGTAAGGCACTTTTTTGTAATGCACAAGCTGCTTTGGAACAATATCAATATGTATTTTGAAAGGCCCTAAACTAATAATAAATAGTATAGTATAGTATATTAAAAATATTGATGCCTTATTTCGAGAATGTCCCCTCTCCCTGATACCAACCCACTTTAACTTAAACCAAAGCCTACTTCCTAAAATACACTTAAAGGACAAGTTCGGTATTTTAGACTTAAAGCCCTGTTTTCAGATTGTTTATGGTGAAATAGAATGGTTTTGACTGAAATTTCGACATATGCGGCTGCCCTGAGAATTTTCGGGTGTTTGTGTTTCACATCCCACCTCTACAATGGGTTTATAGGTGCACTGGAACAATCCTTCCTAAAATGCATTAAACTTTCGTTTTCAAAGACTTGAAACTCACCGAGTGGTCAGGGGTGTTCACTGATATGCTCAAACAAAAATCGCTGCAAAAGATGCTTTCCAACAGCTGTTTTAGCATTCGTTGTTAACTTTTGGACCTATTTTTCCTAACGCCTCACACCCGTACATTCTTCCGCTTAGAGCTTGAATAATAAACACTCCAGCCCAGGTGGTGGCGCTAATCCGCCATTGCCAATTGCAAGAATAGAAACAAAGTTCCCGGCGCGGAGTAATACCGTACCTCACAGCACAACTAATACAAGTCAATGGAGTTGGCAAAAACTACGATAAAACCTGTTGGAATGCGTATTTTGCAGCGATTTTTGTGTGAGCATATCAGTGAACACCCCTGACCACTCGGTGAGTTTCACGTCTTTGTAAACGAAAGTTTAATGCATTTTAGGAAGGATTGTTCCAGTGCACCATTAAACCCATTGTAAAGGTGGGAGGTGAAACACAAACCCCCCAAAATTCTCAGGGCATTCGACTGAATATGTCGAAATTTCAGTCAAAACCGTTCTATTTCATCATAAACCATCTGAAAACAGGGCTTTAAGTGTAAAATACCGAACTTGTCCTTTAAGCCATTTATTGTGACCATGGACCACGAAACCAGTCATGAGGGTAATTATTTTTAAATTAAGACGCTTCATCTGACAGCTGAATAAATAATAATAATATGTCCAATAATGTAAGGTTTGTTAGGATTGGACAATATTTGGCAGAGATACAACTATTTAAAAATCTGGAATCTGAGGCTGCAAAAATAAAAATATTGAGAAAATCGCCTTTAAAGGAAAACATCACAGTTTTTTTTTATATTTTACGATGTTCTTACCTCAACCTAGAGGAATGAATACATACCTATCGTTTTTCAATGCGTACACTTAAACTTTGTACAGTGCGTAGTGAATGTGTTAGCATTTGGCCTAGTCCCATTCATTCCTTAGGATCCAAACGGGGATAAATTTAGAAGCCACCAAACCCTACCATGTTTTTCCTATTTAAAGACTGTTACGAGTAGTTACACAAGTATGGGTGCAAAAAAATTGCATGTGGAATTTTTTTAAGCAGATAAAAAAGAGGAATATATGGTGGAAGAGCACTTAAGTTTGCAGCACTTCGACCTTGGCGCCCAGTAATATTGAAGTAAGTTTAGGCGAGTGGGGGAGTAGTCAGGAGTGAGGTTACTGCGTGTCAAAGTGCTACAAACTAAGTGCTTTTCCACCATACAATATAGTTCTCAATTTTTATACTCTTAAAAAATCGCCACGTTTTATTTTGTGCCACCATACTTCCTCGTGTAACTACTCATGTAACAGTCTTTAAATAGGGAAACATGGAAGTGTTTAGTGGCTTCGAAATTCATCCCTGTTTGGATCCTAAGAAATGAATGGGGCTAGGCTAAATGCTAACACATTCACGACGTGCTATACAAAGATTAAGTGCACACATTGAAAAAAGATCGGTATGTATTAATTTGTCCAAGTTGAGGTAAGAACATGGTAAAACGTTGAAAAACTGTGGTGTTTTCCTTTAAATTTGTACACAAATAAAGTCTGTACCAACACATGACTAATGAAAAATAAATGAAATGTATCTTTACTTACTATCCTAATGATTTTTGAAAAATTAAAAAAATTTAAATATTATTTTGACCTTTCTCATAGACACAATTAGGGTAAGGTGCCTTGCTCAAGGGTACCACAACCCAACAAAGCTGTGCATGATTAGTTGTTATTCTCCAATCTTCAATCATGCAGGTTAGTTGTTGTTTGAAATCTTGTTCCTCTTTCCCACCAGCTAACTCCATTTCATAGTCTGTTCCACAGTGAGGCAAGTCTTGGGCTCAGCATTATTTTTACATACTTTAACTTCAGTCCCACCCTCCCAATGCTTCCTTTTCATAGACACGCCCAAGTTTCTCAGGATGCCGCTGCCTGCTGCTTCTCTAATCGATTGCTAATGGCTTCAGTTCCATCACTGCGGAGCAGCTTGGAATCTGGCCCTGGGACTGAATGGAGCGGAAACCCCATTTTCAGCTCTATGAGCCGTTATACTGCATGAGGAGCCCATTCTGCATGCTCCATAGCCCTGCTGACGACGAGTGCATGGCTGCTAGATGGCTTTGGACTCTGACTCTCTCTCTCTCTCACTAATGTTCGCTTTTTCATTCTGTCGATTTTTTTACAAGTCGTAAAGCTGAGGGCATAGAACAGTCCAACATATGGTTGATATCGGTCCAGTTTATATTGTTAACATAAAGTATTATTTTACTAATTAATTAATTAATAATAAAAATATAAAATAGGTTTTAATATAATTGTAGGTTCATAGTTTTGCACTCTAGAAAATGCTGGGCTACTTTCAGCCCAGCTTTGGGCCAAAAAGGGATGATCCAAAACCGCTGGGTTGTTTTAACCCATTGTTGGGTCATCTATAAACATTTTCTGTGTTACTTTAACCTAACAGTTGATTTGTTCGTCTTTGATACAATGCTTGGTTGAAAATAACTGTGTGTGAGCTTCAGTGTTTACACCGATGTCAGTTGGCTCAGTATAAGGTCACGCTGGCATTAGATCTGCAGGCTCTATAGGTTGTTATTCAACAGTGTATCAGTAACCCAGGCTGTGTTAATCTGGGATTTATGCAGTCTGGACTCACTTTTAATGAGCACCCATGGATTATGGCTGCAGGCGTCCCTGTGAACCATCAACAAAGAAGTACATGTTTGTGATCTTTTCTGGCTTGTATTTATTTTAAGGTACTTTTGTGGGTTGGCACAGCTTTTATTGGCATTCATTAATTTATATATGATGTTGAGGATTGTCCAGTTGGAAAAAAATCTGGATTATGCAAGTGCATGGACAGAGCGTTTATTAGTTATCTTTTAAAAAATTGTATCATTGCAATAATGTTTAAAATTAGTTTCTTTACTTATTTAAAGGGGCCATTGCATGAAAATGTTAGCATTGCCACTTTGTAGGTGTGAGCAAAAATAGGTCATTAAAATTTGGCTTTCATTATGATGTCATAAGGATATCTTATTAGAATAATACCGCCCCCTTAATCTGCACTATCCAACCACTGCACTGCCATTTAGTGCAGAGAGAAAGAGAGAGAAAAGAAGGACTTGACAGCACAATTGAGTTTGAATTACAACAAACCACCATCATTGTGATCAGTGTTTGCACTTCATCCGCTCATTTGCATTTTAAAAAACACACCCAAAACGACACATTTTTGCTCAAACCTACAAAGTGGCAATGCTAACATTTTCATGATATGACCCCTTTAAAATCAGAATTGGCACGGTTTTCCTAATAATTCATTAGTACATTTTTAACTTGACAAAGTCAAACTATATTTTACTTTTTAATTTTTGAAACAACTTTTTCTACTGAGATCCAATGCGTCATCCAACATGATCCAATATCCAAAGACATACTTATTTGATCCAATCAGTTTCAGATAGATAAAATCCCTGTCCCGCAATTTTTCATCATTATCCTGTTTGACTCAAAAATGCATCTCATTACAGAAATGAAACGTAAACAGCAGTTATCATTGATTTAATTCAGTATGTATTTAAAGAAACTTGTGTGTGTGAATTTTTGCCATATTCATGCATAAACAAGCTCATGTAAAATAATGATAAACAGCTAATCCAGTTATCCATTCATCGACAAGCGACTCTAATAGCACCTGCTTTCATGCCCGCCTGTCTGCTATTAAACCATGTGCAGCGTTTCCTGATCATGTTAAGCGCGCCTTTAGATTTTCCCTCCGAGCCGCAGGGTGGCCGCAGGCTTGCCTTTCCCTCTTAAAACACCCGTTTGTACTTACAGAATGCCTTGTGGGTGAAAACACATTAACATCTCAGACTTCCACTTGGGAAGCTGCCAGGGGCTGCTGAGCGTTCAGACAGGAAGAGACAGTCACGCTGGGAGGGAGAGCAGCATGTGAGGTACCGTGACGTTTCGGAAGACTTCCATACGCGATGGGCTATGAAGAAATAGCTGTTTACACTCGCTCATCCAAAGAGCATCTGATTGAAGGGTTTCTCCTTATGAATGTCTGATATCAGGCCTGAGAGTGGAGATTGTATTTAATTGTATGTTTGTCAAGCTTATAGTTGGAATATTGCATATGTCTGCTGCTTTCATGTGGCTCTGGTATCGTTGTGATCCCATAATGTGCATTTAATTTAAAGCCTTCTTTTTTTGATGCTTAAAGGTGCAAAATAATGCATTGCTAACATGTTACATTGTTCTCTAATACCTTCATAGAAGTTATGTAACTTCATTAAGTGCAAAAATTATCGAGATATGGTTTTACATGTCCATTTACAACCCTAGGATTTGTCCCCAGAATGAAATGGTCTATTGTTACCTAATTTGAAAGGGTCATGAATAATAATATTGAGCTCTGCTCTGACTGGTGGTTTCTCAGAGCGGCTCAGTTCAGTAGCTCTGTTAAAACAGCCCGTATGTTTGGGCCTGTATCAGATGAAAATACAGATTTAGAGGAAGTTTCTTGAGGAGCATTAAGTTTTTTTTCAGTATGGACCTGCAAAACGTAACCATACTGTCAATAGTAGAACTTCAGCCTTAACGTGAGCATATAGCATTAATTAGCATGTAGCACTAACTCAGCAGTCACAACTTTGTTTTTAGCATTGTAAAAACATAATTAGTTAACACCCAAACATGTAATTAATTTAATGTTGGTGTGTACATCATGACTGTAACGTCACAGTTGGTGTTATGTTGAGATCGGCCTGTTTTCCAGCTGTCTTTTGCATGCACGAGGTTTACATAAGGAAGAAACAATTGTGTTTGAGGCTCATAATGTCATTACAATGTACAGAACTCTTATAATTCATCTATGCCTAGAAAAATGCCTTCAAATAGTGTAGAACAGTGGTCTCCAACATGGTGCCCGTGCCCATGAGGTTGCCCCAACATAGTCTGCGATTTGCCTGCCAAATATATAATCTCAATTTTAATATTTTTTAGTGCTGGGCAAAGATTAATCGCGTGATGATTTTTGCATAATGTGTGTGTACTGTGTGTAATTATGTATATTTAACACACACATACATATACTCATTTCAGAAATAGTTTATTTATATATAATTTTTTTATTTTATATCAGATAGTAAAATATAAATAAATATATATACATGAATGTGTGTGTATTTATATACAGTATACATAATAATTACACACGGCACACACTCTTATTTTATGCAAAAACTTTTATTTTGTATGTGATTAATCGTGATTAATCTTTGCCCAGCACTGATATTTTTATATGGCTTCTTTCATGCCTGTTACCATTTTTAACAATGATAAAACATATCAAAAAGTAAAATTAAATTTAATTAACAAGTAGTTAGAAGGTTTTCAAAGTTTTAAGTAGACTAAATCAAAAATATATTATTATATATTTTATATATATTATTTTTTTGTTCATAACTGCTGAAATTAGGTGTCACGCACCTGTTTTTTTTTTTAAGATTGTGGAAGGCAGCTAAAAATAAGCCAAAATTTCTTACTATGCTTATTAAGAAGTAATTCATAGTCTAATTGTGTAGTTTTTGTTTGGTTTGCAAATAAACCCTAGTTGGGAAAATTATGGACAAACGCAGCCATTGTTAAAATGGTTTAAATTAACCTTTTAAATTAACCTTAAAATTAAATTAACCTTTGCTTGGTTGTTTCAAACCAAAATGCTGGGTTGATTTAACCTATATATGGTTGAGTCAAATATGGACACTTTCTACACCGTAAAAAAAATCATATCAATTTTGTTTTTTTTAATTAACAAATAAAGTTTAATAATTTCAACTTGCTTTAGTTATGTCAACTAAAAACTTAAAATTGTAGGTTTAATTGACAGTTTGATTAAACCTGCATGCAGCACTGCGGCATTTATTTTTACATTTTACAATGTAAAATACTTTTTTAAGATGTAAAATAAATCTTTGGTGTCCCCAAAGTACATATGTGAAGTTTTAGCTCAAAATACTATATAGATAATTTATTATAACATGTTAAAATGCTGTATTGGGTGTGTCCTTTAAAATGCAAATGAGCGGATGAAATGCAACACTGATCACAATGATGGTGTTTTGTTGAAATTGAAACTCATTTGTGCTGTCAATTATTTTTTTCTCTCTGCACTAAATGGCAGTGCCGTGGTTGGATAGTGCAGATTCAGGGGTGGTATTATTATAATATGAATTTCATAATTTTTTTCCAAAACTAAGTTACTGTTTTTTTTACATTTTCTAGGTTGATAGAAGCACTTGGGACCCAATTATAGCACTTAAAGGCGGGGTGCGTGATTTTTGAAAAAGCACCTTGGAAAGAAAGTCCGGCCAACAATAAAAACACACTTGTAGCCAATCAGCAGTAAGGGGCATGTGTACTAACCGACATCGTTGCCTGGGTTGCGTATGTAAGGGCGGGTCTATCAAAAGGAGGTCCAGATTCTATTGGGGTAGGGGCGTGTTCGTTTAGGTGTTTCAATCTCAACATTGGCTTTCAGAGATCATGCACCCTGCCTTTAAACATGGAAAAGTATGATTTTCATGGTATGTCCCATTTAAACCAAATTTCAGGTTTTGTTCATGTCTTATGGGTTTCAATATTGAAAACAATCAAGCCTTTTTAGAGTGCATGTGTATACACCGGATTACCTGTGAAGTTGAAAGCATACAAAAGATTATTACATGTTATAGATACATAGGAAAGCATACAATACTGTATTGTATGTTTTAGGTAGGTGTGTGTGAGAGACAATAGGAGGCTCATCCTCTTACAGCACTAGTTACATAGGCCTGTATGTACAACGAGAGATCTGCATGGGGCTCAGAGCCGGGAGCTTTGTTGAAATGCAAAGCTAAGCAGTCAACACTGCTCTACATTTCTGAGGCATTCCCAACAGACTTTGCACTCTTTGAAGCATTTCTGGGCCAGGGATACAGCAATGTTTTTTTTTTCAGTGCATCTGGAAAAAAAGGAAAACAGAGAAGCAGGGAAGAAAAAGGCAGGCTATTTTTTGTTCCCTCGATACAGTGAAGTGTAACTCTCTTTGACGTCTGAACAGAAGGCCTTGTACTACAGCACTTACTGCCAGATGCCTTGATAGAAACACCCTTGTCAAACAGGAAGAGAAATAAATGCTTCATTGAACTAAAGCTTAGTTGGAGGGGGTGGCTCTGTGTGTCAGTTCCCACCTTGTGTGTTTTCTCTGCACCCCGCCACGGTATGTGTGTGTGTGTGTGTGTTTGTGAGGTGCTTCAAACAGGAGAAGGATAATTAGGCAGTCTCGCTAAATATTTCATTAGTTAGCTCTCACACTCGGTTAAATTGATAACAGACATGCAGTGCAGATCGGCCCTCTTTACTCTTCTTCCTGATGCTATTTGCAAAGCAGATGTTTGTGTTTGTGCTTTCAGGCACATCTTCTGCAGCGCCAAGTAGAGTATGAGAGGATTTACATTTGGGCTTCTTAATCTGTGTAAGAGAACCTGTTTCAGGATGTAATTCACATGGTATGTCTTTTGATTCGGATTAGTTTGGGCAATCCTCTTACCCACTGGCTCAGTATAACTTATCACTGACAGGACCGTCTCGTGGAACACGGCAAATCCGCATATCCATCCCGCCCAGACTTCCAAACTCTAATTCTAATCTGTCTAAATCTGATCGGAGACTTTAACTTCCAAATACCTCTTGAAAGCCACAGCTCGCTGCGTAGTTCATGTGAGGGCTTCATTTGGATGTGAAATAATGGCAGAGATTGCCAAACACATTATTTGTCTGAGAGCTGGTTTAAGTTCGAAACAATGCACAAGGGACTTTTGTCATTTGTTGGGATTAACTGGAAATTTCAAATAACCTTCAAATAAGATATTTATGTATTCGTGTTACGTATATGTTTTGATGAATTCCTTTCTGTTAAAGGAAATGTGGATGAATACAAGAATTAGTTTCTGAGATTGACATGCATGCTAATGCCAAACACTAAATCACAGTGTTAAGATCAGCGGCTCGCTTATATCCACGTTACTTTTGCCATTATTCCATATGTTTCCTTCAGCTTTCTTGCTAATACATCTTGTTGGAGATTTAGAATCAGGGCACGGCTTAAAAAACTAAGCTCTTAGCGAACGTTCTGTCACCGGCTATTTCTTTCTCCCTCCGTGCTTTGACTTCGAAATACCATGAAATATTTAAATCTTTGAGTCATATTCTTTATCCTTTAAGGTTCTTTATAATTCAATAAACAGGATTAAAGGCATGCTCCACTTTTCTGTGTCAGCCAGCAGGCCACAAACAGGCTCTTATTAAACGTTGTAAGATTACGCCTTAATCTCACAGAACACATGTTGGGAGGAATAAAACCAATTTTATTTCAAAAACGGTAGGCTGCGGTTCTCGCCGTAATCTCATCGTAGCCCTGTCACGAGCAAAATACGCCGTTATGTGTGAAACGCAATGTGAGGGTGTTGAAGGAAGGGAGGTATACAAAAGATGTGACATGCGGGGTGATGTTTCTTCCTCTCTTACCTCCTCCGCCCTCTTCGACTCCCCCACACACCTGTTTTTCCGTCGCGCCTCCTCCCATCCCATGGCATGAACCTGCTTACTTTAATTTGCTTCCCAATCATGCAGGATTTGGCGCTGTGGTCCCCGCGCCCAGTGCGAGGCTGGTGTGAAGATGACGATAAGCTAAAGCCGTAAATCCGTGCCTCAGCTGTCTTATCAGGAGCTGCTGGGGCGAGTGGCATGCTTTAATGGAGGCAGCTCTGTGTCTGGGGTTTAACTCCAATCGCATTAAGGCTCGCCTTCAACACTGCGCCTGATTTCTTTTTCTCTCCACCTTCTTGTTTTTTCCCCATTTTCTTTTTTCGGGTTGGAGTGCATCGGGAATTAAACTTGTGGCGTGGATGTAAAGAAATTCAACTCATAAGCTCCCACAGTTAATTCTCCACACAGTCGTTTGTCTTTCTGACGTTTCTCTGGCTGCACTTCGGCAATGATCGTGAAGAGGCGATTTAATAGCAAATTACTTTGCTTGCTTTTGTGCTGATATTGTTCCTTAATGGACTGAGAGGGAATTTGGAACACCCATTACAAGAAGATTGTTAAAACTGACACTATAAAAGATATTGGACTTGTCATAGTGCTTTTAAGACATTGTTAAAAATGCATTTCGTTTAATGTCTAAACTCCCGGTCTGCCTCATCTACGGATTAATATCCCTTTGCTTTGCATGCTTTTATTGCCTCGTTCACTTTAATCTGGATCTCAGACATATGTTCTGCGATTTTTTTTTATTTTTTTATTAGTGGTTCTTTGCTACTGAAGCATCTAGTGCCTAGCTGTATTCCAATTTTGAGACGCTAGTCGGAGCCATGTCTCATCAGGTAATTAGATTGTAGGCCAAGCTTATTGCTACCCTTGACCTGACATAGAGGGCTTACCGAGTGCTGAAGGCTTAGCACAGCTCTCGCATCCTTGGCCTGACACTAATAAGGTCCCGTAGCTCAGTCACACAACAACAACCTGACCCGTGCGGCGCTCCGATGCCCGAGGTGCCCGTGTCCAGCGGAGGTCTGGCCAAAATGACAGCGAGGGCTCCAGGGAGCCTTAACCTGCTTTTGCTCTTATCTCCTGTCACAGACACACTGCGGCTGCCCCCGTGTTGATTCAGGTGCACTTCACTGCGCTGCTCGGCTCTAAACTCCTGGGCTAACTCGAACTCCGCTGCCTCTCAGGCAAATGCCAAAACAAATCTTATCATAATTAGCAGTAATCCAGCTCATTACCGTCTGCCTAATTATCCTATTAATAGCACTTCCTGGGAGAGCTTGTTTGCCACGCAGGCAAATGTTTGTTCCCAAATTAGCAGACAAGGAGACAGCTCCATTGTTCAAACACAGAGCTTTGACAATGCAGAGCAGGCTAGATTAGTGACACTGAAGAGGAAGAGTTATCCGTATCAGTCTCTCTGGCTCAGAGGTACAGAAACTCCATCACGTTCAAAGCCAGATGTAGGACTATATTTCTGAATTCCTGCCACAACAAATATCATCTATAATGAGATTTACAGTCAACGCGCCATCAAAATATGGACCCTGTTTATGCACACCTGTGTGTTTACTGCAGTGTCTTACGGTACAATGTGAAAATGCTAGGTTATTTTAAACCCAAAAAGATGAGCCCAGTCGTAGGGTTAAATTAATCCAGAATTTTTTTATTTTTGACCCAACAATGGGTTTAAACAACACAGGATAGGTTAAATTACAACCCATCTGGCTGGGTTCATCCCTTTTTGACCCAACGCTGGGTTGAAAATAACCCAGCATTTTATTGAGTGTACACTTCACAGCACTCTGGAATGCTTGATTCTGATTGGTCAGGAGCGACATTGCAAGGTTTTAGTTAGAATCACCTTTTACCTGATAACACAGTCATTTGGATACTGCAAGTCATCTTGATGGGTGCAATGTCAAATAACTTTAAAGTGGACCTATTTCATTTCTAACGCCGGATTTCCACCGACTGCGGAGTGGCTGCAGATCTGCTCCGCTGCGTTACGGCTCCGCACTCGGCCGTCCGTCAATACCCACCAGTTCCGTATTGGTTGCAGAGCGGCTGCATGCTGAAGTGACGAGGACCCATGAGGTCTCGCAAATTCACGTGATGATCGCGCGATACCTAGTTCTGTCTCCGCCAATTATGACTTGAATTATGACGTTTTAACAAACCAGCCCAGATCACAACACGAGATCTCGCGTAGACAGAGCAGTACATCAAATCCATCCAAAATTCAAAAATTAAGAAAGCTGCTAAAACCATTTATTTATGCTCTGTCTTTAATGTATTTATTATACCATATACTTTATCATTTAACTACCCCTAGCTCTGTTCTTGTCTATTATTTGTTTTTTCTATATTAATGACTTTGTAATGTTTGTATTGCAAAGATTTAACAAAGGAAAAAAACACGAGATCTCGCGAATTCAGGTATGATCACGCAATAAAGTCATGGCTCCGCCCTGCGGAGCTGTCCGGCATCCGTTAAAAATAGAAGCTCTGCGTATTTGTGCCGGAGGGCTGCGGATGGCCGGAGCTGTGACGGATTCGGAGCGCAATCAGTGGAAATACACACATTGACTTGAATGGAAACCGATTGACTCCGCCGCCGTTCCGCAACGGATCCGCAGCCGTTCCGCAGTTGGTGGAAATCCGGGGTAAAAACAACGTTATTTTGTGTATTTGGTCCAATACAATGTGTTCGCGTGGTAATGTTCCAAAAACACATTATTTTTCACATATCGTACATTTACATGTAGCTTCAGAGTTTGTATTACGCTCTGATTTTGTACAAGGCTGATTGGCCAGCTAATTCGTACCTTGTGATTGGCCTGAATACATCTGACGTCAACCGGAAATGTGACGCTCCTTACCATGTTTGAAAGATTCGCTCACAATGCAATGTTAATTTACAGGCTAAGAGTCAAAGAAAGTCCAAGACAAGAGATTTACGTTGGAGATGATAACTCGCGTCTTTTGGATAGTGTTAACATGTACACACTTACACACCACAGAAAATGTCAAATCGTGAATCAGAGGATAGTTGCATAATTCATAATAAATGAGATTTTATAAATGATTAAACCAAATACATGTTTGTGTTGTTTGAACTTTTGTGTACGTGTCTTGGCGTAGCCGCTAGGAGATGTTTTTTCCTTGCCAAAGGTTCACATTTCTTACTAATAAGCTAATTACATAAATCAAATCAATATTTCATGTAAATATATTTACTCGTGTGTCAAGTTGCCGTATGATATGTAGGATCCGCTTCGTTTTTGGAGTCCCGGTTTTATTTGGGTTCCCTCCCGTAGTCCAAAAACATGCAGGTTAGATAAACTGGAAAGGCCAATTTGTCCTTCCACCAACTTGTGCGTAGATCAACTTGTGCTGGAACATTAAACCCCTATTTATTGTTATGCATTATCAATGTGCTAAACAGTATGTGTTTCATGCACAAGATGGTATCACTCAAATGTTCACAAATTATGAGTTTTCCTGATACATAAGATCAAGTTACCTGCATTATAAACATCTTGACATGTTAAATATCATGATCCACTTAGTTTAATGGCAGTAAAATGGCTTGTGAATGATTGTTTATTTATTGCACTTTATAGCTACCTGCAATGAGGCAGTATCTGATGATTAGTAAATATATAAAAGGAAATGTATCCTCCGAAGTCATTATACAGGTAAGGTTGGCATGCTGAAATGTCTGTACACTAAATTACCGCTCCTTTAATAAAAATAGTTAAGATTCTCTAAAAAGAGAAATACTACCTACAATTAGTGTGTTCCCCGAAATAAATAGTATGGGAACTCAAAAGGCTTAAAAGCAATTACCTGACCACTTCTTTCCCCTCTCCAAACCTTCCTGAAGTCAAGAGAGGTTTTTTTACGTGTTTACTGAAAACCTCTCTTTGTAAACTAACACGCACATTGCAGACCACGAACACGCTCCACCAGCCCTATATATAATAAATGGCTCTCTTACCTCACACACCCGCCCAACACACACACACTCGAACCCTGTCACGGTATGAATAAGTAGTTCTTGGCTTGTGGAGCCCGCAGTGCTGTCAACCCATTGATGTACAACACTCTGGCCTTTGTTCCCCTGTACACAAACACGGTTGCCACATTAATATTTCACAGGAAATGTACTCGGTGCGCCTGATTTAAAGCCCTTTCTTGTTAACAGTGCTGTTTGCCTCATTCGGCAGCTCTGACGTACGTGCCTTACAAGCTCATATTTGTCTCAGACTTAGACCATCGTTTAGAATCGCAGCGTGTTTATTTTTTATACCGTACTGTTTTGGTTAAGAAATAGAAAATGGTCTCTTTGTGGTTATGTTCTGTAAGTACCCTAATTTGATATCAAGCTAAAAATCATATTCACTTGTGGTTCGGTTCGGATTTATTTAATACTTTGTTTAACATGTGTGACTCACTTGTTTGTAAGTGGTCCTTTTGCCTGTCGGCCATGTGTCTCTGTTTGTACTGCAATAAAAGTGAACCCAGAGCGGTGTGATCATTTGTTATAAAGGGAAATGATGCACCGTAGAGCCCAATAAAAGTGCAGGGGATCAATAGATTCTCCCCGCAAGAATGAAACATAACAGAAGCAACTAAAGCCTTTTATGAGAGAAACGATACATTATTCATGACAAACTCTCTTTTGTTCTGCTTTGTTGTGTCTTATACAGATGGGATTACAGAAGGCTAGATCTTGGAAACATATGAAAGATTAATACGTGAACGGGGACACGGTTTGCTTACGAAAGGACTAAATAATTATTCTTTCGCAGCGAGTGGTGGAGAAGCTCCAGAGATGGAGAACTGGGAGCAGAGTTTGACTGCAGAATGAGATTGTTAAGTCAGAACCAGCCCCAACCGAGAATGACCTTGATCTCGCAGACACTACTGAGTCTATTTCCAAGACTTTTTTTTGGATCCATAGACGTGAAGCTTAATCCCAGGGTGGTGGTTTTTTTAAAGACTGCAAGTTAAGTGAATTTCTATTGGCTCTATCAGTTATACAACGCTAGGCCTGACGTTTGTCGGCCCTGGGCTTTAAGGGGAGCATACTGTAATGTAAGGTGGTCACACGAGAACTGTTATCTATGGGTCAAGCGTTTCCACCCGGTCATGGGAAACTCATTCAAGGCTTTTATCTCAAACCAAACAATCAAACTGGCTTACACACCGATTTTCTATGAACCGTCGGCCCGCTCTATGAATAAATAACGTGCATGTTTTAAAAGCACATTGTGGTTCGCTCTCATCGTTCGGCCACCAGTTGTTTGTGTAAACAGATTGATATCCCATCGACTTTATTAAGTAGCTCTGCTCGAGTGTAATTGGCGTGTCCCGAAGAGCAGGGTTAACAAATCCTTGCGCCGCCCTTGTCCATCATCGCATCGCCGCATTTTAATTGATATGAATGCGCAGGCACATCCCGTTCTCCGCTGATGAGCCGTCGGGCGAACAGAAAGACGCCGGTGATCTGGGATAAACACGGTCGTTAAGGAATCGCGGCACAAATGAAAATGAATTGATTTATTTTAATTGATTGAATAAAACACAACACGTCCGTAATCTTTGCCGAGACGTTCAGAGGAGGACTAAACATTTGTCAGTCTTTATCTATTTTCAATTAGCCGGCTATAATGATTAATGGAGTGCTCAGAGTTATGGATGAGTTAATTAGTGCAGAGAGCTCATCTCATTAGAGCACAGTGGCATATTCACCACATGCTGCAGATGCCGCTCAGGGTGGCACCGCTCTTTGTATCTGCACGTGTCCACACGCTTGACATGCTGCTGCTCATCTTCATCATCACCATCATCTTCTCCCACAACGGCAAGGTCACTGAGTATCAGTGCTTTACTACCTGCATTATTGGGGAGACGTTGACGATGATGTCCTCGGTTGTATGTCTCATAACATCTCAAAACAGCCTTGGTGAGGTCGTGAAGATGGCACTTCAAGTGTTTGTCTCCTTAGTCCTTTCATCTGTGAATATCACTGGGGGGTCTGGATGGACACTGGATGCATTTGCCCTTTACTGCTATTCGCTTTTGCAATTTTCTTTAAATTTAATCATTTTAAGAAAACTCGCACTGTGCTCTGAGCTGCCCTAAAACACAAATAGCAGCACCTATGCGCCCGTGAGGGTCCCTTGTCTCTCAAGACAGAAGCTGGCATTTAGCACGCGTCTTTATTAACACCTGGCAGCCTGCCATTAGCTTTTTACGGTTTTGTACATCTCCTTGTTCCTTTTCTAGTGATTAGATATTGGTAAGCAAGCACATAGTTTTAATCAACCGTAATTAAGCTTTGACGAGAACAATCCAACAGCATTAAAAGTCGGCGTGTCTTTTTTTCGAACGCCCGCCTGTCTCTGCTCACCTTTTGCGTAATTACCTCGAACCTCACCGGGTGCACCGACCACTTCTTAACTCTTTGCTAAGTGTTAATTAAGCACACAAGAGCTCGATAATTAAGATAACATGGCAATTGGATGATGGAGTCCTTTTTATTTTTTTTAATTATCAAACCCTCCGGGTGTTACTCCGTCGTAATGAAATATGGTCAATTTGACAAATCAGTCCCTCCTAACACCGTTAATGCCTGCTGCATATTCATGGCTTTCTAGAAGTCTAATCAAAGTCGTCGTCTGGCCTCCCGCGTGAGCACGGGATGTGTGTGTGAGCAAGTGTGTGTGTGTGTGTTTATGTCTCTCGCCTATGAATGATTCATGCTGTTTAGCTCACAGTTGCTTGGTTGCATCTGGCTCGGGGAGGTGTGAGTTTGGCCAAATGGAGGGGCCACATGGCAGCTCCAGATGTTCGGCTTTTGTATATGCACAGCTCATCAAAAACAACAACCCGTGCCACCCCTGGGTCTCTGCCATCTGGGGGAGAACCTAACTACAGCTTCCTGCCAGCCTGCCTATTGCATTGTGTGGGAAATTTGCCGCAGGACGCGGTTGAGGAAAAGCGATAGCGCTGTCAGATAGATCTCCAAACTCTACTTTCTCATCTTCTCAAAATCGCGGGTCACGGTGCACAACTGATTGGTATCCATAGATACGCATATCCATGTAAAATCCCAGAGCACTCAGGGAGGATATTTCATGGCCTGCCTCTCTTATCTTCCCTTTGATACATTTTTTATCCACCTCGATTGAAGATTCAGCTCTTTCATTTCCTGTGATATGTGTCCTGGCTTTTTCCTCTCAGCAGTGGGGAACAGATAAAGCCCCCAATAACCAATTCAAAACTACAGAGCACCTCAGCTGCCCTTCTTCGTGCCTTTACCCAGATAATGAATTCATTAGACATTACAATAGCATCTGCTTGGGGAGCAATGGAGCAACCTCTAATAAATGCTTTATGGATTGATCTGGCTTTCTTTGGCAAGTTGTGGTAATGCGAAGGGCTGGCAATAATGTGTGTGCTAGGTGATCCACTGAATGCATTATGATACAAAAGGATAGGTGACATGGATGATACAGTACAGGGTTATATTATTGTATCTCTTATTATTCTAATTTAGTTGAATCTAATTTTCAATTCACTGGCTTTGCAGCTTGGGAAATACTTATATCTTCATATAAAGTCAATCTTTCTGCACTTCACTGTCATCTTTAGTCTTTCTGTATGTAATATATTCAACTTTAGCTTTAGATGTTTTGCATCCGAGTCAGCCAACACAGAAAGGATTACATGCACAATCTTTGAGTGAGTCATCACTTTAAACTGAAGAAGGAATTTACAGTTCAAAAGAGATTATGAATATTAAAGAGCGGTTTTTAATGATTAGGTTTTGTTCTAGCAGGCCGCGCAGCAAAAGAGCACACACAAACTCAAAGGATTAGATAAATGCAAAGCTTCAAGGTCTTTGCCTGGGAGATAACTGTATTTATTAAATCACCTCTTTGTAATTTCCTTTAAATAATGTATTATTGCTGAGACCATAAGAGCTCAATGCTGAAACATGGTAAGTTAGCCTGGAGCGATGTGCTAAGGGTTTTGATTGGCGTGGAGCAGCAAAACCTTTGCGAATATGTGTTTACATTATCCAAATGCTTTTGATGACAATCTCATACTTGCTTTGTGAATAATTCACTTTATATTAAATAGAAAGACTTTGAAATTCAAACACACTTCGACAAAGCTTCCCGTGGTTAAATAAAACGATTTAACTGTAACGTTGAAACGGTGGCAGACTTTATAAAATAGTCAAGAATCAAGAGATCTCCATTCAGATCAGGTCACAGACACCAATAGAAATATAAAGTGCAATACTTAAAACACCTTTTATTTATTGTCTTTGCTGCCAAACTGTCACACAGGAGAATCAGATGATCTTGTAGCCCATTGCATTGATGAGAGAATTGCTCTGAGCTCATATATCGTCTGTGCTGTAATCTTGTTTCTCAGTAAAGCCTCGCTTGGTGGTAATTAATGTGCATTGCCTGCTGAGTAAGACAGTAATAATAGTGGAGAGCCATTATTGTAGCACACCCCCATACTTCACATATGTTTGGAAGCAAATTACTGACCCGGTCGATACCCAGTGGGCATAGACGTGGATCAATACCTGCTCTCCCAGGGAACAATCTTCAGCTTTAATGACAATACATTGATTTTTAAATAACTGCTCATGTTTCAGAAACGCTAATCAGTCCACTTTCTCAGGGGACTGAAGATCTTTCTCTTTTTTGTCATTTTTCTTCTCCCCCTGACTCTCTCTCTCTCTCTTTACTTCTGTGTCACATGTCATCAATTCTAGTTTTTTGGATGGTACCCTAGTTAGGTTGGCCTATAAAATGGTTGGGCGGTCTGAACTGGTTTAAACTTACCAACTATTGGAACTATTGGAATCAGTCTGGAAGACCGACTTAAAGGTATAGTTCACACATTATTTTCTCATCCTCATGTTGGTCTAAATCTGTATGAATTTCTTTTTTCTGATGAACACAAAAGATATTTTGATAAATGATGGTAAGCACACAGCTGATTGTAACCATTGACTTCCATGGTAGGAAAAAATATTTTGGAAGTATTGTGATAAATGATGAAGATATTTTGATAAATGATGGAAATCACACAGTTGACGGTACCCATTGAATTCCAATGTATTTGTTATTCCTACTATGGAAGTCAATGGTCAGAACAGCTGTGTGCTTACCATCATTTATCAAAATATCTTCTTTTGTGTTCATCAGAAGAAAATACATTTATACAGATTTAGAACAACATGAGAATCAGAAAAAGATTTTTCATGAATTTTAAATTTGGGTGACCTATCCCTTTAAATAACCTTAGAACGTTTTTCTGATCTTAGCTGACTTAAAGGAAATTACCACTGTTTTTCAATATTTTACTATGTTCTTACCTCAACTTGGATGAATTAATACATAGTTACCTTTTTTCAATGAGTGTACTTAATCTTTGTACAGCGTGTTGTGAATGTGTTAGTATTTAGCCTAACCCCATTCATTCCTTAGGATCCAAACAGGGATGAATTTAGAAGCCACCAAACACTTCCATGTTTTCCCATTTAAAAACTGTTACTGCGCAAGAGGTTGAAGTGCTGCAAACTAAGTGCTCTTCCGTCATACAATTTAGTTTTAATTTTTAATCTGCTTAAAAATCGCCACGTTTTATTTTGTGCCACCATACTTACTCATGTTAATTCTCATGTAACTTTAAATATAAAACATGGAAGTGTTTGGTAGCTTCTAAATTCATCCCTGTTTGGATCCTAAAGAATGAATGGGGCTAGGCTAAATGCTAACACATTTACAACGCGCTGTACAAAGATTAAGTGCATGCATTGAATAAATAAAGGTATGTATTAATTTGTCTAAGCTGAGGTAGGAACAAAGTAAAATATTGAAAAACGGTGGTGTTTTCCTTTAAATGTTATTTTCACCATTTGTGTACCATTTCCCAAACTATACATCTAAACACACTTGCATTTATTTTCTTTAGAGGCCAGCCCGCATAACTTTGCAGGTAAAGATGTCCTGTTGCCGTCTTGGCTAAACCGAGTGACTGCACAACATGAATAAATGATTAGTAGACGTGAGGCGGTGACAGCAGACTGGCGAGGCCGTGCTAGACAGGATGGGGTATGACAGACACAATCTCACGTCTTTATTTTTTTCCTCTGAGGAGCAACCACTGACTGACTCACCAGCAAACAAGCCTCGCTGTCGGAAAATTCTAGACAGCAGTGTTAATTAGAGGAGCGGGAAGATAGACGCGGCAGGTACAAAAGACACACACACACTTCACACGGATAAGGTGTCTTTGAGGAATGTGATAGGCAGTTAATCAAAGCATTTTGTCAGTCAGGGATAAATTATTCTGATTCTTTCTATAAGTAAAATGCATCTTTGTTTGGTTGTGTTTGATTGACTTGTTTTTATTTTTGCAGCATTTTGCATCGAGTTGCATTTTATGCTACTGTAAATGAACAGGCTATGCAAAGCATTTTAAAATAGCAGAGAGGCATTTAGAGGCATGTGTCTGGGCTGCAGACAAACAAAACTTTCTGTGACAGGTATCACAATGCAGCCAAACACTGATGTGGGCAGACGGCGCCAAAGCCTCTGCTATTTCTGATGCCATGGATTCACTGACAAATGCACCCACAGACTGACTAACAAATCCCTTCTTATAGCCTGGCCTACCAAGAGAGAGAGAGAGAGAGAGAGAGAGAGTGGTTGTGGTGTGGTGTTAAGTGTCTTATTAAAGGAGGATGATTGCAGTTGTGGCTATATGAGCTAAAGCTGGCACATGGCAGTCATCATTAGAATGGTCACAAGAACCTCTTGTAGTGAATGCAATCGCATTTTAATCTACAACATATTATTACCACAGCGGAGGGCAGGTCAGCTCTCAGACACATTTAAGTGGAGACTAAACTCTCCAGAGAGCTAATAACATCCCCCATCCCACCCCAAACCAACCTCCACTGTGAAAAATTGGTGCTTTTTTGCAGGGTTTTTTTTTACACAGGCAAAGTAATGAAGAACCTAATGTAATGCAGCTGCCGAACCCTCCGTGGGGAGCATGAATAATGCAAAGCTTCTTGTTCTTTGGGTTCGGCTGATCTCTGAACGTTTTCCCTCCTCTGTATTGTCCATTATGACAGCCTATTATTTGGCCTTCAGACTGCTATCTCTCAGACGTTGTGCCTGGTCCATTTGTTACCCCTCCTGCACCTCTGTAACCTTCAACCAACTGAGGAGAATGATTGAGACAGTATTGTTATATAAACATAAGAGCCACAGGCGAAGAGAAAAGTAAAGGGGTCACACATAAACCTTTCATGCCACAATCCCACAATGTATAGCTGCTGAGTACACTGCTCTCCTGTATTCCTATTTAGGTTTTACCGTCTGCATTGTCATGCTAAGGCCAACCATTAGCTATAACGTTTAGTGCTGATTAAGGATCATTAGGAGATCAGTTGAAAAAAAATTGCTTTGCATCAGTAGATAAATTAATTACTTTTAAATAATGTAAAGAGTTGGGGGTAACGCATTACATAATAATATTACTTTTCTAGTAACGAGTAAACGCATTACTTTATAAATGTACACATTATTATTTGAGTTACTTTTTTTAAAAAGTAATGCGAGCTACTTTTCAGTTTAATTAATTCAGTTTAAAAATAAAATAATGTACTGAATTAAACTGAACATATTAACGTAGAATTACGCACTCTCAGTCGGAAACGGAGATGGCAGGCCAGAGCTTGTCTTTTTTGCGATCATAAAACGCCTGCAACGCCTGAAAGAGATCAAGCCAAGTAAGAATGCAAAAGTAATTTAAAGGTAATGTAAGCATTACTTTCCATGAAAAGTAACTAAGTAATGCAATAAGTTACTTTTTGGGGAGTAACTTAATATTGTAATATTGTGAAAATATAACTTTAATATTGACTGAGTAAGGTCATGCCAAAGAAATTAAAATGAAATCATTAAGTAAATTTAAACCGTGAACTGTATGTTACCTGACCCAGAAAGATCAATGCCAAAAATTTTTTCAAAATATCATGTACATAATTGTTTAGATAAAGGTGTGTTCTGATAAAAGTAGGGCTGTCAAAAGATTAATCGCCATTAATCACATACAAAATAAAAGTTTGTGTTTGCATAATATATGTGTGTGTGTGCTGTGTTTATATATTATGTATATATAAATACACACATACATGTATGAATTTACGATTTTTTTTTATTTATGGATACTTTTTATTTATATTTAGAATATAAAATATATAGAAATATTCATGTAAATGTTTCTTAAATACAAACTTTAATGTGTGTGTGTATTTATAAATATAAAATAATTACACACAGTGCACACACATAAATTATGCAAAAAACGTTTATTTTGTATGCAATTAATCTTTTGACAGCCCTAGATAAAAGCGCTTACACTAGTACTTGTGCATCAAAAGCTTTGTTATTTTTATGATGTCCTGATTGTGTCCTTTTTAATTATTTGCCAAAGAGGTATAACAAAAATATAAGCCCAGTGAAAATTTTGTACAGAGGGATTGAATCACGTAAAATGATTCTTTGTTTATCTATATAATGGCTGCCATAGAGTATTTATACATCTGGATGTTTGATCCACAATCTGATATTTACTAACATACTGTATAGCCCTTGTGATAACTCTCCTGTCTGACAAATGCCTCCATCTCCCCTATATGTGATATATAGAAAGACTAGTTACTGCTTTGATCAGTCATTGGCTTTATAGTATTGGATCCAAGTGTGTGTGTGTGCGCGCGCGCACGCGTGCATCGTGTTGCTCTTGATTGTGTCATTATGTGAGCAGAACGGTTCTCCCTTGGCGTGATACCTCAGCCATCTCGGATCAATGCCTGTGGCGGTTCTTAAATCAATGTAGCTTTAGCATTTCAGGGATTTATCTATAGACTCACCCTGAGACCAGAGAGAGAGCAAGCGAGCGAGCATCTTATCTACTGACCTCAGTAATTACCCTGTCCTGCAGCTCTAATTCAAATGTGTTCTGACTGAGATAATTGCCTATTGGAAAGCCCAGTTGAATCTCACAATAATCACCAACAAACCCCGCAGCCCTGTCTGTGTGTGAGGGTGTGTACATGTGTGCCACCAGGGAGTACATTTTTGTACTTGTGTGTATGCGGCGATGCTGACACCACGACAACTGTGGTACCCGAGTCTTTCTCGTCTGGTTAGCGTCCCACTGTTCTACGTGACGAGAGAATCCGAAGCGATGTTTGTTGTGTGTGCCGCCCGGCTGGTAACCCTGCCACAGTCCCGCAGGGCCGAGACCGGCTAATCAGTGTGCTGATAATATCAGGGCAGAAACGGAGAAAGGAGGAAGCAAAAGGGATGGTTATATTTATCTAGTTAATGAGAGGCCAAACATGGCCACGCTCCGTGGGGAGAGGGTAGGGCTGTGGAGTCTAGAGGACGGTGAATGTGCCGGACAGAGCCGGTTGTGCGGCCACACCGTCCCTGTGCCGCTCATTATACCGGCATCATCCCGGCCACTCGGTACTCATCCAGCACACACATACACATCCGCTGATTAATTCATGAGATCAGGGAAACGGCGTGTCTGCCGAGACCAGAGGCAGCAGGGCACACACACAAACACTCCCGTTTCCCTGGCTTCAAAACAGATGCAGAACTCCCCCTTCATCTGTTTGGCAATGAGACGGGGCGAAAAATATCAGTGATACAGATGTGTTGTGAAACATTAATGGCCACTGCGGCATTTCCCCTGAAGTACTGAAGAAGCTCAGCCAAATCTGCGCGCCTGTGTGTTTGTGTGCATCAGCACGAGCGCGTGTCTTCACTTTTATTTTAATGTGGCAGTTTTCATTGTTGTGCAGATGAGGCGGCGTAAACGCGCCAGGCGGTCTTGTGTGTTGCCCACGCGCGTGTGCCTTTATCGAGACTGCACAGACGCGCTCTCTAAAGCCGCCCAAGGGAGGGGCTCGCTGGCATAGCCAGGCAGGAAATGGGCCTGGATATGGATTGCTCCAATTGAATTAAAAACATTAGCTCTAGAACGATGGGGGTTCCTCGAGAAAATGTGGGGAATTAATTTGATTGCAGGAGCATGGAGAACTGGGTCTAATGGAGCGTCGGGAGGGGAAGAGACAGGAAGCGGGGAAGGAGACAAAAGAGATTCAGCGAGCGAGTGATACAGACAGACAGACTGGGGAGAAGGGGGCAGTGCGGAGTAGCCGGATAGTTTCAAATTAACTGTCATCATGGGCAGCTCCATAAATGATTACCCACGAGAGTTTGGAGTGCAGAGCTCATTTCCAGAGAGAGAGGTCAGATGTGTGTGTGTGTGTGTGTTTGTGTGTCGGGCATACTCGGTTTATCCCATGCCCCATCATGCACTTCATTTCCCAGCCTGAGCTGAGTCTCATTATCCCAATCCCAGGGTGCAGGGTCAGGCTCACATTTATATCCCGGCAGCTCCTAATGATCACGCGCAACCAATGATTTTTTAATTGGACAAATCGTTTAATTGAAAACAATTAATCTATTAATTTAGTTTAATTTCTCTCTGGCATACACCCACCCGTCCTCTCTCTCCTCTCCATCTCATCTCCTGCCTGGTTTGTTTACACTGGCAGCGCACCTCCTCCCTCAGACACGTGTGTGCGTGTTGTAGCTTAACAGGATGCAGAGGAGGTCAAGGAGCGACGTCCCATCTCTGGTTTCACCTCCACATGTTAGTTCTGTTGTCAGCGCAGAGAGGGGGTGTGAAACAGACCCCAAAGCCGGTGAAAATAGATCAAGCCCAAACCTCCTCCCCCGCTTCTCTATTCATCTGCGTGTGTGCGCGCGCACACCCGGGGTCATCAGAGCCACATGGTTTCAGTCCACCAGGCATGATCAGCCATGCGGAGAGAGGAGAAACTGACAGCTTGCAACAAAAGCATCCTGACAACTGAATGCTATGTTTGCCAGTGATTGTAATGGCTTATTATAATTGGTCTGCTTATGTTATATAATACACGATTGTGCACGGTTGGATTGGTTCCAGGCTTTTTTCACCACATTCCGACCCTCTCCCTCTTTCTTGTGGCGTGATTTAGGATGGAAGCGTGTAATTGATGTGACAAGCCAGAAACCGTTTTGCCATCCTGTTTTTTGCAGGCATTTGGTTGGATGCATTTCCTCTCATTATCACCGGGGTGGAAGATGTAAATATAAATGAATCATTAAATTATGTGTCTGACACAAAACTGGTACCTCTAATTGGCTCGGCTTTAAATGTTGTATCGGGTCGTTCCCCTAGAGCTGATGAACCCGTGGTCGGTTTGACTTTGGTGTGGAGTATTGCAAGCTTGGCTGTTAAACGAGGCTAAATGGATGACAAGCGATTGGTTGTGCGGTAAGCCTGCATTATGATGCTCAGGCATGAATGAGGATGTGAAGCTACATCAAATCGACTGACTGCACAGGCACCATGCGGTGATAAGATGCCAGGGTTTGCTTTCACTGCTGTCTGTGATACAGAGGGGCTTTAACTGACTGGGGACACGAAGGACGTAACACCAAACGTTCAACACTTGCTATGCTTCCATTTTTTGTAGAACATTGTGACAAAATCTTAGTATCACACACAGAAACACCTATATGTTAAAGGAACAGTTCACCCCAAAATAAAAATACTTTTATAGTTTATTCACTCAATAATAAACTCTACATTTTAATAAAAAATGCTGGGTTGTTTAACCCATGTTTGGGTCAAATATAAAATTTAAAAAATACCAACATACTTATATTATATACTGTTCATATAGCCTACTTTTAGAAAAAAGATACAAAAGTTGTCACTGGGAAGGGTACCTTTTTTAAAGGTCCTACTCTGGACCATTTCGGTACATACAGTATATGTACTATTGGAGGTACCAATATGTACCTTTAAAGGGACTGTAAGTAGGATTTTAAGTCTTTTATTAAATTAAAATCAATGTCTTTATTCATACATATGTCCTTGTTGGTGTCAAATGACCTCTGCCTGTGATCTTACTTTTCTTTGTAAGCTTAGAATTTCTTCCCTTTACTTACATTGAACGGGACAATCCAAGGACGCTTCCATGTCGTTCCCCCATATTGATAAACTATAATAGCAGAGAGGGACAAAAAGCACTAACCTACCAACGCGTTTTCATTTAGAACACGTGAACCAGCTGAAACGGACAACACGCATTTGGAAAAGCGAGGCGCTAGAGAGCACTATTCATTTAAATGCAAAATACAATTTCACCACTAGATGGGGGTAAATCCTACTTACTCATTGTCCCCCCTCCCTACTCCCCCAGAAACATGCACACACACTGTACTTTGAAGCTTTCGCCATTAGGATGAGATTGTTTTGAAGAAAATATGAAGTAAAGCGCTTTCTTAACACTGAAGCCCATTGTAATGTTAAGTCTGTGTTTTTTGTTTCTAGTCTTTGGGACACTTTGGGACCTCCCACGTGCCATCATATTGCTTAGTCGATTAGACATTCACATAAACATGCTGTGCGCATATAAGGTTTTTACGAAGGTAGATAAAGGTGTGCGGTCGTGCAATTGACGTCTCTTCTTTCGTACCGTGCTCTGGCACGATTTGCGATCACACTTGCGAGTTTCCGCGCCTGGGCCCACCTTTGCAAGTCAGCCAGGGCGCAGTTAACCAAATTGGGCACGGTACAGAGCAATCAGAATAGTCAAACAAACCAGGCTTTGGGGTCAGACACGCTGTTCGGTTGGGATAATGTGGGATAATAAAAATTTACCATGCGCATAATGCAGTTTTCGTAATCAGAGGAGTTCACGTGTACTTTACGCGCACCGCTGGATTTTTGAAATCCTGTGTATATTGTATGTGTAGGTCGTAGAGTTGAGGTACTCAAACTTGGACTCGGACTCGAGTCCAATTTTGAATGAACTCGGACTTGTCACGCACTCGGGTGAATTTGTACTCGGACTTGACACGGACTTGGACATTTTGGACTCGGAAAATATCCCGAGTACAGTCGAGTCCACGTCATGTGCAACATTAAAAACAGCATGAACTTGAGATGAGAAATTAATTAATGTCTCGTCTCGTACACACTGCAAACTTTCGAGAGTGACATCCCCATTTAAATGCGGGAGTGAATCCCCTAAATGTTCGTTTCATGTCTGTACGGAACAAGACTCACTCCCGAAAATGTGATGATTGACACAGAAATAACCATAGCAAAGTTCTGCCGTCTCGCGTGCTTATCAATTACAGCTTTGACCAAAATAATCTAACAGCATTGTGTTTTGCAATGAACCTCCATCCAGGCGTTGTGTATACTGAAGTGTGTGTGAACAGAACAGGATTAAGCATTAAAAGGTGAAGTGACAACCCAATTTATATGCAGTTTGTACGGGACCGTCTCCCCTCCTGTTATTTTACTGCAACACACTGGCAGGCAGCAGCCAGTCGCATCATACTTGCAGACAAACACATCACACACATCAATGCATGGCTAGCACGATGTCCTCAAAGTCAGCAAAATTTGCTTACGAAAATCATAGAGAATTTATTTGCATGACATCTGGTAAAAAGAAGATACCTCTATATCCCTTTCTTTTCTTTGAAATCAGTTTTGATAGGAAACTAGTTGACATAGAATAAAAATGTTTAATGGCAATGACATGATGCAAAAGAGGTATTTTTATTACATTTTTATATTGCCATTGGTTAAATGGGTTGAAAGGTTAAAGTATTATTAGAAAGTAACCATTTACAATAAAATTTTGTATCTTTTTTCAATTTAATTACTTTATGGACTCGGGCGGACTCGACTTGGACTCGGCCTTTAAGAACTCGGACTTGAGTCCAACTTGGACCCTTTTGGACTCGGACTTGGACTCGGACTTGATGTTTAAGGACTTGGTCTTGACTCGTACTCGACAAAGGTGGACTCGGACCCAACTCTAGTAGGTCGCGCGTACGGGGGAATGTAGTATGTAGCCCAGGAGGTGCATTGCATTTTGTCACAATGTGCATGCGTCAAACGTTTGTGTACATGTACGAGTAAAAAAAACTATAGTTTGCAATGCTGTGCGTTCGACGGTGTGCATAAATTCACATACATGTAAAAAACTGAATATACTCAATGTACCAATGTGTACCTATGAGGTACCTGTAAAAAGTGTACATTTTGAAAAGGTACTGCCCCAGTGACAACTTTTGTACCTCTTTCTGAGAGTGTATTTTACCCAAATTTTTAACTCATGGTTGGGTAAAATATGGACAAACCCAACCACTGGGTTTAAATTAACCTATGCTGTGTTGTTTCAGATCATGTCTGGGTCAATCATGGTCTTTTTCTAGAGCAAATAACAAAAAAGTGTTGTGGTCACTGGTTTATCTTTAAAAAAGATCTACTGTGTGTGTGATCATTTTCTTTTTTTCCTTTTATGTGGTCTTGGGGAAACAAGCACACAGGTTGACAATTAAAGTAAATAATGTCTGAAGGACTATTCTTTTCATTTGAAATACTTTTAAGGTGCATCTGAAGTTGAAATACATTTTCTTTCTAAAAGCATATTAGCACTATACAGTGCATACAAGGATTCATCTTAATTTAAAATCTGTGATTTTGTGCATCATAAGGCATGTCACAGCAAAATCCATCTTAATACAAAACCACACAATGTAGTAGCCTACAAAGGCTCTGTAATCAGCCGCTATTATCCAACATCAATGCACCGTAATGACTCCCAGACAATAGATAGAAACAGTTAGGGGTTCATTTCAAGTGTACACACACTCGCATACACAAGCACTCTCTAATGGATGCCAATTGCACAAGATCTGCTCTACTCAGGTTATATGCTGGATATGTGCTTTAAAACATATATGGCACAAACAAAAAATCCTGCACGGTATATGACCAACAACAGATCCTTTCAAAATGAGACATAAGGGTCTCTGCCACCAAGATGAATTGCGGTTGTAAGGTGTCCTCGGCTGTATTGCACTCTTCAGAGTTCGTTACCTGTATTTACAGGTTATGTGCGGTGCTTTGTCAGCGGTAGTTTTGGGATTTGGTGTAAGGTGGCTCTCTCTGTCATTTGAGTGAGCTGCTGTGAGATTTGTAGCGATAGCTATCTGATCGGTTCAGCCATCCCCTGCAGATTATGGGCCACTATAACTGACGATTATGATGGCAGGTTGCTGTTGGGGAGAGATAAGAGACTACACATGAGGCACAAAGATTTCGTGGGGTGTATGAGTGAGTGAACCATTGAATTGTAGTGACGTTTTATTGGAAGCTGTCTGAGATCTTACTCTCCAGCAGATAGGCCTGACTAATGACCAGCTACAGTATATACAGTAATCAGTCACAGAACAACCAGGTTTATATGCATGGTTTGCCTATTACACAATATCTTAGATGTTATCTATAGGCACTGAATCAACAAAGATGTGGACTTGAGACTACTGACCCTCTATCTTGAGTCAAATTCGAGTCACACATTTAAGGACTTCACTTGGCAAATATTTGAATACTTGAAAATCGATTTAGGCTTTATTGCTGCTACTTTAAACTCTACTTATAAAATATTGGGTTGTTAACCCATAGTTGGGTCAAATGTGAACAAGCCCAACTGGGTTGTTTTTATGCAAATGCTTGATTGTCTTAACCCATAGTTGTGTTTTTCCATATTTGTCCATATATCATAGTTTGTTTGGCATGTTAGTGAGAGGTCAAGATTTTTCCAGATAATAATTTTTTTGTCAGATTTTTCATGTTGGCATAAACTTTTCCTCTTCTTAAAGGAATAGTCCACTTTCTTAAAAGAAAAATACAGATAATTTACTCACCACCATGTCATCCAAAATGTTAATGTCTTTCTTTGTTCAGTCGAGAAGAAATTGTTTTTTTTGAGGAAAACATTGCAGGATTTTTCTCATTTTAATGGACTTTTATAGACACCAACAATTAACACTTAACTCAACACTTAACAGTTTTTTTCAACGGAGTTTCAAAGGACTCTAAACGATCCCAAACGAGGCATAAGGGTCTTATCTAGCGAAACGATTGTCATTTTTGACAAGAAAAATAAAAAATATGCACTTTCAAACCACAACTTCTCGTCTAGGTCCGGTCGTGATGGGACAGCGTGACCACACGCAATACGTCAAGAGGTCACAGAGGACGAACGCGAAACTACGCCCCAGTGTTTACAAGTGTTGAAAAAGAGGACCGTTCCAACGTTGTTGTATGTGGAATGATACTAATTAATGTCTTTGTGTCAGTTTATTGTTTACAATGGTCCGCAAATGTGCGTTTCATATATGTAACACCCCTCCCTACGTCACTACGCATTTACGTTGGGTCATGCAGGACCGGACCTAGACTAGAAGTTGTGGTTTAAAAGTGCATATTTTTTATTTTTCTTGTCAAAAATGACAATTGTTTCACTAGATAAAACCCTTATGCCTCGTTTGGGATCGTTTAGAGTCCTTTGAAACTCTGTTGAAAAAAACTGTTAAGTGTTGAGTTAAGTATTAAGTGTTGGCTCTATTAAAGTCCATTAAAATGAGAAAAATCCTGCAATGTTTTCCTCAAAAAACATAATTTCTTCTTGACTGAACAAAGAAAGACATCAAAATTTTGGATGACATGGTGGTGAGTAAATTATCTGGAATTTTTTTTAAGAAAATGGACTATTCCTTTAAAGGAAAACACCACCGTTTTTCAATATTTGACTATGTTCTTACCTCAACTTGGATGAATTAATACATACCTATCTTTTTTTCAGTGCGTGCACTTTTAATCTTTGTACAGCACTTCGTGAATGTGTTAGCATTTAGCCTAGCCCCATTCATTCCTTAGGATCCAAACAAAAGTTTTATTTCGTGCCACCATACTTACTCGTGTAACAACTCATGTAACAATCTTTAAATAGGGAAAACATGGAAGTGCTTGGTGGCTTCAAAATTTATCCCTGTTTGAAACCATAGAAATGAATGGGGCTAGGCTAAATGCTAACACATTTACGAGGCGCTGTACAAAGATTAAAATTAAAAGTGTTTTTCCTACTATGGAAGTCATGGTTGCTACTGTTTTCTGCTTCATTACAAATATCTTCCTTTGTGTTCATCAGAACAAAGAAATTAATACAGGTTTGTAGCAACATGAGGGTGATGACTTAATTATTCCTTTTTTTATTATTCCTAGTTTTATTATTTATTGTTAATAGTGCCTTCAGAATAGAATAAAAGGTTAAAAGGACAGTGTCACCTTTACAACCATATTATTTTACCCCAGGTGGAAACCTGCCCAACAGACAGACTGCCAGGCCCTGGGGAGCCTACTTTCTCTGTGTTCACTGTCTCTTCTTTCTTGAATCATCCCATGTCCCCTGAGAGCGCTTTCTCGCCTAACATCCTGAGTGAATCTCACATTAGCTGACATTTCCAGAAGCTCTAAGCTTAGGGTGCTCTCTGCCACGGAGCAGCAGATTTATCACACCCAAATGTGCGCCACCTGTCCGCCTCCCCCTCCCTGTGCCAACTCGCCGCGGCTACCAGTCATCATTACAGCCCGATGCTCGGTGGGTAGCAGTAATTCTCTCTCTCCGTATCTCTTATCGTAAACAGCCCATGTGTAATTTTTATTAAGGCCGAGACTTCTAGATCATACCGCCATGGCGCATTTCATGCTTGACGTATGCACATATGCTGCGAAATGAAACCTACACATCAGAGCGTATCATTTTAAATCTATTACGCGAACGGATTCAGATAAAGAGCTTTGCTGTGTGTGACTTTGTGTCAGGAAGGTGCCCATACATGTAATAAAAAGCAGAGTGCAATATTAAACATCCATGCCTGCCTTGCATTAATAAAAGCGGGTTAGAATAAGTAATTGAATTTGCTCTGACGTCCCGGGCTCCTCGACAGCAAATCCCTGTGGTGTGAAAACATGTTTTTATTGCACCTTCATAAACCCAGACTAGACGCTGAAATGTTTGAGTTATAAGAAATGGCGACGCCGCACAACAATGTCCAGTTGAGCGCTGGTGGCAGGTTAGGAGCATGCGAGCGTGTGCAAAGTCACACTGGGAGACAGATGGCCTGGCACTCAAACAGAAAGGTCATGAAGGCAACAGTGTCCATGCTGGCTGTGCACATTCATTAGGAGGGCAAAAGAGCTGCGGGAACCTCTAGTGCACAAATTAATCAGCTCTGCATGGGATATATGGGGCCTTTAATCCATCACACTCTGCATTCCACTGATATATTAAGGTTATTAATAAAGACAAATTTGGATTGCGTTTCAAGTCGTGATATATGTACCCGAGAGTAATGTGCCACAATGGGAGCTATTTATAAATGAATGAAAACTGTACGGAGATAGGTGTAATATTAAAATGGCTACATGTTAACACATTCTGAAACGATTGTATAGAGTAGTCACACATTACGCAACATTGTTGTTGGAAAAGCTAGCAAATTTTTAAAGTCAAAATACTACCTACTTGCCTCAAAAAAAGTCAGCTAATATATTGTAATGCTGTTTGGCATTGTGTTAGCAACGCAAAGGTTAAGGGTTTGATCTGGGGAAACACGCATACTGATCAAATACCTTTTCATAAACGGCAAGTCTCTTTGGATAAATGCATCTGCCAAATGCAAACAACACAGTTGTAGAGCATACGCCTTATTCAGCCTGCCGCCATGTTTATTTCAATCCGAGGCTGTGAGGGATGGACGTCCAGAGCGTGCGCTTAAAACCTATTGTTTTGTACAGAGATGCTGATTAGTTAGCCATCAAAACACAGAAAATACATAATTTAACAAATTGACACAGGATAGAAAATGTCAGAAATCATGGATTGTTCAAATTAGAATTGATATATGTCCTAATTTTGAGATAAGAACAGCGCAATGTGTACATAAAATCTGTTTTGTTGTTATGTTGGCTAATCACACATTTCTAATGATGTAAGCATGCTTACTTTCTTTTAAAACACTAATATAGTCCTATAACTAAGTACATCTTTCTAATTCTTACAGATTACAAAAAACGCAAGGCATGAATACATTAAAAACTTTTCTTCGTTACATTTTTAAAGCACATTGACCAGAATCAACAAAGCAGGATTAATTTTGAATTAAACAACATTTCTAAACAACTTTGGGGGTTCATATGGTGTTTTACTTCTGTTTGCACAACGAACTATCACGTAAATAGCTTGTTATCAGGTCAATCATGCATAAGTCAATGTTCGTGTTGTGAAAAAACATAACGGAGAAAATATGTTTGGGACGTCCTCTTATGTTCTATGTGAACTGGAGATGTATACTTTTTTATACTACTATACTATGTATACTATTGTAGCACTATATTGGTGTTTTAAAGAGCACCTGTTACACTGCTTAAAACATTATTTTGTGTATTTGTTGTAATACATTGTGTTTGCATGGTTTGTGGTTAAGAAACACATTATTTTCCACACACCATACTCTCCTCTATGCCCTTCCTCCCTAAAACGTACAAAGCTCATCATTCTGAAAAGCGCAGTGTTTTCGGATTGGCCAGTTAATAAGTTGTGATTGGCTGACTACCTCTATCATCAGCCGGAAATGTGATGCTCCTAACCGTATTTGGAATAATAGCTCCCAATGCAATACTGACAAGAGTTAATATCGTCTTTACTACCTTATCAATACGAGCCCAATCTGATCCAGACAACTTTTGTGTTTTTCATCATCGTTTTGCGCATGTAAGTCTAGAAAGCTGTTTTAACTAAAGCGGCAATTTTTTCTTATAACGCGTTGTGTTTCTCGTTTCATGTGTTACAGTATCAATCTACAGATTAGTGCTGTAACACATCCTGAAGTTTGCCTTCTCTGAGTTTTCAAAATAAAAGTAAATCTGGTTTAAATGTCTCGAGTTCATGTCGGGACAAAGGACACTTCTTTCTTTTGTCCCCCTGCTAATGCTGTTGCATTATGTTGAACGTTTATATTATTCTAAATTGATTTAATTTAATTTTCATAGTTATCATACTGTTGATCAAAATGTTTTATTCTCAACAATTTAAGATTGTACTGTCGTGTTGCTTTTATAACATTTAATGAAACTGAAATTTAAAATGAAATGTGATTTATTTATTTATTTGTTTGTTTTTGAAAAGATAAACTACAAAATGGGGTTGCAGTTACATATTAACAAGGTCATAGGTCACAAAACAAGTGTAAAACAAAAATCGCTCTTACTTTTGACCCACATGTGTGTTACTTGTCCCAAAGTAACAATGCACTACTCACCGGTATGTTTAAAGTGAAATTATACTAAAGTCATTTTACATTTGTTCAAAATTCCACCTGATATGGATAGACCACACTTGTGAGTTATTGACCAAAGCAAAAATATATCTCTGTCTAAAACATTATCTTTTAAAAGTTTTCTGAAAAGTTGTACTTTCGCCCCTTCTTTCACCTACTTGCACTTACACATCAAATTATGTGTAAAATCGTGAATCGGAAAATATACAAGAGGCTTATATCCAAAACAGATATTATGTACACAATGCACTATTCTTATCTCAAATTAGGTCATTTGTCCCTTGTAATTTTAACAATCCATGTTTCTGCAGTTGCTTTTCCTGTGAAAATTTGTAAAATGATTTATTTTCTGTGTTTTGATAGCTGAATGACCAGCATCCTATATTAAAAAATAGGTTTAAAGTGCACACCCTGGACATCCATCCCTCACAGTTTCCATTTGAGGGAATTGACATGGCGGCAGGCTAAATAAAATCTACTGTGGTAGCAGCGCAAAAGCACATGGGTTTGAACCCCCGAAAACACACATACTGATTAAAATGTATACTTTGAAATGCACTGAAAGTCGATTTGGATAAAAGTGTCTGAAAAACGTAAATGTAAAGCAAAATCTGTTTTATCTATGCAGTTGTGTAATTAATCATTTAAACAGTTTTAAATAATAAAACACTCATTAAAGCAACACTATGTAGTTTCCATGTAAAAATGACTTACAGCCCCACCATGTGGTTGAAAAGCGCAACAGTGCCTGGTATCAGACACTCTTTTGCAGGCAGGGGAGGGGCGGGGCTTTGTTTCCTACCCTCCACCGCCACTTTCAGAGTGTGCTTGTAGCAGCTAGGAGGCTGCTCGGGTTGCAGCAACAGTAAAATTTGTCAAGTTAAAAGTTGTTCTATCACTGAAATAATTTTAAAGACATTAATTAAAGGTAAAAAAACTACATAGTGTTGCTTTAAATCATACATCTTTATTTCATCAGAGACACAGAACATTAAACATGAACAAATAGATTTCCAACTTGGAAACATTCAAAGCTTTTGTTGTATCATGAATAAGTCACGGCTGTAGCTTATTCCACGATACAGCAGTCTGTCATACATTATTGCTTACATAATATTTATACTGTATAATAAATATAACTATACAGCTATAGTAAAGACCAAAATGCTGTGCAGGGACTGTCACAATTATTTTACACAACAATAAATCACACTTTCCCATGCTACATACTGTATGAGAGAGAGCACAGTTTACTACAAAGCAATTTAAGGTAGGTTGAATGTGCAATATGCCATTTTATCACTGTTCGCAGACTCACGACTTTTAATTGGTTAGCATTGCGTGATTGTATACTGTATGATGCCACACGTCTTTCCAATATCAATATAAAATATCACTAAAAAGACAATATGAAACCTAGGCTGTAATCCTGGCAGAGCGAAGGGAAAAGATGTATCAAAAATTCATATTAAAAATATGAGGCAGGGTAATATCAGAGCTTATTCTCACTTTTTCCTCATTTCTTTCGATATCCTTTGTGAGCATGTCTGCCTGCTGAGGCAGGTGAGAATTGTGGGTGAAGGTTCTAAGAATTCATTATAGACAAATGATTACAAATCTCTCTCCAATGAGCTTTTTTAATCAGAGGTGGCAGTGGAGGGTGTTAATTCATTCTGTGGGAGGGAAGGCTGTGGAAGAAGTGGAAAAGAGATTGGAGGGGAAGTCTCTGCTCTCATGGGCTCCTCGCCTGTAATATAACCACAGTGTGTGTGTGGGGAGAGAGCGCTCTGTCTATTCTGTGGCTCACTGCACTCAAGTCCGCCGCACAGAGGAGAGCATTTAAAGGCTGATTATGTTTTTGGATCGGAGGGAGAAACTAATTAGATTTACTGTAGACTTCTCGAGTCCTGATCGGATCTCGCGTTGGAAAATCACTAGAGAATTTAGTAGGATTTTGTTGAATTGAACTCCATCTCTGTTGTGAAACCCTTACCTTAAGTCCACAGTTCATATTCATTGTTGCATATTAAAATGTAAGAAGGCTCAATCAAACCCCTTCCCTTTATTCCCCTGCTTTAGAGCTCGGTCCTGGAATGAGCTGCTTCCAGAAGTGCCAAATAATGTCTCTCCGCTCCCCTCGCCAGTCGCCACCCAGGTTGGCACCCACTACAAAGAGTGAGGTTGGCAGTAGCTTTGAGAGACTGGAGGAGATTACCACACATGCTGCTTAGAATCCATATAGTGCATTCATTGAGGATTAAACCTCATCACAAACTACAGCCCTGGTTCACAGCCCGCAGCAGTGCGCTGTGAATGCCCGCTGCTTACCTAGAGCCGTCCGTCTGCCTGCTCCACTTATCTGGCTTTATCTGATATGGACAGTCCAGTATTGTAGCCCCGGGTGTGGAAGACACATTAGCAGATGAAAGAGGAAGAGTATTACTTTTCATTTATACCACGGGCCTGTTTAAGGCTTTATTCTGGTTGAGAAATGTTCCTTGGGTATGCATTATTTTTTGATAAACTCACACCTGACATGTCAAATTTCTTAATGTGTTAACCAGGGTATGAGTGGAATAATTGACTCCATTCCTTTGAATTATTTCAGAATAATGCACACTCACAATGTAACGGCACTCCGATTTGCATCATGCTGTATTACCACCTTGGGTGTGCATTATTTTCAAATAATTCAACGTCCCGTCGTCAATTATTCCTTATGTATGACTGCATAAAGATGCAGGAGGAGCTGTCATGGATGGTGAAAATGAAATCCGATTTGCCGTCTTTTATTCAATCTCATTACCATGTAGCTGCATGGGCGCACAGCATGGCTAGGGGATAAAACGAGAGGGACTTTATAATCAATCTTTTGCAATAAGTTGTTAAAACATTTCCATCTGCAGCGAGCAGGTCACATTGTCATTTTGATCCCATGCTATTACCCACCGGCAATTCCACGTAAAGCCTTTCGCCTATTTTGTTAATGCCGAAGAAATACAGAGTGTGAGATGAATCACTTTGGCTTACGTGTATCTTTCAAAAGTCTGCTCCAGAACAAAATGCACTCGAGCAAAACTTTCCAGTACCTCCCTGCAACTCAGCCCTCCACTGTAAATATCTCACATTAGACGGATTATTACAAGTGTTTAATGCCACGTAAACGATGTGTTTAAAATCTGAGCCGGATGAAATGATCCAGCGCGTGAACTGGCAGCCGTCCATGCCGTAAGTGTAAATATAAACAGCATTAAACTGGGGTTGCAAATATTGAATCCCTTGATACTAATGAGAGTGCCTCACTGCGAAAGGGCCAAGCTCGCTAAATGGCACATTATAACAGGAATCTTGTTTTTGTACTGGATGCTTCCACCACCCCTGCCACCTCTTCAGCTGCCTCTGGTTCTGACAGATGCAAGCAGATTTCTGTTGAAACTGGATCGTGGCTCGGGAGCATCCAGGCGCGTCATTTTCCTGTCGTTTAGGAGCAAGGCCAACCTCTGCGCGGAGGGCTCCTGGATTCACACGCATTTAGGCCTGTTATTTCAGTCTGCTGTAATGACCCCGCCCACCCTATCCCGTGCTCAGGAGGGCAGCAAGACCGTAAATGTGTTGATGTGAAATCATCATAGCGTGTCAGCATGTGGGCTGCGGGGCTGCCAGAGCTCAGGACTTTTGAAAGAGCCAGAGTTCACTTCACCCTAATTAATGGGCTGAACTTTCCAATGAGATTGCGCAACTTTTTCCCGGCAATGGCTATATTTGTGTCTGCCGTGTGGGTTGGGTATGGGTAAAAATATTAACCGGGGTGTCGCACAACTGATCCTAATATCCAGTTACATCAGTGTTAGAGGAAGGTCAGGAAACGATGAGCTCCATTAACATCAATGCAGAGCATGTTTTTTTTTTTTAAAGGTAACAGGGCAAATGCATGTGGTAGCTTTAAATGGACAGTCCACTTTTTAAAAAAAAGCAAATTTTCCAGCTCCCCTAGAGTTAAACATTTGTTTTTTACCCTTTTGTAATCCATTCAGCTGATCTCCGGGTCTGGTGGTACCACTTTTAGCTTAGCTTAGCATAATCCATTGAATCTGATTAGACCATTAGCATCGTGCTAAAAATGACCAAAGAGTTTCAATATTATTCCTATTTAAAACTTGAACTAGGAACTATACTCTCATTCTGGAGTAATAATCAAGGACTTTGCTGCCGTAACATGGCTCCAGAGAAGACGCAATGATATTACGCAGTGCCTGAAATATAGTCCCATTCGTAACTTACAATAGCAGGGGACTATTTTCAGGTGCTGCGTTATATCATTGCGCCTCCTGCAACCATGTAACGGCAGCAAAGTCCTTGATTATTACGCCAGAATGAGAGTATCGTTCCTAACCATATCTGCCTAGAAAATCACAACTTTTAATTTTCAGTCTGTCTTAGTACACAATGTAACTACAGAAGAGTCAAGTTTTAAATAGGAAAAATCAAAACTCTGGTTATTTTTGAGTGTGATGCTAATGGTCTAATCAGATTCAATGGATAATGCTAAGCTATGCTAAAAGTGGTAGCGGCAGACTCGGAGATCAGCTGAATGGATAACAAAACTGTAAAAATCAAGGGCCCTATTTCAACGATCTGAAACGCAAGTGCCAAGTGAGTTTGTGGGCGGATCTTGGGCGCTGTTGCTATTTTCTCGGCGTGAGAAATAACTCTTGCGCCGCGCACAAATCAATAAGGGGTTGGTCTGAAGTAGGTTCATTATTCATAGGTGTGGTTTGGGCATAACGTCAAATAAACCAATCAGAACGCTATCCAACATTCCCTTTAAACGCAAGGGCGCAAGTTCCATGGCGGGTTGCTATTATTATGACGGATTTACCAGGCGTACGCCAGGAGCGGTTCACAGCCGAGGAGACCGACGTTCTTGTAAGAGCAGTCAAAGACAGAGAAGTTGTTTTGTATGGGGATAGGAGAAACCCGCCCAAATCAGCGTAGGTTAAACAGGCATGAGAGGAAATAGCCACAGTCTCATCAGCTGGCATCCCCACTGACAACTGACAAAGTCAATTGCGCTGGGTGCAAGATAGGGCCCCAAATGTTTAACTCTAGGGGAGCTGGCAAACTTTCTAAAAAAGTGGACTGTCCCTTTAAGCATTGGTCTTTGTATCAATTGATTCGTCTTTTGTATTTTTTATGTTTAGGCTTCAGTCCTGTAATTATTTGGGATAGGCTACTTAAACCAACAGAGCAATGTTCAAAAGCACCTTTGCTTCTTTTTTGTCTTTTCTCACATGGCTTGCTTGCTTACTATTTCAGTCATTTTGCAATATTTGCGATATTTTGATCATTACAATTAAACAGATCTTGCCCAACTCCACAGTTTATTTTGCATCATCGCAAGGTTTACATTTTTAACTTTCCGAAGCAAACAGAATGGCACCTCATATTTGGCCTATCTTGAGTTGACTATGGCACTCAGACAACCCTAAAGTCCATCTGCCAACCCCTGTCATTCACTATATGAGTGATCAACATCCTGCTGAGCTGCAGAAGGTGGAATGAGGATGAGTTAGGGCTCAAGGGTGCTGAAAACCAAACTCTCGTGGTACATGGAAAGTCCTTCTTTTTCACAGCAGGGTACTGTTGTCAACTTTTCTTCTCTTTCATCTCTTTCTTTCCTTTCCCCTTTTCGGTATGTGATAGCGGAGGTCTCAGAGCAGCTGAGGTCAGCGCTGGTTGTCAGCGGAGGGATTGTGTGTCTGCTCTGACGGACTGTGTCACGCCTGCTCCTGACAGCCTGCATCAGCTGATTATTAGTAGGCCGTAAAAGAATCCCGCATTGGCAGGAACCGCTTAAAGCCTTTATATGTACACACATTGAGGCAGAGCAACTTGAGCTCTTACAGGCATCCATCCATTATCTATCAAATTATTATTATTGGGTAATAATGAAGCTGTGGTGTTAAGACATGCAGTCGATTTAAAAGATTTAACTGTTGTATACTTTTTGTATCAATCACTAAAGTGTGACAGTAAGAATAAAAAGTCTTACTGACAATATTCCAGTGGACCAAAAATGAACACGCTTTGTGCAGTTTTGACGTAGCCAGGGGGATCAGTAAATCTTTCACGGTCTTGCTTTCATTACACATGGCTTAAATTTAAAATAAGCAACAACAAATACTCTCTATGCTATTTCTAATACTCAGCTCTATGATGTCAGCTTTGGTGAACATCTGACATGTGAATATGTGAGTGCTCTCTCTCCCCTGTGGTCCTGTGTTTGTGTATTTTAAGTGCCTCTGAGAGTATAAAACAGTAGCAGGCCGGGCAGACTGCGGGTGTCTGGTATCATGTTGAATTAAAGCACTGTCAACACATTGAGAATGGCAGGGTCACATTTCATCTCATGTGGGCAGATGAACATAGCAGCCCTATGCACATTAGGCACACACGATTACAACCCTGCGATCTCCAATGAGATTACGGGAAGTTTTTCCAGTCACTTCTGTATGGTTCGGTTCAATAAGTGCTGACAGTGGATGTCATGTAAATGATTTTCGATCTGAAATCTTCTTGTCACAGACTGTCAAGCATTTTTTACGGAAGTGGGATAGAACGGCATTTCTTATTGTTGATATCAAACAAAAATGCATAACATTATTCGTCCCGTTCCATTACCATCGCTATTAATCATTGAGGATCTGGGAGGTAGTCTGGGGCTGGTTAACCGCGGTGTTACTATCTAGTATTGATGTGTTACAACTGTTTATATAGCAGTGTTACGGCAACGAGGGTGAAAAGCAGACCCCTCCCATTTTTTTGTCTTAATTTCATTCCCATGCACTTTCCATCTCTCTCTCGCTCGCTTTTTTCTTCCTCTTTATCACTTTACTGCAGGGCTGTGCTTAGTGGATGGTTATTCGAAATCACTTCTGAGTCCCCGCCCTCCTCCTGGGCTATGTGTGTCTGCAGCTCAGCCTTCATATTATTAGGCCTGACAGCTCTACCGTTGTCCTCGGTCACTCATACATTATAAACCGAAATCTCTCTCCTGAGAGTACCATTGGCTTTAAAGCATCCACACATGTTTATTGGGGGCCTTACGGGCACAATCAAGCTAAATTATTTGCGAGTCAAATTATTTCTCACATTCTGATTTGTTTGGCACCTACGCAAACTGTAGCTGTGTGCGTGTGTGCGTGCACATGTTTTCCCCTGGAGATCACTGCCTCAAGGTGACATCTGTCTGCATCTCAGTCAATGCACTATAAATACGACTGGGCGGTGTGTGTGAATGTGCATGCATTTGTTTTTGTTTGTGAATTTGTGTGGCAGAAAGCACAGTTGATCAGACGATTTGGATTCTGTTCAACTGCATACCTGCTACCCATTCTGTCACCTCCATAGAGCTCTTAATTATTCCACTGTGGCAGCTCTCTCCTGTAACAGGTCTGGACATGGCCATGTCACAGACAGTCTGCAAATAAACACGGAAACACACAAGGGAATAAACAAAATATTGTTGTCAAGTCAGTTTCTGGGTTGGCAAAACTGTATTTGGAAAAAATAAGAAAAAAATAGTTAAATTCAAGTGCAGTAAAAATTAAAGTGTAATATGCAGTAATCTTAATCTAACCACGCCACTGCCATTTAGTGCAGAGATCAGCTCATTTGCATTTTAAAGGACACACCCTAAACGGCACATTTTTGCTCACACCTACAAAGTTTATAAATATTTTTTTTAAATATTTTTCTGCCTTTTGGAAACCTAAACATTTATTTTTTTTTAATAAAAAGTTATTTGTTTCAGAGGTGCCCTCACAGTATCCCAACCGAAGCACGTTTGACCCCCGAAGCCGGTTTCGTTTGACTATTTTGTGAATGCTATGTACGGTACCTGGGTGCAGTTTGGTTAATCACGCCCTGGCTGGCTTGCAGAGGTGGGCTCGGGTGCCGTTCACTTGAGTTCAGGGGCGGAGCGCACAGTGTGAACGCAAAAAGCGTGCCAGAGTGCGTTTAAAAGGAGAGACGTAAATTGCGCTACCACTCACCTGCATCTGCCTTCATAAAACCCTTCTGATGCACGCAGCAGTGTTATGTGAATGTCTTAGCTGCACCATCTATTCATGAATATCAGCTGAAATTCTTGTCTTCCACCATTTTGAGGTGGTTGCAAAAGAACTAGAAGCTATGCCCTCAATATGTTGTGAGCATCAAAATTGCTATCTTTACAACACTAAGAAGGCTTGACACAACATGATACTTTGCTCGAAGTATCACCTGGATCTCTACACATGAACTCGACCATTGAGAACATTGTGTACACAGAGTTTACTAAAAAGAAGGTTTTGAACAACTGACCTTGGTTGTTTTGGCGTCTGCTCGCCGCCGTCTTGCCAGTCAAGTTGTATCGATCTGGATGATGGAGTTGGATAGCTCCTAAAGCATAGTTCCATTAAAATGCACGGATAATTCGTTGTTTTGTTGCAAGTGAAAAACAATATTGACCTTCTAGTTGAAAAAGGAGCCTCATATGAGATTCATTCATTCGCATTCGGAGATCGATTCTTTATGTCTGGCAAAGATGGCAAGCGGACACCAAAACAGCCAAAGTCAGTTGTACAAAACTTTCTTTTTAGTAAACTTTCTGTACACAAACAATGTTCTCAATGTTCGCGTTCATGTGTAGAGATCCAGGTGCTACTTCGAGCAAAGTTTCATGTTGTGTCGTGCTGCCTGTGTGTTGTAAAAATAGTGGTAGTTCGGTAGCAGCGGACAGCGGCTGGAAGAACGCTTCAGGGATCGAGTAGGCATTACACCCTAACAAAGACATTTTTTTAAAAAGTAGCGTTTCTTTTCATGACAGTCGAGGTGCGAAATGTTATCTTTCGTAGCCATTTCCTGTATCCATAAGAATCATAGACAGTAAAAGAAATCCGTAAATCGTAGCAAGCTAGCCAATGCTTGTCAGTAGCCTATTGGTACTCGTAGGTACTCAAAATGGCAGCAGGCAACTGGAATGATGTAAAAAGGTCACGTGACTAATATTCATGAATAGACAGACCAAATAAAGGGCATGTGGTGGGGGGGGGCTGTGTGTCATCATCGTGCACCAAATGACTCAGAATTAAAAACACAGACTTAACATTACGATGGGCTGGGGTAGAAATCAGAAATCTAGGGTTTTCAAATAAAAGTGGTTAAAAACAACTTAATACAGTACTTTCTTTTATGCCATATCTTTAGTGTATTATAAATCTCCTAATCGCAGCGAATTTATCATGAATCCATTCCTCTTACTGCATTAGTTGGCTTCCCTGTCCAGGCCTTAATCCAAGACGTCTTTACTAGGCCTTTAGGAATGTGAACAAAACCACAATGGCTGTTTTGTCTGTCAGAAAGCACTGTTTGGCGTTAAGATGTGGTCTGTTAGGTCTTGTTGACTGGGTAATGTTTGTATTATCTGAAGATGATGAAACAAGGCTCTTTCAGTGAGTGTGTGTGGCTAGTGGCGAAAGACAGAGAAAAATTGTGTGTTTCCATGAAGTTAGTCATAAGGCCCTTAACAGAGGCCTTGTGAAGAGTATGAGTGAAATGAAGTGAGGTTCTTTACTAAAGAGGGCCGCACTTTTAGACTACGACAAATTTGTCAGCAGTCGAGACGGAGCAGGTTGCTATACTTATGACCCTCATAATGTGTGGCTTTTACCCCAGCTTGCTTTATAAGGAAGAAAAAAAGCGCTTTCTTCATGTAAACATTTTCATTGGAAAGATCTCTCTAACCACCTTAGGCCTGCTGTGGTTTTTGGCATAAGAGATGGGCTCTTGGCATTTTTAGGATATGAGAGGTTTGTTTTGGCTAACTCCACTGGCCTTATGTCTACAAATGTTCTCTGTGTCTCATTGAACGAAAGATTAATGTTGATGTTTCAGTCCAGCGTCGAGGGGAAAAGGCAAATTTACCATACATCTCCGGGGAGGACGCATGTTTATACTTCCATCTCAACATAAACAAAAGAGGCATATGCGTCAAAGGTGTCAAATACTTACGGTGATCAGAGCGCACCCGATTCTGTCAGTACTCTGTAATTTCCATGCAGATTTTCTTTTATTTACACTTCAACTGATTTTCACGTAACGCTTATGATGGGGTTTTTTAACACGTAATAGCTGTAATTCAGGGGACCAGTGCAAAAACGCTTTGAGTGTTTACAGTTTAAGTGTTTGCCAGTCGTTTATGAATAACTGTTTATAGTGTCTACTTACCTCTTGGTCAGCCTTCTGAAAATTTTGTAGCGAACATGAAAACATAGTTTAGTCCGACTACGGCTCTTAAAGAGACTGCGCAAAAAGCATGATTTAATGGATTAATATCTCTTTGGGTTGTCTGCCTTTTATTAAATTACTTTCTTTTTATTAAAAGCATTCGGCCACGCTGATGACTCTTTTGTGACGAGGCATGCTTTCTTCCTGGTGTCACTCTAAAAAAATGAAAACAATCCCATAGTCACTGGTTAAAACCTTCTAGATTTAAACATCAGGAGTTTCTTACGGCCCTCCTAAGAAGAATAAATGTCCTTACCCCAGATTCCACACGTTAGTCATTGAAGGGAGAGCATGAGGTAATTTGAGGGCAGGCGCTGGATTCTGCACCCGCAGTCAAATAAAAATCTGAAATTGTGTGGGCCCATCAAAGGCCCTTCCACCTTTCCTATTCCCCGGCTGCTATGAGGATATGGGCATGACATTTATGACCACCATCAAAAGCAGAGTGGCGGAATAACAGTCGGTAAAAATAAAGAAACATTTTCCCATCTAATTCCCGTCTTCATATTCTTCATCATTTTCAACCTTGACATGCTCGCCGAGAACTGTTGAGCAGTCAGATGTGTTTTTTCCCCACATTCCCCCTTTCTCTGAGACCTTTGATATATCTGTGGCTGTGCAATATCTTTTATGTTTGTAAATTAGATTCAGAAGGTCACCGCGCCTCATGTCTCTGTCAGCGATGCTGTGAGGGAAACGGCAAACGTTTTTTTAATCTCCTTTATCTGAAATCATTTTACGTCGTATCTTGGCTTCTCTAAACTGATGCTTGGATATGGATGAAGGCCTTTGGCACTTTGCCACACAAAAACGTTTCTAATGGCTCTCACTACACGGTGAAAAAGAACTGCTGTCACACAATTTCTATGCAATTCTTTGTTTCCATAGATGCAGATAAAACCAGCAAAATCACACAGTTTAATTGAATTACAGTTATAATTTATTTGAATTGTGCGTCATGCTCATTAAATTGCCTATTAAAAAATTGTCAAAAACAGTGGCGGCCGATGACTTATTTTTTCGAGGGCGCTCGATGCAAAGTTCGTCACAACATGTATGCAGCCCGTCATGTGTGTGGTTCGTAATTTTAAAATATGTTTTCTGCATGTTGAGTGAACTTATGTGCATTACGTGTCTTGTCAAAACAAGTGCCTGCTGCAGACGCGTCTAAAGGGTTTATGATAAATGAGACACTCGTGTTTGCCAGATACTCGCATAATCTCATGCGTAGTCAAAGTTTACTGTTAAGGGAGTGTCTTGCGTGTATTTTGTGACCGTGAGCGTCTCTTTTATCATAAACGGTTTTGACGCGTGCAGCAGGCACTTATTTTGACAAAACATCTGATGCACATGGTTCACATGACGCAACAAACACATATTTTGAAAACGCAAGCAGCACACATGACACTCTGAACACATATTTTGAATTTGCGCCCGTCGAAAGAGCACTGGTCAAAAATGGTCTATAGCTGTCACTGGGGCAGGATACTTTCAAAATGTACCTCAGAGGTACATATTAGTACCAAAGAGTCCATATTTGTACCTTAAAGGTACATATTGGTACCAAATGTATACATATCTGTACCTTAATGGTACATTAGAACATTTTTACCCCATTGACAGCTTGGGACCATTTTTTCCAGCCTGATTTCACAATTTCTGTGGTTTAGTCATAGAATATTTTGCTCATTTATTTGTGTCATTGTCACAGATATCCGCATTTTTCCGTGTCCGTACCACAGACTTTCTTTTCCGTGTCAGTTTCACGTATTGGTTACTCGATTGTTATTCCTATTTTCTTACCATTGTCGCTTGGGTTTGGGGTTACAACGACTTTGTTACATAAAATGACATCCTTACCCAACTCTAACCCTAACACCAGGCGGCAATGGTTTAAAAATCAGAAAAAAATTGTATAAACCAATAGTTAAAGTGACATCCTAACCCAAACTCCAAATCTGACCCCAAACCCAAGCGACAATTGTTTAAAATTAGGAAAAACAGTCGAGTAACCAATATGTGAAACTGACACGGAAAAGAAAGTCTGTGGTACGGACACTGAAAAATGCGGAGATCCATGACAATGACATGGATAAATGAGCAAAATATTCTGTGACTATATCACGGAAATTTGTGAGATTAGGTTGATTTTTTCTGACCGTGCAACTATTTGAAACCTGCTTTGAAAATACCTACAGAAAACAAACATTTGCACAATTTTGAAAGGAAAAAGTGAAAACTAAAATTTGGATTAATTTAAAAAATGTTTTCAATTGCCTTTTTCTTCAACATAAATTCACTCATTTAAAGTGAAAATTTTAAATTGAAGAAAGTTTTTAAGTACATAACTTTCACTTTTTAAAATGTAGTTACTAAGTTTCAGTCCATATGGCAACAATTCCCAGTCTCCTCAATACTTAAAACACTTTAAATCCACTTTCAGTTAAGTTTTAGGCCCAGTAAAATCCACATCCAGTTCAATGATTTATCAATACAGTGTTTTAGTGCTTGTATGCACGAAATGCAGCCCCAGCTCTCGACTCTGATTAGCTGCTGCGCTCCAGACAGTTGGAGGATCTATTTTGTTTACATGCGAAGATTTTATTTACTTTAGTACAGCCAATTTGCTGGTAAAAGCCAGTTTTATTCGCTCGTTGTCTGTGTTTGACTGAGCAGTCTGACTAAAATATTGTACAGGGATAAAAGTAAACAAAGAAAGGATGGAATGTTGAATTTTAATTTGCATGCCATAATAGAACGTAAATGAAAATATCACCCATAATTCTGTATGTCAAAATAATCTTCAGTAAATAAGTGCAAACTATCTTAAAGTGTTAATGTGTGACAGCTTTTTCTAGCAGCTATCAAAAGCAAAGACACATTTTTACAGTTTCTAAGGGCAGATTGTTTTCACTAACAGTTGCCAGCAGTTATCTGATTATATGAGCCTGAGCCCAAAGAGAAAAACATGACCATCATGTTCTCTGTCAGCACTGGCAACTGACCAGCAAACCTTAGCAGTGTGTATGTGTTAGAGAATGCTACACAGTAATAAAGGGTGGGTATGAGGAATATAGAGTGATTTTGACTGGATAAGGCTTGACCATGTGATCAAGACCCCCAGGATTGCTGGCTAAGTGACTTTAAGTTCTGCGTCTGGCCTTTTAATTATTCATCAAGGAATTGCTTGGGATGTAACCTCATTTAGAGCGGGCTCAAGGGCCAGGCCATGTGTTGTTAACACTGTGCTGTGATCAGATTAACCACAGAGATGACTGCCAAGGGGGCGCAATGCCGCGAGAGGCCTGGCTCAGGTCTGGAGACTTCAATTGGCTCACATTTAGCAGAGCTTTGGGTGTGCTTTGGATGTAAGGGGCGCTGCAGTTAAGGTTGCAGGATTTTAAGAGCCTTTAAATGTTCACATCCCTCCTGTCATCTGATCCATTATAACAGGTGAGCTGTCGGTTCAGACAGTTCAATAATCCCCTCATCAACCAAGTTAAAAAAAATAACAACAGCAGCTATCTCTAAACGGCACCGGGGGGCATGAAACGGCACCCAGATACATGCTAATTTGCGACAAGCGATTTTACGGCAGAAGGGGGAATGGGAGATAAAAGCAGATAATTCTCACAAGGTTATTATGCTTCTCTGCCTCGGTGCCAAAGTCACCTGCTGGGGGTATGCTCACATGTACCCAGACTAATTAAAGCTGAGTGACACTAACGTGGCACCACCAGAAGGCGGTCTGGCGAAAAGCATCGCCTCCCCGCTAGTATTTGTCCAACACGTAGAGCCGCTGCCCCCGCAGGTGAACTACCACTGTGAGGTGGTAGATGTTGTCGTTTTATGTTAATCTGGCATTGCTTTCTTTTGTCCCATCTGCCACTTTAATCATTAAAACTGACAACAGATAAGACTGGCATCACAGGGTGGCATGGTTAAACTGTGGGAAGATTTAGAGGACAATTTTATTGCTTAGAGGTTACTTAATTGTATTGCCAAATTAAGACACAGGTAAGATTATTACTGTCTATCTGGGAAGCAGTAGACTCTCAGCCAAGTCATAATTTGGTCTTTATCCTGTTTTATGAAGGGGAAAAAATTATAATTAAAAGTCGCATTTGGGATTTTGTTCTATGGGAGTGATTCTGTTTTGGGACACCGTGACCTATGACTAGACCAGTGTGCGAAGAAAACATCCTAAAGCACGCGGACAGGATGTTTACCTTTTACCTGTTTGTCCAGCTTATCTTACCACTTTGTATTCCTTATCCTTTATTTAGTGTTCCTGCAGCTCGGCTGGTAAAGCACTGTGTTAGGAGCGCAAAAGGTCACAGGTTTGATTCCCAGGGAACACACGTACTGATAAAAGACGCTTTTGATAAAAACGACTCCTAAATGTGTAAATATAAATATAAAAACATAAATCTGTCCTAATTTTAGTGTTTGTGTGATTGTGCCTTTGTTTATCCAATTTCTTTTCAAATACTTCCAATGGATTAACATCCATTTCTTCCTCGTTAATATAAATTGATGTCATTTATATTGCAATGCTGACACAACGCCCTCCCTTCTGTACCTCACTTGGTATGCGCCAATGACGCATGGACGTCCCATGTTCCCTGTTCACCCATCAACCGCTATCATGCATATCCAGGTAATGCTAATGAGCGCCGCTGCCATGGAAATGTGTGACGAATGGCGCTTTCACGCCGCCTTAGATCTAGCCCTTGGCCGTGCCATTTCCTGTTTCCCGAGCCGCTCGCCACTCAAAGCCTGACACTGATATCCACCATCTGCTCCGCAACGACAGGACAAATCGCACACAGAGCCCTTCAATTTCCCCCTGCTGCCATTAAAGACAACTGATTCAATAGAGAGCGGGAATGCAGGCATGTGGGACTAATCTGTAAGGCAGGGCAGGAAAAACAACTCTTGCCCTGTAATTGACAAATGTCAGCTCCCAGCACTCTTGCGCATTCATTAAAGAGAGTAAATGATCCAGATTTCCTCGTGTCCATTTGGAACTAAAGGGAAATTCACTTAGAATGAATTGTGCCCACTGATAGCGATATTTATTTATTTGCGTGTGCTGTCTGCTTTGTTTTAGCACCCGATTCACTAAAGGAATTATGTAAATCAGATAATGGCACAAACAGAACCAAAACGTAGCACTGGAAGCATTTTGAGTGATGCAATTCTCCATTTTGCAGGCCGATTGTGAGTGCTCGCTTGTGTACAGATTATCATGATCCACTACTGCAATCCAGACACCTGAATTGTCTCTTTATAATGGAGAAAGTGCACTAGACTATGCCAAGAATCTGGATGTATGCCCAGTTATAATGCATTTATACATCATTTGGTCATCATTTAATGAACTACTGCTGCCATAATCAATAAAGATGTATACAAACATCCTTTCCTAATAAAATTACACTTACCACCTAGTTTCGTGGGCTTTAATGGCACATTAATTGTGGCAGGCAAATTAAGTAAACCTAGCTAAAGTCGATTTTGTTAATTTAATTTCTACATAAATTTATCCAACACAATGTAAAAAAGATTTTGTGAAAATATAACTTTAATATTTACTGGGTAAGGTCATATCAAAGATTGAAATAAAACTGAAGTCAATGACTGAAATCAGATTGGCTTATGAGACTTCGGGCTGTATTTCACAGAAGAAGGACAAATACTAAAGTATTGGCTAATGTTGTTTCAGTGCACTTAGCACCTGGTTTTAAATAACAAAACACAACAACATCATTTCGGCATTTAAAATACACAACTCACCAAAAAGACAATAGTGAGAGTGTTCACCTCTCGTCTCAGTGTTAACCAAAACACACAGACAATTACCAGCACCATGTTGTTGAAAGCTTTCATATGGTGGGGGGTGAAATTACTGTCAACAAACTCACATGAACACATATAATGGGAAAAGCAGAAAGTCTTTTGAGCTTAGGGAGAGGTTGCGCATTACACCCAGAAGTCCCCTGCAGATGTCCCAAAGAAGTGTAAGCAGATCCAGGCAGCACATCCTGAAAAAGCCCTTAGACAGGAAACACGGCCAGATGGAGCTTCCTGTGTCATAAATAGTGAGTGAACTGTGCGCACAATAAACCTGCTCATAAACCACATCAGATGATTTACAAACAACAAGGTCTGCCTTTTTTCTGATCCATGAAAACAATGATTAGGGTGTGAGCTGAAAATAGCTGCATCCTTTAATGACTATGTTTTGAAATGGGCTATATGGACTGAAATGCCTTTCTGAGAAACACAAAGGAATATTACTGATATTAGACAAAATATTTACTGATCACGCAAGTATCAATAATATTTAAATACCATGTACATATTTTGCTACAGAACAAATTTCACAGCCTGATAATATCCATGCACTTTTAGAAAAAAAGGTACAAAAGTTGTCACCGGGGTGCTAGCTTTAAAAAAAGTACAATTTACCTTAAAGATAAATATTGGTACCAGTGGAGGCCGGTGAAGACTTTTTCGAGGGCGCACGTGCCGAAGCTCGTCAAAACATGCATTTAGCTCGTCGAGTGTGGCTCTTCATGTCAAAATACATGCCTGCTGCAGACACTTCAAAGGGGTTTATGATAAAGGAGATGCTAGCGCATAAACCCTTTTGACGCATGTGCAGCCCCTTATGAAAATTAACCATGGATTTACTACAGTTAAAAAAAAACATGGTTACTGTAGTATGATAACCACAAAATAACCATGGTTTTGACAACCATGATTTTCAAAAACCATAGTTAAACCATGGTTAGTGTAGTAAAACTATGGTTTTGCTGAGAGTAATTAATGCACCAAAAAAACATGGTTACTACACTTTTACCACATTAAAACCATGGTAAATTTTCGTAAGGGGCAGGCACATAGGTTCACATGATGCACCAAACACACATTTTAACATGACGAGCCACACGCATGACAGTCGGAACGTGACGTGACACACGGCGCGATACTCCGAACATGCGTTTTAATCTGATGCGGCACGTGCGTGACACTCCGAATGCATGTTTTCACGTGTTAAGGCACACGCCTGACAGTCGGAACGCACATATTGACATGAACAGCCACATGCATGACAGTTGGAACGCACGTTTTGACACGCCGAGCCGTGTGCACGACACTCTGAATGCAAGTTTTGATACGCCGAGCCATGTGCGCAACACTACCAAACACACATTTTGACGTGACATGATGAGGCACGCGGCATGATACTCCAAACACACGTTTTGACGTGACGAGGCATGTGCACGACACTCCGAATGCACGTTTTCACGTGACGAGTCACACGCATGACACGTCAAGCCATGCGCGTGACACTTGGAATGCACATTTTGACGTTACGTGACGAGGCACGCAGCGTGATATTCCGAACGCACGTTTTGACGTGACAAGGCACACGCATGACAGTCCGAATGCACATTTTGACACGCCGAGCAACACGCAACACTTTGAACACACGTTTTGAAATGCCGAGCAACGCGCCTGACACTCCGAATGCACGTTTTGACATGCTGAGCCACGCTGAACGCACATTTTGACACGGCGAGGCACGCGCGCGCAACACTCCAAACGCACCTTTTGATACGCCGAGGCGCGACACCCTGAACGCACATTTTGACACGGCGAGCCATGCGCGCGACACTCCGAACGCACGTTTTAACACACAGAGCCATGCGCGCAACACTCCGAAAGCACGGTTTAAAGCTCACGTAACACATGCTGTTTCTGCATTTCTGATGTTAATCTGGAGTAACTATAGAGTAGTATGACATCCTTTATATCGCCGAAGAGTCTTTTTAGTTTAATCAGATTTATAAAAGAAAGATTAGCTTTACCGAATCTTTCCGATAACGTACGAAAAAATTAAGAAGGAGGAGTTATACTGCGGGAGGAGCGAGTACGAGTCATGCAACACTATACAACACTGTTTAACTTATGATTCACTACATGTTCGTGTCATTTATATAATATGCACGCGACTATTTCCAACATAAGACAGAAGTCTTACTTACCGCGTGCAACTCGTCATGACCCGGTTCAGAAAATCCACCGCATCAAACAAACGCAAAACTCCGCTGCTACCCCGGATAATAAACTATATCCATTGTTTTAATAAGGCTGGATTTCATCCAAAAACACACTTCATCTTTCGTGCCATTGTTGAGTTTTGAAATTAGACAAAGCTGAGTGACGTGATAAGATGTTTGCAAGTTCTAGCGTCTCCCGCTGATTGACGGGTGGCCGGGCTTTTCCGGGGTGCCCATATAAAGAAGTGATACGTATAGAAAACCCCTGAAACGTCAGTTGGACCTGTAATTGAAAAAAACTTTCCGAAACTTGTACGAACCCTGGCGAAGTGCATTCGGCACAGAAATACTGTGTAACATGCCCAACTGCTTTTTTGACACTTTGCCTACGTTTAGCATGAGGAAACAACTCTATAACTGTGTTACTAAGTCAGAATGCTTGAAATACCATTGAAACCCCCCCTTTAACACACAGAGCCACACTTAGACACTCCGAACACACATTTTGACGTGACAAGCCACACGAGACTCCGAACACACATTTTAAATTTGCAAGTCTCAGAAGAGAGAAATCACCAGCCGCCACTAATTGGTACCTTAAAGGATAGCTGTACCTAAACTTTTTAAAAGGTACCATCCCAGTGACAACTCTTTTTCTGAGAGTGTGGTAATAACGCAACAATAACTTTGTAAGGAAAGGAAGACAATGATACAAACATATAATAATATTACAAAATGTTTAAAGTTAGATAGATCAGAAATACACTGTACAGTTAACACAGAAAACTCAGAAAAAAATATTTTAAAATGGTCCCTAGCTCTCACTGTGGAAGTACCCTTTAAAAAGGTACTAAATTAAGTCCCATTTAGGTACTGATATGTTTACATTTGGTACGAATATGTACCTATGAGGTACTTATATTCACCCTTTATGCGCAAATGTGTACTTTTTAAAAGGGTACTGCCCAAGTGTCAGCAAGGGACTGTTTTTGGTGAATGTGCATTTAAAGGTTCATTATGGCATTAATAAGTCATTTACCAGAAGTCAAATGTTTATGATGTTCTCTTGTTTTCTATCATTTACCACCGAGGTAAATGATAAAGACTGTCCCAACTACAGAAGTGTTTATGTACATTTCAAATGGTTGGAGACGAATGGTTTTGAGCCAACGGAAACAAATTGTGCCTCTCTAGTTTGTATTGTGATTTAAATGTGAGAGTGGATATCCGAATGTGCTTACGTGGTGTGTGTTTAATTGCTGCTTACAGAGAGCATTTGGTGTTCTGCAGTAGTGGAGTTTGGCAAAGCTGTGCAGAGCTCAGTGGTTGGTTCAAACATTGGCCTCTTTTCCAAAGGAGAACTAATTTAGTGCAGACAGACTTCACAGCCAGCAGTGCCTCACTTCTAACAAGAGCAAGGTGCCTGCAGTGCTCAGATACAAACATGTGCTCTGCTAAAACAGAAATGGAGGTCTTTTAAAACTGCAATAAACGGTAAGGGGTGCATTACAAATACACATAAGTGAGGTCATTGTTACACCCGATTAATCTTTGCATGCATTGCTCATCTTCGCGTGTTTGCGAGATGCACACATAAAGAACATAAAAGTGCACTGTGTGATATAACAACAACAACAAATATGGGTTATTTTTGAGTATAGTCAAAACAGGATCAAGCTGACACATTGCATTGTTGGGTGAAATATAAAATTGTTTGGTTTAATTTAACACAGCTGCTGGGTTTCTCCCTGCTGGGTTGAAAATAACCCAGTGTATATGGCCTAGTGGTAGACACATGGGCTTATCATGCATGCACGAGATGTGGGTTTGCATCCAGTCTGTGCCACATTTCCATGATTTTTAATCTGGTGATGTCGATAATTAAGCACTCATAATCTACAATCTATCCACATCCCAGCACAGTGTCTACTTGTCTTTGTATAAGCCTATTTTATCTCCTCCCCTGGAAATGCTTTTTAGGCAGACTGTAATATTCCCTTTATTGAGTGCGCATCGCCTTTGTTCAGAAATATGAAGGTAAGTCGTGCCTTTGTCTGAGAGAGGCTATGATGAATAACTCCCAGGGCCCGTTTGGGACCCGGCTTACGTGTTAACGCGTGTACGGCTAGACTTTCAGGGGGGCCGCTGCTCTTTTCAATTGATGCTCGCAGCAATAAAGGAGCGAACATTATAATAACCCGGCTGAAAGAGACGTCGGGTTAGCGGCACGACATCACCGCTAGCTACGCGCAGGCAGAGCGCCGTGATCCGGCAGGATTATATGTGGCGTTGGTGTGGCAGGCGCTAAGGGAGAGGGGCTTTTATTATGGAGTGTTTTATTGCTGACGGGGGTAAGACTGGCAGGGGAGGAGATGCAATAAAAGGAAGCTGTAAAATATTGCACCCTGAGCTTCCAGTTGTCCTGTTGCTTGGTGGAAAAATTACAGCACGGTTGTGGGCGAGATAGAGGGAGGGGCGCTTGTGTATCTTGACTATGAGTTTTAATGTGCATATACAAACAAGCGAGGCTATCCGTGCGTGTGTACGCTAGGTGCCTGACAGAAAGGTAGTAGGTGTTAATATTGCAGTTAGGCCTCTGGAATAAAATAACAATCCTGAAATATCTTTACCCGTGGCGTTATGAGATATGTCGCGCCGGCCTGAATCTAATTTCAGTTTCACCTTAGACAGACACACACACATTATGCCCTACTACGTATATGTGTGGATGAGACTGCAGCTGGCATTTTAACACACTGTCACCTCTGTTTTAGGACTTGCCTATAGTTAAGTGACCCAAATATCTTGCATCAATCTGCAGTGTTGGGATGCAAGTGGATCAACCGTGACAAATTAATCAGTCTTACGCTTATGCAGAGTTCATCACAATAATGACTAATTTGCTTGGTGGTTAGTTTAAGGTTCATCATTGGCAGTCATGGCCCTGTCGCACATGCCACCCTAATCCCTTGTGGTGTTTTGGGTGTTATTCTATATAGACTGCTTGGTAGTAATCCACCTAAACCCTACAGTCTCCTTGAATTCATGGACACATGCATGCAATCTATCCATAACCTGATAGTGTGATAATATCTGTGGATCCATGTAAAAGTGTACAGGGTGACCCTCAGACATTTCAGCAGTGTCAATACACCAAACCAAGGCCAAATACCTCCTCAGCTTGTTTCTGAATAACACCACACTAACCCTTATCAACTACTGTATATTCTAACTTTTAGTGACGAGGGCATATAAATGAATAGGTTGAAGTCAGTATATGTTTGGACATGGTGTGTGATAGAGAGCGGCAAACACAGCCTCTCTCCCTGCATCTCTTATTACTGCTGTTTTGGCAGCTGACTGTGGGTAATGGACGCCGAGCTGTCAGGGAAATTTGTAGCTGTCTGCTTTACAGGGGCTCTCCATTCCAATCAGCAGCTGTCAGCCTGGGCCCGGGTGGATATTAATGACGGCCACTAACTGCCTCGCAAATTCTCCACACTATTTGGGAGCTGGCATGAAATAGGGTTGTGCTTTCTCAGTGCGCTGCGGTAGACTAATGGAAAGAGCTCGGATATCTCACTGCACCAGAGACGCAAGCTCCGAATACACCAGCCAACCACGGCCTCTTTCTGAAGGATTAGCAGGCTGAGGTCTCTCTTTAGTGGGTATTTACAGGTGAGTCTTGTTGCCCTCATAATTCTCCCCTTATTAATTGTCATGTACGACACGGTATGTAATGGCTATAATTGGGCGATGATCGTAAATAAAGCTCGGCTGGCTGGGACGTAGGAGGTTGAACTAAAAGAAACGTTCAGGCGGGGCAATAAACGCCAGGCTGACAGAGCAAGCGTGTGTGGGCTGACTAAAGAACATGGAGGACGTTTGGTTTAAAGGGACTTTTGGGAGCAGCTCACCAATAAATCCTTCAGGCCAGAAGGGCAAGGGTGGGCAGAGATAGCAGCTTTCATGGCAGTGTGGGGGAGATTGTGGCTAGGATGGATCAAGTGTTCGATCGTTTATTTCTATTAGACTAAAATATAAACTTGGAAATTAATATGTAACCCTGCTGTGAAATATTAAAAATGAATATTAAAGATAATGAATATGAATATGAATATGAAAAAAATATGAAAATGAATATTAAAGATATAAAGGTTATATTTTCACACAATGTAGGATGATTTTTTAAAGGTCCCGTTCTTTCTGTGTTTTTGAAGCTTTGATTGTGCGCAATATAACATGTGTTCATGTTTCACGTGTAAAAAAAAGAGTTTTTTTTAGACAATTTAATTATCTGTAAAGTGCTGTTTTCACTGTCCTCAAAACGGGCTGATGTCTTCCTTATTCTATGAAGTCCCTCCTTCGGAAATACGTATCGAGTTCTGATTGTGTAGTTTGTTTAGTGTGTTGTGATTCGATAGCAGCTTAGCTTGCCGTTAGCTTAGCTGGCGACTGACGTATTTCTGTGGGCGGAGCTTAGTCAAAAAACTGTTCTAGTGACGTCATTAAAGCAGGAAGTAGAGGGCTGTAGTCCCAACCAGCCGTTCCCCGTAGCCTTTGAAAGGTGAATTCTGTAAAGAAAATATATCGCCTGGCAGTGAACTTTGAGCTTTATCATTTTATAGCAACATTGCACATTAACTAAGGTTTAGAAAATGGGATCAGAAAGAACGTGACCTTTAAAGGGATAGTTCGGCCAAAAATGATATTAAACCCATGATTTACTCACCCCCAAGCTGTCCGAGTTGCATATGTCCATTGTTTTTCAGACAAACACATTTTCGGATATTTAGAAAATGTTTTAGATCTTTCAGTTGATTAAATGTAATGTTACGGGGTCCGCGACCTTCAAGTCCAAAAAAAGTGCGTCCATCCTTCACAAATTAAATCCAAATGGCTCCAGGATGATAAACAAAGGTCTTCTGAGGGTAATCCACGCGGTGTTGTTGTAGAAATATCCATATTTAAAACTTTATTAACGAAAATAAATCCGCCGCCATCTTAGTTGCGTCCGCATTCAGGATGAGAGCTTACGCAGCCTATGGAGGCTACTCTGCTGCTGCTCTGTACCCCCGCCCTCCAAATTTGTCACGTCACTAAGAAAAGTGCGTACACTACGCTAATACTCTCTCCTGAATACAGAGGAGTCTAAGATGGCAGCGCTACCGGAAGGTATTTATTTTCGTTAATAAAGTTTTAAATATGGATATTTCTACAACTATCCCTTTAATAGAAAACATTAAATCCCAAAAATAACTTATTACCAGTGTTTCACATATAACTGCGCAAAGAATCAAACTCCAATGCAGATGAAAGAAAAACAAGATCACAATTAATGATAGTTTTGAATAACTATACATAACAAACCATGTTGCCAGGTGCCAGACTCTTAACCATAGGCACCTGCAGATATCCCCTGTCTGATCTGGTTACTTCCCGGTCATAACACAATTACAAGGGCCTATTGTGTTAGGCTTTGTCTTTTCAGTCATCAGTAATGTCAAGGTGAAAACCTTTATTATCTCTCTGGACCACAAAGGAAAATTACACATCACATCAAAACGCTAACCTGTTTTATCACGCCAAAGCATCTGTTTTGATTGCTTATAGTCTCTCTTAACTGTGTTTTCATAAGGGATTTCTGTTTTCTCTTGATTGACGCTTGTGTTAAGTTCGGTTTTGCTTCATCTTTCATCTCCAGTCTATCAGTCGTCACTCATCTGAGACCTTACGGTGCAATTAAAACTAATGCCAGTGGCGATTACACATTCCTGACCTGTGACAGCCGCTTATTATACACTTACGATGTGTAACAAACCGTTGTCTTAAGATTTATTTTCCAGTCACAGCCAACAGAGATGTGTCTTTCACTTTTCTTATGGTGAACGTAATCCAAATTCATAAAAATATGAAAGGAAATAGAAGTCAGTATTTACTTTCCAGACATCTTTGTGTCACTCCAAAAGTATGCTTGTTATTATGGTGGGTTTTTTGGTACACTTTCAGATAGGGTGACCATTCGTGCCATTTTCCCCAGACCAGGATTTCGGGGTGTCCTCCGGAAGTCGCATTTGTCGACCGCATACGTCATCAAGGTAATTACATTTCAGTTAAAAACATTATAAAATTCAGATTTATTTCTCATACAATCATTGTTGTTTTATTCTTACTTTAAAAATTAGCGGATGCTTTTCTGAAATACAATCTGAAATATTAAAGGTATGGTTTCACATTTTGAAAAATGCTAACGGTAGCCGCCTAGCAATGAAATCACGATCCCACCCTCAAGTCAAATCGCCATCCAAAGTCACGCCTCTTTCAAAACACATGAACACGCACAAATCAGACGTCCACATCTCATGTCTCATTCACCAGTGAGAAAACTTTGCAGTACAAATTGAATAACATTTCCAAAATAACCAATATAAACAATTGGTTTACATCAGAATTAGTTAAAGCACACTTTTGGTTGTGTAGACGTAGTAACTATATCGTTACGCTTATCCGTAAACGAACACAAATTTCATAAGCAACACAACGTTTCATCAAAGTAGAATATCTGAATCCATCTCAGTACAAACATATCGCGTACCTACCTTACCAAAATAAACAGTGCAATGACCCTTTCAGACCCTTTGCCTCCTGCAGCTGTTTTCATCTTGTAGTAAAGCAGTAAAGTTGCAGATGTTAATTTGGGTTTTTGCTCTTTGCTGATCCAGGCAGTTTTTGCTGTTGTTGTTATAAAAGATGTCTTTCGTTTTGTGGCTCCTGTGTAGGTTGTCAATTCAGCAGAAAAGTTTGCCATTCTCGCTGTTTACAGACAGGAGGTGAGTGCACGTGAACGCACCGATGACGTATGGTGTCTGCGTGGACTCGCTGTGCGGTGTGCATTGAAATTACGCTTACGTATGAGGGACAAAAAAGGAAACGTCCGTTCGGACCGAAATCTATGATTGGTTGAAAATTTTTTGGTCCTACGCCTTTCACAGATGACATACATTTCTACAAATACATTTAAACAACTTAACACAGTGATTGCTATCAGAATGTGAGGAGATTTTTAACCAGCATAACTAAAAATGTTTCAGGATCAAATCTCTTTCCCTACCTTTAAACCTCAATGACGTATGCGGTCGACCAATGTGACCTTCAGAGGACACATCGGAAATCTTGGAAAGGACATGTCCAGAGAAAATGGCACGTATGGTCACCCTACTCTCAGAAAAAAAAGGTACAAACAGTGGCGGCCGGTGACTTCTTTTTTCGAGGGCGCACGATGCGAAGTTGGTCACAACATGTATGTAGCCCGTCATGTGTGTCGTTCGTAATTTCAAAATATGTGTTTGGCGCATCGAGTGAACTTGTGTGCATCACATGTCTTGTCAAATTAGTGTTTGCTGCAGACACGTCTAAAGGGTTTAGAATAAAAGAGACGCTCGGTTTGTCAGATACTCGCATGATCTCATGCGTAATCAGAGTTTACTGTTAAGATAGTGTCTTGTGTGTATTTTGTGAATATGAGCGTCTCTTATCATAAACGGTTTTAATGCGTGTGCAGCAGGAACATATTTTGACAAAACACGTGATGCTCATGGTTCACATGACACTCTGAACACATATTTTGAATTTGCGCCCCTCAGATAAGCAGTCACGAGCCGCCACTGGGTATAAAAGTTGTCACTGGGATGGTACCTTTTAAAAAGGTCCTAATATGTGCTGTTTTGTACCAATGTATACCTTTGAGGTACCAATATGCACCTTTAGGTACAAAAGTGTACTTTTTGAAAAAGTACCGCCCCAGTAAGAACTGTTGTACCCTTTTCTGAGAGTCTTTAATACATGCATGTGTAAGTTATTTATATATAGATCATTATTATACACAGTACACACACTTATGAAGTAAAAAAAAAACTTTGATTCAACAAACGATTATTTGCGGTTAGTTGTTGTGCAGCCCTAAAAAAAGTTACAGTATAAAACAAAAGTTAAGTAAATCGTAAGTTAAGTATATTTTTGTAGCTCCAGATTTCACTCATTTCCTGAAATGCACTGATTTTGTACAAAACTCATTGATTTGAAAAGCGTTGTGTCCTTGATTGGCCAGCTAATCTGTACGTTGTGATTGGCCTGAATACTTCTGACGTCAGCCAGAAATGTGACGCTCCTTACCATGTTTGAAAGATTCGGTCACAATGCAATGCTAACAAGAGTTAACTTAAGTCCGAAGTGGGGGAATTATGATAATGTCGGTCTTGTCTACATCACCAATCCCAGGAAGTTAACTATTGCCTACAATCCGTGTGTAGTCCAAGAAAAGAGATTTACGTTGGAAACGATAACTCGCGTCATCGTTTACTTTGAGGTTTGAATCTTTTGCATATCGTTAACATGTACTAATACACACTTACACACCAAAGGAAATGTAAAAACGTGAAACCGACAATAGGTACTCTTTGAAACTTATTTGCAGGTAAGAATGACTGTCAGTTTACTATTAGCAAAAATGAACCCCAGCTGTTACTGGGATGGTACCCTTTTAAAAAGTACATCTTTGTAACTAAAGAGATCATATTAGTACCTCAAAACTACATATTGGTAGCCAATGTATACATATCTGTACCTCAATGGTACATGGCCGGACTTACCATTGGGCTTGAGTGGGCTTGAGCCCAGGGGCCTCGGCCAATAGGGGCCTCCGTGCTTGCTTGCGTTCGTTTGATTTGTTCAGTCGTTTTCATTTTTTTTACAGCCTATTGGTTGGTGCAGAATTGTTTGGTGCTGCATTTAATTCGTTAATATATATATATGTCAGTCATCTTGGTGCTGAATATGACGCGCTGAGTTTACTGCTTTTGAAACCCATAGATGCTAGTACAATAGCGAATACGCGAAATGCGAGTCATGAATGAGCTTTACAGATAATGAGAAAGAGCAACGCGAAAATGAAGCGCTCAGTATGAAAAAGATTACTAGAGTAGGCTATGGTCTTGTAACTCAGTTTTTTTCTTGTTTGTTTGTAATCTTACGTGATACGCCGGTATACGCAGTATATCCACTAGTAATGGTCAAGGATTTCCGTATCCCCATTTAAAAAAGCGTGAGGATACTTAACAGTGTGTGACAAACCTTTGACACTTTCATTCATAAATTGACATCTGAATCACTCACCATTCGCATGCTGCACTTGCTACTTTGGCGGGTTTAACCTCATATACAGTCGGCTATTTGGTGCATTTGACTTCATGCGGCACTGCGCGATCCGATCATCATATGAAATCAAATTATCACGGCGCAAAAGTGATTGTAAAGCAGACGGGTGTTTTCTAGTGGTTCAACAACAGCAAAAAGAATTACATCATAGTACCGCAAGAGCGATTCGAGAAATCACACAGAGAAGTCTGCTTTCTAATCGCTCTCGCGGTACTTTGACATCACCAAGCGGTGTTCGCAGTCTGCAGTTCACGCGACAAACAGTTTCTGTGGAGAAATAAACGAGTGAAGCAGAGCTACGAAACATAACAAAATCCGGAGAGTTAACAACGCACATATGACTATGTCAACATTTAAATCATCAGTCCAGTTTATTACTTCATCTGGAGGTGAGGATTCACTAAATTATGGCCATGTTGTTGTCCTGATGGTTTTTGATATAATCCACTAGCTAGCCTAACTTTCCTGTAGTTTCTCTTTCAGCATGTTTGCTAACAGAATCACAGTTTAAACTTCTGAAAAGTGTTCATTTTTATATCTACGTTCAAGGTTTTAATGTATTACGTTCATATCAGACGCAAAAATTAATTAATGATCATCTTCTCTACTTTGGTTTTTGGTGTCTAATATTACATGATGGTCTTGTCATAATTATTAAATAACATCCTAAAATCTTTACTTTTTCATTCTTAAACACTGCACCCCTTGTACGCTATTTGCAAAAAAATACACTTGTTGATTATGTTTATAACATTATATGGTGTGTAATAAGGTGAATGTTTATCAAGACTATTATTATTTTCTTAAGCTAAGTATTACACAATGATTTTAAATGTTGTTATGGGGTATTTTTTAATGTGCATGATTAATTTGAATGTGTGACAGCCCTAAAAATACATGATTTAATTTTAGACTGGGCTTATGTTCTGCTTTAGAGATATAGGGGCAGTTTCCTAGTAAGGTCTTATCCTAGTCCCAGACTAAAATGCATGTTTGATCTGTCTTAATTTAAACACATCTTGCACTGATATATCTTAACATTGTCTCAAGACGCACACCAGTAATGTTTTTTGTAAGGTTTGTTTGTAAAAACTACTTGAATGCCCTAATAATAACCTATAGCAATAGGCCTAGTGCTGGATTAATCTAAACCCTGTGGGGAAACTTCCCTAAAATATAGTTCTATGATATATTTTTTATTTTAGGTTGTTTACTGTATGTGTGCACTCTCAGAAGATAACTTACACTCTTCAAATAGTACACCTTTGTACCTAAAGAGTGCATGTAATGGGAACAAATGTATATATTTGTACCTAAAGAGTAAATATTAGGACCCATTTAAAGGGTACCATCCTAGTGACAGCTTTTGTACCTTTTGTTCTGAGAGTGTAGGGCCCAAAATTTATTCAAGCCCAGGGGCCTCCACCCTGGTAAGTCCTGCCCTGGGTACATACCTTTTTAAGGGTTACTACTCCAATGACAGCTAGGCACCATTTTTAACCAGTTTTCTGACAGTGTATTTATAGTTTACCAAAGCAGATGGCTGGGTTATTCTCACATATAGTTACAACTCAGTCAGGACCTTAAACAGTAAAGAAATAAGGTAAATAAGGCCACTAATATAAAAAATACAAAAAATAAAGTCTCTAGGCAAATTAGTGGTATCTCTCGATCTACTTCCCCATATATCTAACCAATGTATGGGAAGGTAAACACGCATGAACGCATGTCAGTATTTGCATGCTCTGTTAATAGTAGATGAAACTTTTTTCTGGCACGGGCATAGAGATGAGGGGCGAGATATAAACAAGTGTTTATGAGAGCTACTGAAATGTGGTAAAGCAGGTGAGATGAATTACTTGTGTTTTCACACCAGGCTTATTCGAAGCATAGAGAGGTGAAGCCAGTGAGTCTGGAGGCTCATACGCCCTCTCCATAATGCTACACACACCCAACCCTGTCAAACAAGCACAACATGTAACTGCAGATTCGCACGCACACACACGCACAAAGATACACCGAATGTGGGACTGGACTGATCTCTCAACACAGACTTGCTTGTTGTTTTGGCAACAGATAAGAAAGCAAAGAGAATACACTTGATAACAGACAACGGCTCACAAAGAGAGGTGTCATCATGATGAATTTTAGCATAGTGATTTGGCCTCGACTTCCGACAGCCTCTACTGTTTGTGTGTATACCTGCCTGTCTCTCCGAAACGGCTCATTAAGATCTAACCCACATATGAGACGCATTCCATCACACCTGAAGATGGGCAGCGATGACTTATGAGTTTGTCTGAGTCTTCGGACGGTGGCAAACAGAGGACTAACCGCCCTGGCCCTCAAGCGTGCAGTCGAGCATGACTATATTTAGCAGACATTATTTATTACGGAGCATGCATTCATTTAAAAAAAAAACTTTATAGCCGCACAGATTGTGCAACTTGAGTTAGGAGCCAAAGGGTTGTTAGAAAAGTATTTATTGCTCACCTGAGGCATCAGGTGTGTGAGCGCTTGAAGCCTGCGGTTGAGTTAGAGATCGGCAGAGCCAAGAAAACAAAAAGGAATCATGTGCAGAATGTTGAATCGCTTTGTTATGTGAATAGTTTGGCCTTTTTCCAAGGATGTTTAATCAAGAGGCTAGTTTAAACATAATATCTTGGGAAATAATGAATGAACTGAAAACAGTGGTTGGAATATTTGAGTCAGAGGTCTGTGGGCGTACAACCAGCCTGTAATATAGAGAAGTGGCTATCTGTACATAAAAGGACCAGAGGGAACGAAGGACAGAGCCAATGGGCGTGCGTTGATCTTTTGGCCCTAAGAAACCAGCACTTAGTGACATGAAAAGTACGTGACTGAACAGAACACAGCAACCCAGCTGTGTCACCGCATCATTAGTGAGGTATGTAATCTTAGATCACATCGCCTATCTCTCCAATATGGTCACACCTGTTACCTAGTAAACATAGATACAAAGAGAGTAAAGGAGAAGACACGGAAATCACTTTTTAAGGCTTTATTTGTTCTGAGAGTTTTCTTGCTTATAATGAAGACGCTATACGTGACCTTTAGCGATTTTAACTTGATGGTTATGAAGGAGCAATATGGTTGAATGTTGGGTGCAAATGCAACCGTGATTGTCAGGTGAAAGGCCACAATGTTTTCACAAAGCTGACTGATTTCTCATGCATGACTAAAAAAACACTGATTTAATCTGATCCTCATTCCAGGACGCAATTGTTTTATTGTTTGGAAGCTATGCAGAACCAACCTGACTTCCTGTTAGTTCAGTGCTTTGTGTCATCTTTTCAGTTTATACTTTACGACCGTGGTGTTTTGGTTTGTTTCTACACCACAAGTATTATAATTTTCCTCTCAAAAAAAATGAACGTGTCACCTCAGTTGTTTTATAGCCATTTATCATCCATCTGTGGTGAGGATGATGATGCACGCATACACAAATCCACGCAGCATGCCATTACTTCACACGCATACTTCACACAAAATCCTATTTTATTGGAAGTGAAATTTTTCGCACTTGTATTTAGCCGGTGGATTTTATTTTCCCAACATTTTTGCCAAATCGTGTATCACTTTACACAGGTGAAGTGTGAAAAAGAAAACCCAAAATGCCTCTTTATTGCATGGTGCTTTTTTAATAAATATTAAATCTACACTACCACAATAGCAAGATACTGTTTTTTCACCAGAACAAGATTAAATAGCATAAATATGGAAGAACACTAATGGAAAAATCATTAGGACTCAACAAAAAATATGTTAAGAGATATGCAGTTCTTCACTTTTAACTAAATTTATAGACCGATACTTTAAATTCCCTGTAAAGTCAGATATTAAATGTGTTTTGAGTTTGATACACCACATAAAAATGTGTTATTAACCACCCAACCAAATTTAAATGATGGAAAAATGCCGTATAAATAAAATAAGTTAGAAAAATAGGCAGGATTCTCTGCTCTCAAACGTTGGGGGTGTGTCCCTTTGTCAGTGCTGAAACCACGCCCATTTGTGGGAAAGCTATCTTTCTCAACTTTCAAATACCGCTACAACCTGAATAAATGCTCGTAATTGTGTTAGGGCCAGTGCCATGCGTGGTGGCTTAAGTGTGTCAACGAGCCACCATTTTAGGCCCGCCTACAAAATCCTGAACACGGAAAAGGTAAAAAACTATTTATTGATCTTACTTTGCAATTCAGTACTACATAGTTCACAGTCTTTGTGGCATGTTTCAGCAATACATTTGTAACATTTGTAATGTGTTTAGAAACAATTTTCATCGTTGACTTTACAGGGACTTCAAGAATTTTTCCAGGTTAAAAGTTACAAATTAAAGGGACAATATGCTAATTTTTCAGCTCCCCTAGAGTAAACGTTTGATTTTTACAGTTTTGGAATCCATTCAGCTGATCTCCAGGTCTGGCGGTACCACTTTTAGCATAAGTTAGGTACATCGTGTACTAAGACCAACAGAAAATTAAAAGTTGCAAAAAAAATTTAAGCCGATATGGCTAGGAACTATACTCTTATTCTGGTGTAATAATAATCAAGGACTTTGCTGCCTTAGTTGCAATAACATTAAGCAGTGCCAGAAAATAATCCCCTGCTATTGAAAGTTACCAAGGGGAATATTTTCAGGCGCTGCGTAATATCATTGCGCCTCCTGCAGCCATGTTACGGCAGCAAAGTCCTTGATTATTACGCCAGAATGAGAGTAGGCTATAGTTCCTAGCCATATTGGCCTAGAAAATCCCTATTTTTAATTACACAATTCTTAGTACACATTGTAACTACAAAAGAGTCAAGTTTTAAATTGAACAAATATTGAAACTCTTTGGTTATTTTTTAGCGTGATGCTAATGGTCCAATCTGATTCAATGGATTATGCTAAGCTATGCTAAAAGTGGTACCGCCAGACACGGATATCAGCTGAATGGATTCCAAAACGGTAAAAATCAAATGTTTAACTCTAGGGGAGCTAATTAGCATATTTTCAAAAAAATATGTTTCCCTTTAAGCTCTAGAAGTTAACTTTAAAAATAACCAGTCAAAAACAATGGTCAAAAAAATGAGGAGCTCAGATGCAAAAGCTGTTAAACACCACCTCCCTCAAAAATGAGATAATGTTATTAACCAAATGCTCTTGGCACAAATGCGTTCATCAAATATTTTTGCATCAAATGTGCTTAATCTCAGTCTCCTATATCTCCACAAACAATCAATAATATCAACAGAGGCATTCATAAAATGATGTCAACTCAAAAAATGTTGGGTCTCTTGTTTCTCAAACAACGACACTTCAAACACCTCAAATAGCACTATAATTATTGTATCTTCATGAGAGGAATTTCTGATTTAACAATTGAACTTTAAAAGCAGCAGGCATGAAAAGACAGGGCAGCGAGTGTCGAAGAATGTGCTGAAGATCAGATTAAACAAATTATTTCAGATAGACTGACAGAGAGGAAGTCGGCGAAGTGTAAATCTAAACTCGTTTTTAGTAAAGTTCCATTGCTTTGAAGATTGAGAGAAGCAAATAATTCATAGGTTTGTCCAACCACACCATCTGTTAGCCCACATTCTGTATAGTATACCCTCTCTAAACTGCAAATCAGTTTGCTTACACCACTACTGTCTCCTCACACTTAAATTAGTCCTTTGGATGTTATTGTGCTGTCATAATTCATTGTAATAATTTGTTGAGTTGGCTCGTGTGAGAGCATAGCTTAATTTGTTATTCAGATGCTTTACCACCTGTTTGCAGGCCTGTGATTTTTGGTGGGCTGCCATGCAAGAAAGGCATTTTCGAACACAAAGGGACCTTTCGTCTGCCACAGAGAGCTAGTTATTACCGTCTCAGGATGGGGACCGTTTGAGAGGGATCTGAGAAGTGGCCAAAGCTAACCAGTTAACCAGGATGGAAAGTACTGTAAACATCAGAGACTCACAGCCAAAGCCAGGATGGCTATTAGTGTATGTGGGTAAATTAGAGATCTAAAATAGCACCCATACACAGACCAAACAAGGGAAAGTATGATACAAATGAGCCTTTTTATCATATTTAAAAGAGCCAAGAGCTTTTCATTAAACAGATTGCACATTTGTGCCCATTGTTCCATGTATTGCCATGTATTATGACCAAAAATGGTGTCTATAAATCAGCAAAATATGAGCTGTATGGTACAAAATGCACTATACATTATACTTTTTACACCACGGGCCTGTTAAAAAACTTTATTCTGATTGGTTGAGAGATTTTCCACGGGTGTTGATTTTTTTTGTAAAACGCATACCTAACCTGTCAAATGTCAATGTCTTTGGTAACCGTGTTATAACGGTCCTTTGAATTAATGGAGTGCACACGCGCAGTGTAATGGCATGACGCAAAGTCACCTTGGGTGCACATTATTTTTGAATAATTAAATGGCCCGTCGTCAATTATTCCTTAAAGGGAAGAGTTTGGTTACCAAACGTTTTTTTTTATCTAGTTTTTTGATTGTGCATCCCAATTAATATCAATCAAACTGCGGTGTTGTTTATATTTAAAAAAATGTTTTGACAAATGTTAAAAACGCAGCATGTAAGGAAAGCTGGATTTATTTGAATATACAAAAAAAAAATTAAAGGGGACAGAAATAATAAAAGCTGACAGGTAATAAGACATACATATAAATATATATTACCCAAGGTGGTAATGCGGCACGACGCAAAGCGAAAATTATTTTCGAAAAATGCAATGGCCCGTCGTCAATTATTCCGGTTTGATGGTTATTTTAAGACATTTGTGCGTTAAGTCAGGTGTGCGTTTATTAAAAAATAATGCATACCTGTGGAACATTTCTCAACCAATCAGAATAAAGCATTCAACAGCCCCATGGTATATGTATTTACCACGGGTCTGTTGAATGCTGTATTCTGATTGGCTGAGAAATGTTCCATGGGTATGCAATAATTTCTGATAACCGCACATCTAACTTCAAATGTTTTAAAAATAGGCCCAAGAGCAATGTTTGTGGTAACCGTGGTATAAGAGGAATAATTGACTCCGGTCCTTTAAATTATTTGAAAATAATGCACACCCATGGTGTAACGGCACTCCGCTTCGTTGCATCTTGGGTGTGCATTAATTTCTTAGAATTCAATGGCCCGTCGTCAATTATTATATATATATATATATATATATATATATATATATATATATATATATATATATATATATATTTCCTTTATATATAATTTTGCATGCTGAAGTCATTCTGTTGTGATTTACATATCTGCATAACGTAAAGAACATTTTGTGAAAATATAATGTTAATATCTTTAATATTGACTGAGTAAAAGAAACGTTGATGTCATAATTAGATTATGCGATTTTATCCTGGATTTCACAGACAGAGTCACAATTGGTCTAATTTCTCAGCACAAGAAACCAGTCTGCATGCACAAGCCCTTTGAAAGTTTCAAAGATGTAAGTAATCATACATTTGGTCCCAGTTTGATACATTTGGTCCCTCTGTATCTGAGAAAGCACATCTGATCTATCAGTCCCATCAAAACAAAACACTTAAGCAAAAAGCCCTTAAGCAGCAGAACCAGGTACCTACTGAATGGAATTCAAGTTCAACCACAATACCACCCACCAGCGCGGAGCCTACGGATCAAATAAATTCGGAAATGCACAGTTTTGCGGCTGAGCTATTAGTGGCTTTCGGAGCTGGCAGTTGTGGAGATAGATGGATTAGCTGACTTTAATAGCTGGCACAGCAGCATTAGAGCTGAGCCGAAGCGGTAGACGAGGAACAATACGGCACATTAGAGAGGCAGCCAGCAAACACGAAGCGGGAAAAAAGCTACTTCTAATTAGCATTCATTAACTGTAGAGGAAAGAGCGATTATGGTCTTTAAGAAGTGCATCAGCTAATGTTACTTTTTCACATGTCAGCACATTTGAATTGAAAGGTATTTGTGCCTATAAGGTTGTCCTGGGGGGGGGGGGTGTTTGCATGGTGATCTCAAACAATGCTTAGTCTTTGTCTTCTGTTTGTTTTTTAAGCTATGTGTGTACTGTAACTCGAGCATCACTTTTGGGTTAGGCCCGATGCTCAAATGATATGCCTGCTTATCCATATCAAATAAGCTAAACCAAACACAGCAAGCATGCAGGAAAAACGCAAGCCAGAACGTTTAGTTGCGCTCCCTTATTTGCAGAACCTCCTCGGAAATTCAACAATATTCCCTGTATTGTAGACTTGAACAGCCTGACCAATTATTTGCTTAAATTAGCCTTTTCTGACTCTAGCATATCAGCCCAAATTGTTCACAGTTTGCCCGCGGCTAGAAAAAATATTTTCTTTTTTCATGTTGACAGTCTCCCAGCTCCTTGAGGAAATTGCTTCGGGTTTATGTATTGCTGTGTGAGGCCTATTCCCAGACGGTCAATATTTGTCTGTTTGTTTGCCAGTGAGGCCCATAGATTAAACGGGACAGGTTAGCAAGCCTCATCTAAACAGTGAGACACTGTCATTTGAGAAGTTAATCTTTTCCCCTTATTCGCATTCTCTAATGAGACGCTAGTCAAACATTACTCGGCCTCTTGTTGTTATTAGCGCATTCACCTGAACAATCACTTCTGTGTTATATCATGATTCATGCCGAAAGCTTGAAAATGAAGGGGTCACGTGACATCCACTGTTGATTCTACCAAACCGACTGTTTGCACAACTCTCAGGGCATAAAAGTGTCTGTGATTACCGAGTGGATGTGTTGATACGGCCTTAGGTGGGGTGGGCGTGGAGCTGATGATTCAGTTACCTTTGTAAAGGCACACAAAGGGCTGACCTTGGGTCTGTTGTATGTGTCCTTTGACAAATTGACCTTCCCCTACATCCCTGAGAAGATACGGCCCTCATTAGTCCCACAGCCTGCCAATAATAGGCTGTAAATATGCGAGACGAAGGAGAACGACAGGAATCTTTTTGAGCGATTTTGTTGGATCACCAGCTCCTTCGGCAAGAGCCAAGACGGGGGAAAAGAAGGATGCTTTGCTAAATTCCTGTCATCTCCTGATCCCGTGCATTGTTGCCTCCGTTGGGAATGGTCAAGGTTCACCAAGAGCGCACACTACACACACACACACATATACACACACCCTCCCCACCTTCCTCCTGTCCTGTGTGCTCAGCTAATATTGACTCTCCTGGCTAACACTGCCTCTATTGAGCTGAGCCATTCACAATAATGTTTGACCAGCATTAGAACATCATTGAGATAACAGAAGAGGCGAGGACTGGGCCTTTGCTAAGGTTACACGACTAATGAAAAGCAGAAGGGAAGTAAATGGCAGACGACCTGAGAACAGTCTATGTATAAATGTCTCTTGCCGTATTTGCGAATGAACACTTGTGAGGACAGGTGAAGAATGCAACAGTGTATCCCTTAATTTATATTTTGGCTTCATTCAATCTTTCTCAGTTAGCTTTCATTGTTCATCTCTTAAACATAATTAATCTTGGATTATCATGATAAGAAAAGAATGAGATGAGGCCTCATAGCTCATTGCCCTGCTGGGCTCAACCTAGCAAGATTAAGATAGACAGGACGACCTGGAGGACAGTGCTGCCATCTAATGGACGTATGTGGTGTTGTTTCTTACCGCTGCTGGCCCCTTGTTCACGCTTTGTTTGAATGGCTTCAGGTTATGTTTCCACTCAGCCATGTAAGCTAAATGAAGCATATATAATGCAGATGAGAGACTGAATGTGGGAGGAGGACTGAGAGGAATAGCAGTGCAGACATCTTTGCTATTGCTGAGGGGGCAGCGGCCGTTTAACACGAGATATTACTAAACTATTGAAATGGATGGTTAATTCATCATTCATTTTCTAATCATTAGGTCATCTTTTAATAGGGCCATAGAGAGCTGCAAAGCTGAGGTGTGACATTTTTATGTTAAAACATTTTCTCAAAGCCAAAGGCAAGTATAAGTAAGAGGCTGTTTACACTTGGCATTAACATGCGTTTTCGTCGATCGGATCACAAGTGGACGACGTTAATGCCAGGTGTAAACGGTGTTCAAAACGTTTTGAACGCGTCCACTTTCGACCACTTTCAACCACATTCAGAGGTAGTCGAAACCACTTTCGATCGGATCGCTTTGGAGTTGCGGAACGCAATGTGGTTGAATGCGTTCGAACAGGCACATGCGACCGCCTTCTCTCCGCCCATTTATCTAATCTGAGGTATTAAACACTAATTTTACGTCTTTTTTGACTTCTGCCGTGAACATACGGTGAACAGCGCTATTTTTAGCCTTTCATTGATAAAACTACTGCGGGGTGTTCTCCGTAGTTTCGTTTTGAAAGCGTGAAAGTTGCGCGATCCTATTTGATCAATTGCGCTGAAAATTCAGAGAAAGCTCCAACAAATAAACGTACAAAACACTGTGCAGCATGTTTACTTGCTAAACAAGCAGCTGGCCCTGACATAATATAAGATTGCGTCCATATAAACTCATAATTACTCCCGCTCGCGTTTGAATGACAGCAGAGAGACTCGCCCACCGTCTCACAGACCACCCCCTCACAGTATTCAGGACAGATGCGGTCGAAAGTGGACAAAAGAGACGGATTTAAATACCAGGTGTAAACGCAATGTGTCTCTCTCGTCCACTTGTGATCCGATCGATGAAAACACATCTTAATACCAAGTGTAAACAGCCCCTAAGCCACTTACAGGTGTAAACACTGTCTTTGTGATGCTATAAAAAGAGTGCTCTGACAACAACATGGGCTCAGTCGATCAATGGTATGAATTTAGGATTGTTAGAAGAAAAGATTTTTCTGTTTGAAAGTAATCATCACTTTTTGTATTTTGTTTGGTGGCGCTTATAGAAATGACACACTTTTAAAGGGGACATTTGACAAGGCTTTTTTAAGATTTTAAGAAATCTTTGGTGTCCCGAGAGGACATGTTAAGTTTTAGCTCAAAAATTCCATATAGATAATTTTTGGGTGCGTCGTTTTAAATGAAAATGAGCTGATCTCTGCACTAAATGGCAGTGCTGTGGTTGGATAGTGCAGATTAAGGGGTGATATTATCCCCTTCTGACATCACAAGGGGAACCAAATTTCAGTGACCTATTTTTTCACGTGCTTGCAGAAAATGGTTTACCAAAACTTAGTTCCTGGGTTGATCTTTTTCACATTTTGTAGGTTGATTGAGGCACTGGGGACCCAATAATTGCACTTAAAGGCGCTCTAAGCGAATTGAAGCGTTTTAGACCATAAAACATTTTTTGTTACATACCGGAAACATCTCCTCATTATCTGCTTGCTGCCTGTCCGCTGATCAAACTGTAAAAAAAACGCGATCTCTATAGACAGCCCAGGCTTCACAAACGGCAATATCAACAAGTGGCCAAACCTAGCATCACAAAACAAAACAAAGTATTCCAGCCAATAAACGACAAAAAGGATTTGGGTGTGGGGGTTGGGCGCGTTCATGAAAGCACGGAAGGGAGGGGGAGGAGTTAGCTACGCTCCGTCTGTTTGAAAACAGTTTCAAACGTCAACAATAACTAACGTCTCGCAGATTCGCTTAGAGAGCCTTTAAACATGGAAAAAGTCAGATTTTCATGCTATGCCCCCTTTAAACATTACACAAGTTTGACATGTCTCGTGGAGAGTTATCTTTTCAATCACCAGTATTTAAAGGGATGGTTCACCCAAAAATGAAAATTCTGTCATCATTTACTCACCCTCAAGTTTTACAAACCTGTATAAATTTCTGCTGATATTTTGTGTAATGTTTGTAACCAACCAACTTTTTGTTTCTGAGCACCATTGACTTCCATAGTATTTGTTTTTGCTACAATGAAAGTCAGTGGGGCTCCCCTTTACGGAAAGAAAATATATTTTATTATATATTAAGGATCAATGAGGAATTTTCTGTATATTGGTAATTATATAGAATAATACATTGTGATAATATTTTACAATATACTAAATATGATACAAGGATTTGCTGCTTTCCATATAGTGAGGAATATATGTTAAAGGAAAACACCACCATTTTTCAATATTTTACTATGTTCTTACTTCAGCTTAGACAAATTAATACATACCTATCTTTTTTCAATGCGTGCACTTAATCTTTGTACAGTGTGTCGTAAATGTGTTAGCATTTAGCCTAGCCCCATTCATTCCTTAGGATCCAAACAGGGATAAATTTAGAAGCCACCAAACACTTCCATGTTTTCCCTATTTAAAGACTGTTACATGAGTAGTTACAAGAGTAAGTATGGTGGCACAAAATAAAATGTGACGATTTTTTAAGCGAATAAAAAATGAGAACTATATTGTATGGCGGGAGAGCACTTAGTTTCTACCTCGGCGCGCAGTAACATCATCACTATTGACTACTCCCCCTCTCGCTCAAACTTCCGTCAATATTACTGCGCCCGAGGTCGCTTAAAAAAATGCCATGTTTTATTTCGTGCCACCATACTTACTCATGTAACTACTCATGTAACAGTCTTTGGAAGTGTTTGTTGGCTTCTAAATTCATCCCTGTTTGGATCCTAAGGAATGAATGGACTAGGCTAAATGCTAACACATTCACGACGTGCTGTACAAAGATTAAGTGCACGCATTGAAAAAGTAAGGTATGCATTAATTCATTTAAGTTGAGGTAAGAACATAGTAAAATATTAAAAAACTGTGGTGTTTTCCTTTAACATATATGGTGCACATATAGTCACATTTATATGTGAATATTTTTTAGCAATATAAGAACACAATTCAAGGAAAATATATATTTTAATATACTAGTCAACATTTGTAGTGAGTCAAAACATTTCATAAAAGTTTATAAAAGTATATATTTTTAACTGTGTGCGTGCGTGCGTGCATGTATATCACTTCTAGTAGTTTTTGCATTGAAATGTACATAAACTTATTTTACGATAAATATACCATCATGCTCAAGTAAAAGATTTTACACCTATGCTGAAATATGAAATGTCTACAGGGCAAAAGTGTGTAGCAGTGGCCCTGCATTGCCTTTGACAGAGAGGAGAGATAACAGAGAGACACTGGCTGTTCTTCATTAGATTCTCCTCTGCCCCTTAGCAAACAGAAGTAGCTCCGGCCAAACAAGCTCAATCAAAAGGTGGCTGCTCTGGACGATGTTAGCTCAGCAAATCCAGCTCTACACACACGGCTTCAAAGAATAGGGCCACCTCAGCCTAACCTTTGATGTATTGTGTATTGATCATGTGGAGAGCCGAGTAAGAGTGATACGATGGATGCCCTAAGAGGGATTAGTGAGGACCAGACCAGGCTCTAATACAAATGCTCCTAAACAGCAGTTTGGTCTCTGGGGCTTGGCCAGCTACCTTGCTTGAAGTGGCGAAGTGGACGGTGTAAAATGCTGGATTTGCAAGTCAATAGCTCCAAAGCATCTTTGAGGTGAATGCATTAGTTCTTATATCACAAGATTTTGATGATGGCACTAACATAACCCTATCATGGAAAGAAGGATCTCTTAAAAATGTAATGTATAGTGATGGCACACATCTCTTCAAGACTATCCTCAGCATGATGATGTCATGCTTGGACAGTGATGATCTCATCTTCACCACAGATGTCTTTCATGCCTTGTTTCGTAACATACATCAACTAAGCCAAGCTGGAATAAGGCTGTGATTTTTGTTTCTTTTGTATTCTTGCCTCCACAGAAAATTGGGATGACCCATCTTGGAACAGTGTGCACGCACCTGGAGCTCGACACCCAGTCTGATGGGTCTCCTCCAAGTCTGTGTTTACAGAACGGCTCTTCGTGAATATAAATGGAGCAATGGAAGTGACAAAAATGCCCTTAAAAAACTAAAGCTGGGGTGTATCTTACAACCATTCAAAGATATAATACAACCTCACCAGATGGTGCATGCCACAACAGGCAACTCAAGTTGGCCTTTGTCACAGATTTATGTTACAATTTAGACAGCCAGTAAATGCAAGGTATATGAAGGTATTTTCAAAAACCCCAAAGCTCAAAATGTATCACATGACTAGACAGTGCAGACATTCCCATTTACAAAGATACCTGGATTGTAAAAATCTGTTGAGGATAGAGAAAGTTATGATATTTTTAATATTAGAAAAGTTTTATATGGATGTCAATGGAAGGTGTGTCACCAAAAAGTGGCTTATTCACATGTTTTTGCTTGTAACTTTCTCATTTCATCAGATATTTGCATGAAATTTTACCAGAAGGTAGATTTTTGTTAGTTCATGAACATTTACTGTTTTAGTTAGAATAGGCCATTTAGATTAGTTTGTCATATTCAGACTAGGGGTGGGCCGATACGATATTCAGTATTAGTCTGACATTGGCGAAAATGGCCGGATCAAATATTGTAGATGTCAGGGAGCACAATCAGATCCAATACCAACACAGACCTTGTCTTGGCAAATTGGGGGTAAAGTGCGACTTGCTAAGCAACATGAATTTGGACAAAGTTGCACTTTAAATTGTCCAAAATTACACCTTAAATTTCATTTAGAATTTTTGTGCTGACTAACTAAAAATGTTACTACTAGTTTGTTTGAAACATTTAAATAAAAATGTAGCAGCAGTATTGTACAATGTTTTATTGAGCCTTGAATTTACACAGTCATTTGTTGCACAGTTAAATGTTTGAGTTTTGTAGCTCTGTTTAAGCTTTTTGTACGCCTAACAAATGTGTTATTTGCAGCTTAATTGATTAAAAGGGCAATAGAGATGGTATTGGATCGGTATTGATATCAGACATGAAAATGTGGTATCGGCCCAGCCCTTGGAACCCATGGTTTTTATACGATGCCTACAGTTATGATGTTCTGACAGGATGCTAATCTACCACCACAAACGTGACTACAAAATTTCCGCAATGTTTTTAAATACCTTCTCCTTCCTAGGTTTCGATGAAATTTCATCAGTACCAAGATAAAAGATATATATTTTATCTATCTCGAGTCTAGCGGGAGCACACCGACTGGTTGAAAGTGACAAAAAATTTCAAACAGCTGCTGTAAAAAAACACATCACGACTGAAGCTCAAAATATCAAACGCTGCATCCCAAACCGCATACTTCCATACTATATAGTAGGCAAAGAGTAAGAGAAGTAGTGCTTACCTACTATATAGTATGGAAGTATGCGGTTTGAGACGCAGGGATCCACTTTCAGTGGTTCTTCTTAACGTATTTATTGTAGTATTTAGTAAAAAAAATAGTACAACCATGCGGCGAGAAGTGGATATTGCATGACAGCATCTTAAAGTAACACGCCAGATGAAACAATGGCTGCATCCGAAAACTCAAGGCTTGTTGCCTCGCTGCCTCATGACTTTCGGACACACTTCAAAGGCAGCGTGTTTGACATATAAACAGAGAGCGCCTTTGTGATAACATATCACATATTTGAAAACTACAATACTAATTTCTCGCTACAAATGCAATTAAAAGGTGTAAAAAGTGAACATACCTTTATTTACACTAAATTTGTGCTCCAGTCGCTTCCTTGGCCGCCATTTTATTTTTCCGAACTCGACAGGCTCGACCAATCACCTTCTTATTGTACGCCCATGCATAGGTATCTCAGGAGACAGGAAGTAAACCTAACATTGAATTCGGACATGCCTTCCTGCCTTGGAAAGCTGCCTCAGGAGGCAGCAATTTAGAGTTTTCGGACGCAGCTAATGTTTCGCCCCAGAAATGTGACGCTCATGCCCGCAATGTCAGCATTGCTAGTATATGAGAGAGATAGATGGATGGATGGATGGATCATAATACATATTCTGTATTATCATGAAAATACCTGAAAAGGTTTGAAGAACAGCAATATAAATATATCCTTAAGCCATTTCCTGGAGCTGGTTGTCATAGCTGTGTGTGTATGGTTCTTCGTCTGCAGCGCATATTGAGTTTCTGCACAAGAGCGCCCTCTGGCTTTTGGATGTAGCAGAATTTCACCGTAATTCATTGAGAAGCAAAGCAAGCATCATCGGCCAATATATCGGTGTACCCCTATTCTCAAAAGCTATCTGTATTGGCATCAGACATAAAAAAACATATTGGTCGACCACTACTTTAGCATCAATGAGCTGAGAAAATAAATAATAATTTGAATCATCAATCAGAAATATTTGGGAATAATTTGTTGTTCCCTTTAATTCAAAATAAATGTTCAATTACATGTTTTTTTAGTTGTTGTAGTTATGAAACAACATAAAATGACATCTCTAAGTAGCCTTAGCCCTATTTTTCCTTCGTCTACTAAACTACTTCATCAAAAAGGCTGCGATGCAGTTTTTAATGTGGCTTCCCAACACAGCGCAACCATGCAACTGAACAAAGCCAACAACAACCCCATGTAACCATACAGCTCTGTGAAGGACTCACAGTGGTCACAGCAAAGCGAGTCAACGGAAATCAGTTCTGGCAGACTGTCACCGCTGCGAGGTCACAGCCTGTTAAGAGTGTAAGAGCATGAGCAGGAGGATTCAAGGAAGAAAACAACAGACAGCTGCAGTTAGTTAAAACGCTGTCAGATACAAAGACCCTGAAGGGAAAATAATGAACAGCTCATTCATCCTTGAATAGTGATACACAAAGAATATTTATTTTGTGGGAACCACTTATTTCGTATGTTGCTTTTTCTGGAAGATTACCGTGATCAAGTTTTTTGGCACACAGGCTGAAATTCCCATGTTTGATAAGAATAACATTGTCTAATTTCAGAAAGATAATTATATTTTCATGAAATAAAATGTTCCAATCAGAGAAAAGATGAACTGCCAACCAGATAAAAGTGTTACATAGACACCTTACATGATAACATGCAGCAGCGCCTTTGCTTGACAACTATAAAGCACCCGTTTTCAATCCACATTTTAAACACGCCTCAGGACCCGACAAATTCAACTGACCCAGTGCATTAAAATGCAACTCATATCTCAATTTACCCCGCATATTGGTATGCATAAAGATGAGCAGGAGCCAAAGAGGAGTGAAGCACCACAGTAAAGCGAGATGGGACCCCGGGGACAACACAAAACGCACTGAATGACAATTGCACCCGACTGTCAACACTCATCTGCATTTTAACCTCCCTTCGGACTGACATGCCGCCTCGCAGGCAGCCACGGTCCTGACATATCGAGATGTAGAGCGGGAACCCTGCTCTCGGCCTTCATTAGCAAAGCACTGGGCTCATGCAGTATTTACACAGTCGTCCACTAATTGAGTTTTAATGTCAGTGACTGTTCCCCAGGACACAGCTAGATAGGTATATGGGCCTTTAAAGGGCAGCCTCATCTGTGGTTCAGCCGCTGCGAACCACAACACGTCCTTCTAAACCTCATTGCCCCTGGGGGGATGTTGGCATTGTGATGCGAGTGAAGTAGGAAATACAGGTCCCTCCCTGCCACATCCCTCAAACTAATTCTGCTAAACGGCCTCAGCCGACCACCATAACCAGACAGTTTCCCGGTAGTTAAATAATTAATTGAGGCGGCAAGCTAGCCCTGTTTACAGCATCTGAAGGAAGCAAAGCCTAACATAAGAGTTGACGGTTCATTTCCTAAGCGCGTACATTATACATAGCATCACCCAAACATGGCAATACTGGCAAAACAGCCTGTATACTGAAGACTCCTACACTGACGTGACCCGACAGGCTGTGAAGCTCAAGGACACCTGGTTTACACATCATATATAACATAGATCAAAAGGCAGCTGGCAATAAACAGATGAAGTTTTTTTTCTGGGGTGTCAGTTGAAATGGAAGAGGTATAATTAATGCTACGTTGAATATTTAATTCAAATGAATAAATGAAATAAAAACAGAGTATGCATACTGATTACATATATGCATGAAATAAACATGGAGAAATTTGCATCTGTAATGGTTAAGCTTGTTGAGGAAATATTTGAGAAGCTCATTAGAAGGCTGCCGTACTCCAAATTATTTTGCGAGTCCACTTCTCCTGTGCCAAGCAACTCACTGAGGACAAAAAAAGACCCTGCAGAAATTAATCATCCAAATAGCAGATAAATCATGCAATCATTTACTTCGAAAAGCCACGCTGACTAATTAACAGTGTGAATTCAAGCAGGAAGTTCTCTAGCATTCTCTCAGCACACTTAAATTCTTTTTTGTGTATTTTTTTGCTTAAATAGATAATTACTTTCACTTTGTTAAAATAAATAATCTAGAAATGAGTCAAATGACGGCTGTTGCATTTAGCTAAGCAGTCCTTGTCTGACTTGATCCAAGTTGTTTCTTTACAGAATATTTAATATCACTAATAGATTTAAAATACTTTATTCATTTCATTGGAATTTAACAAATTTCACTGCAAAAACCTCTAAGTGAATGCAAGTGTTTTTGCCACTTCTAAAAACAAAAATCCACTTTTTTGGACAAGACATAGTAAACAGTTGCAAATGATGAAAGTCAAAATGTAAAAATGAAGAAAGTGCACCACACACTAGAGGGGAGCTGTGATCCATGTGTCTGCCACATTCGGGTTGTATTCAGGTTCAAGTACTCACAGGGGCTGCGGCCTTCCAAGGCCGTATTTGAAGGCCAATGACATCACCAGGGCCGCAACGAAGGCTGTCGCAATTCAAAGGTTTCTCGCCTGCAGCCTCCAAATGTGGCCTTTCTTTCCCCTGAAACCCAGGATCCATAGATGGATCCTTCACAGCCTTGGCTATCCTGAGATTCAATGCGCACTGTGACGTCTGGGTATTTTGAAATAAACATTCAGAACTGTAGCTAAATAAAAATTTATGTTTTGCCAATTAAAGGGGACATTTCACAAGTCTTTTTGAAGATGAAAAATAAATCTTTGGTGTCCCCAGAGTACATATGTGAAATTCTAGTTCAAAATACCATATAGATAATTTATTATAGCATGTTAAAATGTCCACTTTGTAGTTGTGAGCAAAAGTGTGCCGTTTTGGGTGTGTCCTTTAAAATGCAAATAAACTGATCTCTGCACTACATGGCAGTGCCATGGTTGGATAGTGCAGATTAAGGGGCGGTATTATCCCCTTCTGACATCACAAGGAGAGCCAAATTTCAATTACCTATTTTTTACATGCTTGCAGAGAATGGTTTATCAAACCTAAGTTACTAGGTTGATCTTTATCACATTTTCTAGGTTGATAGAAGCAATGGGGACCCAATTACAGCACATGGAAAAGTGAGATTTTCATGACATGTCCCCTTTAAAGGTCTTTGTCACTGTTTTACTAGTATACATAATGTTTTAGTGATGTGAATTAATATTATTGATGCAAAATTGTGCATGTTGCATTTTACTTTTGTATATTTCTAAGGTTGGTAAATTTTATATACTGTTGGGTAGTTTAATATGTCATCAGTGTGTTATATTTTTTCTAAAATAAAGTAAAAAATATCTGCCTCCATATTTATTTTTAATAATGTGTCCTGCTGACAAGCGTAGTTCGCAGGAACAGCAAGTGATGCAACTCCCCCAGTAGGCTAGACCGTCTCATTTCAAGATGCCTTGTGGACTTTAGGGGCTGCAGCCTTTAAATACAGAATCTTGCCTTCAAAGTCCGCGGCCTTAGAAGGATCCAGACCCTGAATTGGGATGCACCAAGGGACCCAAGTTTCAAAGGGTGCATTCAAAATGGGATATTTCCCCCTCTAAAGGGAACTTCGGGAAGGGGTCGCTCCAGATAAAGAGAATATGTTTTTCATTGTTCTGTATTTTAATTGGCCACAGTATGAGATACAGTTGCACAAATCCCTCTGGAGTTTATCAACAGTTTTTATCTTCGAAGGGAATTTGCATAGGGATGATCATGTCTTATTGGAATTCGACAAATGTGATCCACAGTTGTTTTGCGCAAAGCTCTTTCAACGACTCTGGTTTCGCTAAATATTAGTTAAAAAAACGTGCCGTTTTTTGGATTCTCCCAACAAACCGGTATTTCTGAATCAATTTATTAGGTTACCTGTATAGCTCAATGATAGAGTATTGTGTTTGCAGCGCAAAAGGTCATAGGTTTGATTATAACAAAATACAAATTGGCCTTAAAAATGCAAAAATATTTTTTCCTCGAAGCACTGTTAATTTTACACATGTACCCATTAAAGGAACACTCCACTTTTTTGGAAAATAGGCAAATTTCCAACTCCCCTAGAGTTAAACATTTGACTTTTACCATTGTGGAATCCATTCAGCTGATCTCCGGGTCTGGCGGTACCACTTTTAGCATAACTTGGCATAATTCATTGAATCTGGTTAGACCATTAGCATCGCGCTATTTAAACCTTACATCGGGTCCTAAGACTGACGGAAAATTAAAAGTTGTGATTTTCTAGGCAGATATGGCGAGGAACTATACTCTCATTCTGGCGTAATAATCAAGAAACTTTGCTGTCATGGGTGCAGCAGGCGCAATGATATTACTCAAAAATAGTCCCCAGCTAGGTAACTTTCAATGTGACCGGCACTAAGTTTGTGTAGTTGCAGATCTGGGGACTATTTTCGGGCGCTGCGTAATATCATATAGCCTATTTTCAAAAAAAGGTGTTCCTTTAAGCGTTAAGTAATGGATACTGTACAACCATCCTGATTGCCATTGCAAAATAAATCCAAATGTAAACTTTCCATGAGGAAAAACTGTTTAAGTGGCTTTAAGACATTTAACACATTCAAACACAGGGACGTGCACAGGGGGGTTGCTCAGGTTGCCCGGGCAACTGCCCATATGCCCTTCTCGACTCAAGTTGCCCTTCCGAGGTGGAACTTTTTTTTTTTACTTTTACTTCGTTTACACTATGCAGCGTTCCTTCGTTACTGTATTTTAATTAATTACGAAATTTGTATTTTATTTTTAAATTGCTATCTTGTGTTTCTGGCGCATTCGCGAATTAATGACTCGTTTGAGTCGATTCCTTACAAAGTTTTGCAAATAAACGAGTCTTTTGAATCGATTCTTTACAAAGCGAATGGGCCAAACGTTTAAATTGGTTCGCGAATCAGTTTGAATGAATTGTTCAGATCGCTTCAAAAACGGAATCGTCCGAAGCTGTTTTACTCGTAACCTATGTAGAAACACGCAGAATATAACCATTTTTGGGTGACGTGGAAATGAATTTACCAATCTTTTAACTAAAAGCAAAACTTCACACATGTACCCACGCGACCTGTTCGTCGTCAGACACAGTTAAACGCGTGCAACCTCCAGAAGCATTGTAGCACAGATTGAAGAAAATCCATCGATGATTGACATCTGATTCGCTGTATACTGTACTGTATGATGTAAGTGATTCTCACAAAACACACGTGACATGACAACGTAAGAAAACATGAGTTTTGTCTAAAATCAGTTTTATGTAAGTGTAAACTGTCAATGTCCTCAGACCATCTTAGGAGATTTCTAACTTTATACATATGCAAAACTGTTGTCAGTTTACTTGTCTGATATTTCAGCTATAAGCTACATCATCATTGAGACTAGAGTTAATTTGATAATTTGAAATGCTTGTCTATTCTGTGTTTGTATTCTTTTTTCTGTACTGTTTGTGTATGTTGCAGTTTTACACATACTGTGTAAAATCTGCCCTTCATAAGTATTCTTCTGTTTGTTGTGGAGTCAAGAAATGTCTAAACATTAAAAGATGAACATGAGACAAAAGTACAGAATCTGTCACATCATTATTTTTTATAATGGTAACTGAGCTGTGTCCTGATTGTTTACACATGAAAAGCATAAAATGTGTAGGATCAGTTTGATTCACGTACAGTATGTGCATTTGTGTACAACATACATAAGTCAGCATTTAATGCTGTTGTTCTTTGTTGTTAAAGCATGTATGTGTTGAAACATAAACAAAGGTTAATAAAATGTGACATTCTAAACTTCTGACATACTGATACTTATCTTACCAATGTCTGGTCTCCACAGCAAACAGAAAAATCTTGTCTTTACAGTTCTGATACTTATGGAGGGCACTGTATTGTGTGTGTGTGTCTTGTCTTTACAGTTCTGATACTTATGGAGGGCACTGTATTGTGTGTGTGTGTGTGTGTGTGTGTGTGTGCGTGCGTGCGTGCGTGCGTGCGTGCGTGCGTGCGTGCGTGTGTGTGTGTGTTTGCGCGTGTATATCTAGATTTATTTTTTCATGAGTAACTAGTAACTCGCTACTTGAGTATTATTTTCATTGCATACTTTTTACTTCTACTTGAGTAATTATTTATTTAGTTACTTGTACTTTTACTTGAGTAAAGTTTTTGGCTACTCTTTCCACCTCTGTTAAAATCTTCATGAATCTAGGCTGAGTTTGCCACGTTTAAGCCTAAATAATCAGACAGATAGCAGCTAGCTACAGCTTGCAGACAAGCAGCCTAGGCTACAATTTTTTTGGTAGGCATTAGGCAAACATGTTTGCTGATTTTAATAAAGACCCTGTTATTCCCAATCCTTCATATAGGCCGTGTTTAAAAAAATATTTAGGGGGGGGGGGTGCCCTTTATTTAGGTCAGAGCAACTGCCCCTAAAAATTCCTGTGCACGTCCCTGTTCAAACAAGTTTAAAGTTTAAACAAGTCAAACATGCATTTGTTTTAATCATTTGGAAAAAATATATATATACATGACTCAAGTACCCAGATGAGACTGGATTATCAGTTTCAGGTGAATGTTATGTGGGAATAACGAACATTGGAATGTTGCCACCGGCCAATCGGACTCAAGCATTCCAGTGCAACACATTAAAGCTCTTAAAGAAATAAAACAACATTTATATGTAGAAGTAAATTACCTTTATACCTGATTACCTTTACAGTAAATAAAGATGCATTAAAATTGCTTTTAAATCTACACCGGGCATAAATCAATAACCTCACCATAACGTTCTATTGAGTGCTGTAGTGTTTTTCACTCCAACCAGGCTAGCGTAAGTGATTGATCTGTGCTTTTTTGTTTGAAGATGGCTATATTTCTAATGATGAACTCCTTTCAAACCTGGTCATGTCTCTCACTCTTTCTATTGGATCATAAACCTGATGCATTATCTAAAGTTCCATCACAACAAAACATTCTTGATGGTTGAGCCATGGCTTGGCAAGCCAAATGATTATATTGTAGCGTGGCTCATCAAACAGTGTATGGTCAAAAAGCAGAGCACTTGATGGGTTACACAAGTGAGTTTAATGTCTGCTCACCGCTTGGAGCCCTTGACCCTCTCTTGGAGGCGCTCCATTTTAGTCACTCTCTAGTGCTTTTAAATTGCAATTGAGTCAGAGGAGCAGATGAGTTATTCAGACATCAGCCTTTAGCTGTGTGGTTGATATATAATGTATACATAAAGAGAGAGAGAGAGAGAGAGAGAGAGAGAGAGAGAGACCATGTACTGTTCTCTTTACAACTAAAACTGATATATTTCCTTTCTGTCAAAGAAGTATTGTACAATAATGGGTAAATGGTTTTAATGGTTATTTATTTTATTAGATAAGATTCAGTCATGTTTTATTCTCAGCTGATATATTATAAACACAGCAGAAGGACATAGGGGCTGATTCAGTTATGAAAACATACCCAGAATTCTTTCTCTGAGCAAATAAAACCTTTGCATACTGACCCCCAAGCCTCATGTAAGCTTGTAAAAAATATTGGGGCAATTTTACATTCTTTCTAAATTAAATTTGCAGTTTGGACCTCGTAAGCAATATTTTAATCAAAAGGTAAGTCCAGGAGGAAAGTTGAAATATTTGGAAAATACTTTGGAATGTCTCATTCTCATTTGAAGAGGAATGTCTGGGCTTTAAACTCCGCAGACATGGTCCACATATAGGGTACTGCATCAGAATTGCTACCGCTTCGCTCTACTTTGACACACACAGATGCAACTTTTCAATACAAAATTGCTCCCATTCAAAGCAGCAAACAATCACTTTCTAAAATATTTATCCTAACCAACCAATCCAAACCATAACCCACCATAAAACAAGGCCCGAATTCACAGACAAGGCTTAAATTAAGACTGGATTAGGCCTTAGTTAAATTAGGACATTTAAATATTTTTTTAGAAATGGGACTGACACCAAAAAAGAAGAAAATGTGAAAAAGTATTCCCATCACTTCATCAAATGAAGACTATGGACTATTTTAAAGATGTTTATTGCCTTTCTGGTCCTTAAACGTGGTAATTGCATTGATGTCATTCAGGGGTCAGAAAACGCGGTTTTCATTAAAAATATCTTAATTTTTTGTGTTTCAAAGATGAAGAAGGTCTCACAGTGGTGGAACGACATGAGGGTACGTAATTAAAGGGATAATTCTAAAAATGAAAATAAAACATTTCTTTGTTCTGATGAACATGAATAAAGATATTTTGAAGAATGTTTGTAATTAAACTCTGTAAGCCCCATTCATTTCTGTAGTATTCTTTTTTCCTACTATGTTAGTGAATCGGGCTCACAAACGGTTTGGTTACAAACATTACTCAAAATATGAAAATATAGTTTGGTTTCAAAACGCGATAAATGCCATTAAAAAAAATGAGTTACCGCCAAAATCAGTATTGTATCAGGTCAGTATTAAAAGTAAATTCTTAATTTTGGAAAAAATCCAATGTCTGCCGTATTCTGTCATCTTTTCTCCTTTTTTTCCAAAATGCGATAAGTCCTCCTTCTCTGCAGAATGCAATAAATCCGCTCAACAAATCACAGCACACCATTCCACGCATTGTAAACAACAATGGCAGCATTGCAAACACACGGAATTCTAGTTTTCCTCATCTACTTTGTACTTTGTGATCAAAAAACAAATAATAATTTTGATGGCGTTGAAAAACCCGTGGTGGTTTTGTGTGACGAGCAAGAAACGTAAGCCATCAAAATCGAATAATTTATTAACACATTAAACCCTAGGGGATCTTATGAAAAACTTTCCATTATTTTACTCGAAGTCAACAAAAATCGAGCAGGACGCTGTTTAAAAAAGTTCATTGATGACGTCCCAAGGATGACAGCAGCAATTACAGCGTTCTTAAAGGGTAACTAAACCCCTGGTCAGAGCGTGACTCCACCCACTGGCAATATTTGAAAAATGCAAGAAAAGTGGGCAGATCCCAACGGAGATAGAAGGGACGAACTAAAGCTGGTACCAAGTGTGTGGTGAAATCGTAACAAGGGTGTGGTGAGCTTGAATCTGCTTACGTCACGAGTAATTTTTTGGACCCAACATCCAATAGGAAAATTCAACTGCAGTAGCCACTGTTCAACCTGAAGAGGGCAGCACTCAGACGTTTTTACACCATATATTGTAGTATTGAAACACTTTATACCCAAGTGTCAAAAAACTTACTAAAATCAATGAACAGTAATAAAGCATAATTCTTACAGATCATTAACTAAAAAAAGTTGGTTTAGGGTTTAGTTACGCTTTAAAATGACAAAGTAAGTGTTTTGATTAATGCCATTTATGTTTTTTTTTTAATCAGTGTATACCTAAATGAATATAACATGACAAAGATGAATGCACATATTAATTCAATAGATTTATAGCATTTTGAAAAAAACTTGTCATGCAACCTCACATTTTGTGGAAAAAATAATCAGTTTTTATAATAAATCGTTGAAAATCAGATTTGAATTTTTCATGTTTTATAACCTAAAGATGCTATGTGAACGTTTGTAACAGAAAATAGTGGTTTTATCTGGTCACTTTTTTACCGAAATTAGTCAAAATGAATTTAAGTTTTTGGATCCAGACTCTTCATATCTACATTCGTGAACATCGGAACAACAAATACAGGTTTGTAACAACATGAGAGTAAGTAAATGATGACAGAATTTTAATTTTTGGGTAAACTATCCCTTTAATGACATTTTTTTCATTCTGTGGTGAACTATCCCTTTAACAAGTGTGCCGACGTATGGCGCGTTCACGTCAGCTGACGCTGTAAATCGTATTACATAACGCTAGCCGTAGAAATGTGTAACTGATATTTTTATACATTTTAAAATACTAAAGCAAAGAGTACATTTGGTGCACTTTAAATTACGTAAAGTTTGATCAGGAGTCAAGTCAAGAGAAACAGCAATTCTTCCAAGAAAAAGTATTTTGTATCAGTTTAATATGGACGAGTTTTTATGCTTGCAGAACACTATAAAATCCGTGCTCAAGTACTTAAACGTGAATTTACATTTATGCATTTGGAAACAAAAATATGGCTCCTGGGTTTATAAAAACTGCTGTACCGATATACAAAAAGTAAAAACATATGGAAGTCGTCACATTGAGGACTTAAGTTTGAAAGCCTTGAAATGTAATTTGATAATATTTGCCTTACAAGCAAATATAGCCCCAAAACAAGCACAAACAGGGCCAAGCAGGTGCATGGGAGACCTTCCTATGAATAACACCGATATATAGCTGAACTGGATCCAAAAGGTTATACACTGCTGCCATCTACTGCTTTCTTTTAAAACATCAAAAGCTCCATACTACCCTAGCTATACACGTCACCAGCTTAGATAATGTGCATTAGAGAAAAAAATAACAATAACACAAGTTGGACACATTCAGCATCAAATGCTGTTTATTAACAGTTTTTGTCTGCAGCAATATAATACAAGTGAGAAATACATAGATTGATTCTCCAAGGTGCTGCCTACTTGTACTGGAAGTCATAAAAATGACTACATGAAAAGAATTTAAGAAAAACACCAGCAAACGTTTTGATCGTCCTAACTGCCCAAATACAAAAAGAGTACATACAAAAAAGATCAAGCAAGTAGTTGTGTTCAAGTGACAGCTAGAAAAAGAAACATTTGCAAAACATTTTGTATTTAAACCCATCCAAAGACCTTCATTGTACACATGAACAGCAAGACAAAAACAGCTTTGGTGAACTTGTCTAAACTATAAAAAGACTTTTATACATATAAAAGCATCTTAAAAAGTTAAATATTATAAAGTGAATTTGCTATTGCACACAGCGATGAGAGGCTTTAACAGAAAAGGACTCGTCTGTGATGGCAATGCGAGAGCGATCTTAAGGCTTTCTGCGTCTGTAAAACAAATTTTATAATCATTAAAATTCTTTACTTTTTTTGGTCACTGGTGTGACCAAGGTTAAGTTAAAAATAAGTAAACAGAGCTTACTTTTGATATCCATGGTGTTGGTATCCAGGTCCCAGATTTGAGCCAGCTCTCATCTCAACAGCCACCGAGCACTAGAGAACACAAATAAAGACATGGTCAGGAAATAAAATCTGCATCACAACACCTCCAGTAATATAGATTGTTAATATGTTTACCAAACATTTTTTCACCAATGTTTTTTACAATGTGCAAACTTTTTCAACCCCCCTGAGGTCCACTTATTTATATTTTAAAGGGATAGTTCACAAAAAAAAAAATTGTGTCATCATTTACTCATCTTCAAGTTGATTCCAACCTGTATAAATTTTGTTGTACTGCTAAACACAAGTTGAGATATTTAGAAAAATGTTAACCAAACAGATCAGGGGCACCATTCACTTCCATAGTATTATTTTCTTTCCACTATAAAAGTCAATCTGCTTGGATGCAAACATTCTTAAAGGATTAGTCCATAATTTACTCACTACCTTTTCATCCAAAATGTTGATTTCTTTCTTTGTTCAGTCGAGAAGAAATTATGTTTTTTGGAGGAAAACATTCCAGGATTTTTCTCATTTTAATGGACTTTAATGGCCCCAAAACTTAACAGTTTTAATGCATTTTAAAATTGCAGTTTCAAAGGACTCTAAACGATCCCAAACGAGGCATAAGGGTCTTAGCGAAACGATTGTCATTTTTGGCAAGAAAAATAAAAAATGCACTTTTAAACCACAACTTCTCGTCTTCCTCCGGCTGTGTGGCGAGCCAGCGCGACCTCGCGTAATACGTCATCACGTCAAGAGGTCACGGATGACTGTATCGAATCTACGCCCCAGTGTTTACAAGTGTGGAGAAAGAGGACCGTTCCGAAGTTGTTGTACGTGGATTAATACTAATGTCTTTCTGTCAGTTTATTGTTTAAAATGGTCTGCAAATGTGCGTTTCATATATGTAACACGTGACCTTTCCACGTCATTTCCCACATACGTGAGGTCGCCCTGGCTCATCACACAGCTAGAGGAAGAAGTTGTGGTTTAAATGTGCATATTTGTTATTTTTCTTGCAAAAAAATAACAATAGTTTCACTAGATCAGACCCTTATGCCTCAAATGTGATCGTTTAGAGTCCTTTAAAGCGGCGTTGAAACTGCAATTTTAAAATGCATTAAAAGTTTTGGGGTCCATTAAAATGAGAAATATCCTGAAATTTTTTCCTCAAAAAACTATTTCTTTTCGACTGAACAAAGAAAGACACCAACATTTTGGATGACATGGTGGGGAGAAAATTTTCTGGATTAAAAAAAAAATTGGACAATGAAATTTACACAAGGTTGGATCAACTCAAAGGAATAGTTCAAGCAAACATTCTGTCATTTGCTCACCTTTGAGTAAATTGAGCTTTAAAATAAATTCCGACTAAGGCTGGGCAATAAAAAAAAAAATGATTTTTTGATTAATCTGGTTCTCAAAGGCCACAAATTTTTTTTCATATTTCCACAAACATTAAACGTAAGATTAACGTTAATCTAAAAACTAATCTTCTCCACTAGATGTCACCCTCTTTTTTTGCATTGCACGATGTTACCAAGGAGCGAGAGGCGAGCCTGTCATTCATTCATTCAGTACTTAAAATTCGCTAACAAGACGACGACAGTTTTGTGCCTCTTAATTTCTTTTTATTAATTACCCACTTGTAAACTTCTGTTCACTGTTTTTTATAAATATAGTGTTTGTATTAAATCTATATTCAAAAATTTGAATCAAGAATCGAGTTGAATCAAGTATAAAAATCGACCTGAGAATCGGAAACGAAAATCGTATCGATCCGATCTGGAACATCTGAATCGATACCCAGCCCTAATCCTGACCCTACTAAATATGCAATTTGTGTGTTTGTTACACATTATCTGTAAAAAGGCAAACAGTGGGCAAAAACTTACCCTTGTCTCCACATCAGTCCAGTTCCCATCCATAGGCTCACCGTCAGGGGTGGCACCAGACCCTGATGATCGCCTCTTACGGCTAAAAATCAAACAGATAGCAGTTCATTTGACAATTCAAACAGCCACCACTAAAAAAAACAACTGCTTAGCAAAAACAAATCACCTGGTGGGAACGGGGATTTCTTGCTTGAGCGTTTCAATATCTGTAAACTGAACTGCCTGTCCTCCACCTCTCGTTTTAAACACTTCACCCTAATACAAAGCAAAAAAATACATTTACAAATTTATAATTTTAAATATTTAATATAGGTTGCTTTATATAGGAAAGCAAGAGGAACTTACCTTGATTAGCTTGGTCTGAATTTCCCCATCTGATGCCACCTCCTGGTGAGTCAAAACGTATTTGTCACACTTGGACAGAGCCTTTTCAGTAGGAGCCGACACTTTGATGGCATTGGGGAGGTTTGGCTGCATGACTGTATCCAGTTCCACATTAGTGGTGGGTTTGTGATCGACCCACCTCTCTCCACCTGCGGAGTGCGAGCGTCTGTGTAGAGGCCGAACAGGCGGCACAGTCTATTCAATTAAAACACAAGCACAGTCAGACAAACAGGACATGGGGCTCAAGCCTGCTGTAGCGTATGTGTTAGTGCTAAAACTAAACAGAAGCTGTTAGAACATAAAACATGCCCAGCAAAGCAATCTTTGAAGAATAAATTTGTTCAGTCACCTGGTTTTAAACTTTTGCTCAACTTGTTACATGGTTTAAGTCATTTAAGTCTCTGGTGTTATGCTCAGGAGTAACAGATAACAAATAAGATTTAAACAATTTATTTGTCTAAAAGTGCAAAACAGCAATCACACATGATTACAAGATAATGGTGGAATAAGCAACACATCCAGCAGTTATTTTACACACAGATCATCAACAGTGCGACTGAAACTGATCAGAGACCTGTAATAGACATTAGCTATTTTAAATGTCCCATTGCGACTCTACCTACAACTACAGCAAGATACTCCACTGACCATGTGATCAGCTTCCTCTAGGTCTACATCTGCTGGCTGGGCAGGCACTTCATATTCTTTGGACCAGCACCTGCCTCTCCTTCTTCCAAGACTGTTGGGAAGGCCCTGAACTCTCTTCCTACTGTCTGGAGGTGACTGGCTACCCTGCCTGGGACACTGTGGGACTCCCTGCTCCCACTCAGAGATGCAGGAGGCCACAGAAACTCTGCCTTGTCTGGGGGAGGAAGGATCTGGCCTGACCATCTGAGTGTAGTTATATATGGGCTCCTGGGATGACTGGGAGCTTTCGTAGGAAGACTGCAAACATTGGATTAGTACACAAGGTTTGCATGCAACATACACACACCAGTACAATAAAAACAGCATTTACAACATTAAAAACATGCACAAAAAGTAAAGTGCGCCAAGTATGTACACACACATGCGCTGCACAGCGGAGCATGCAAAAACAGAGGCTTGTTTAGTAGGTTAGACATGAAATCAAAGGTTCAAGCAGTCTAGAAGCGCAATTCTGTTAAACGTACGGGACCCAGCGATGGTGAGACGGATCTCTTGGGGGGAACTTTGTCCTTTTCTCTAGAGGGCCGCTGTGGCTGCCGGTTTTCTGATTTCCCCTCGGTCACGATAGCTTTGAGCTGCTTCAGTTTCTCGTCCTTTACCCAGAGCTTGTTCTGCATCTCTAGCTGCTTGGCATTTACCCGCCTCTCCTGCACAAACAAACACACAGGCTCTATGAACATGGGTAAAACAAAATTGCACACATAACATAATCCAAAAATATAATATTTAGCAGGCAGTATCAAACATGTGGTCTGAAATAAAGGCGTATTAATACTCACACACTCCTTCTCCCACTTAAGCTTGGTATCACTGACCATGCCCTGCATGCGTGTTTCCATGCGTCTCTTATCAGACAATTCTCTCTGAAGCCTATGTTCCCTGCTTTCCAATTCCTGCTGTAGAGATCGCTTGTCCTCTTCATAGATGTTGGTGGTTTTCTGCAAAATGTCAATCTGCACGAAGAAGAACCCATTTAAGAAGCCTTTCAGTACATCATCCCTGTAATGGGGCTAGGCTAAATGCTAACATTCACAAATGCTGTACAAAGATTAAAAGTGCACGCATTGAAAAAAGATAGATATGTATTAATTCGTCTAAGTTGAGGTAAGAACATAGTAAAATATTGAAAAACGGTGGCATTTTCCTTTAAAGTGACCCATGTTATGAAATGCTTTCGCTGCCAATTTCATGCCACAAGTGCCTTCATCCACCAAGTTTTTGACATTGATTGAGTACCTTGTACTCCAGCATCTTGGACTTCTTTTCCAGACGATCGATCTCGTTCTTCTGGTTCTGGATCATTTTGTCCTTCTCGCCAAGCTTGCCACGCTGCTCGCTGATAAAGTTTTCTTTGGAAAGGATATTTCCATCCTGCTCTTGAAGCACGGATTTCAGCATGTTGGCTGAAACATAAAAGTTAAGAGTATGAATATTTATTTTTTGAAGTCAACTTTGTGGCATCGAAAACGTCAACTTTTCAATCAAGCTGATGATTTTACCAGTTTTATTGTATTCCTCAACCATCATCTGGCGAATCTTATGCCTCTTCTCAAGTGCTTCTATGAGTCTGGGTAGAGTTACATCATCATTAGGACCAGAGATCTCACAGGGAGGCAGTGCGGGAAAGGATAGCAGCAGTTGGCTAAATACTGATGGAGACTCTGCAAAGCACATAGTCAGAAGTCAGACATAACACATACATCATATAAAGGCACGAAATGGCTTGGTTCACAGTACCTCCATCTACAGGACCTCCTCGTTCATCTAGCCTGCGGGTCAGTTCCTCTTTAAAGGCCTGATTCCTCTGTCGGCGGCCAGCAGCAAAGCCACAAATGGGTCTGTCAACAGGGCGGGCCACTTCGACCTCCTGAGTCATCTCAGCGAAACGCATCACAAGCTACATGCAAGAAATGCAAGATCAACCCAGTGGCCCACCAACAAACACATAAACAGGATATTTTACAAAAACTTTGATCACCATCTGACATGGCTTACCAGGGTCTCCTCATAATCATCAGCTTTCGGATTGACACAAACTACCATTCGTACTTTGCCTTCCCCATCAAAGTAGTTTTTGAATAGATGGGTTACTTTTGAATCTCTGTATGGGACCATCTGTGAAGAGAAAGGACAGTGTTTTAATGGTGAATTAGTAAAATACATTTTTTGACAGTCATGTGGTGCACACAAACCTTGTTCGTGCCACACATCTGGTTTTCTCTCAGAACCTCGATACATGTGCGGAGAGTCATTAAAGACTGATTGATGTTGCCTGTGTAAAGAAACATATTGTCTTTAAATAAAACATCTGCCAAAAAGGTTTAGGTATTCATTCTCAGGTCCTTGTCTCAATGTCTGACCTGCTTCACGAAGACGGTTTCCCTCTGCCCGGGTTCTGCTAGTGCGTTCACTACCAGCCAGATCCACAAGACACAGCTGGCTTACGTTCACTTGATTCTTATCCTGGAAACAGGTAACACACAGTTAAATAACAGAGATACATCTGCAGTGATAAAGCCTTAACCCCATTGTGCCTCCACACTTAAAGCTTCACTAAAGCATTCACGGGTTATTGATAGAAATGCATGTCATATAACATCAAAGAGTTAAAACAGTTGAACCAGTTTTTTCATCTAAGGGTGCAAAAGTCCCTAAAATTTCACATTCAAACAGGATTCATTTCAGATTGACAAAATAATTTCCCTTTAAGACTATTTGGAATTAAGGAAGATTTTTTTTATTTTGGTGTAGAAATTTAACTAATTTAAGGCAAAACTTGACTTAAGAACCATTTTATAGATAAAAAAATTTCTTTAGCCATTTTTGTTAACCCAGACTCAACAGAAAAGTTTTTGGGCATTATTGGTACTGACCTGAAGCACATTGTCCCCATCTGCATCCAGAGGTGCTTGTGCCAACTTTATAATGAACACACTATGAGAGCGACTGGACTCACGGTTCAACTGTGTGTTAGCGATCCTCCGTTTCTTCTGACCTGTGTCCAGAACGCAAAGATGTCATACAACAACACTCCATGTTAACCAAAAAACTAGGTTAACAAGAAAACATGACCAGACAGGCACATTAGCTCACCTCTCCAAAAGACTTCAAAAGCTTCCTCAGTTGACTTGACCTCCACCTCAGTGCACCCAGCCACATACATGTTGTGATTTTGATCTTCACGCAATAATTTGGATTGTGGCGGTCTGAAATGTGAAATTTAGGATGATAAAATGTCTGTAACTACACAGGGAAGGAAAACTAAGTCAACTGGCAACTAAAACAAAAGCACAAGACACAGCCAAGACAAAGCGGACACATTCACTAGAAGCACTTAAAAGCGGTAAGGCAGGATGCGCACAAGAGCTACACAACCAAAAGCCAAAAAAATGACAAGAGGCAGAAAGTCTGTCTCTGGCCACGTACATGAACTCAGTGTTGCTTCGCAGAGGTGTGCCTGCACCATTCCACCTAATGAAGAAACAAAATAAATGCATCTATAAACTAAACTCAAACATTTCTAAGGGAGCGTGTACAGCAAAGCATTTAAACGTGGCTGAAAATGCCAGGTGAACGCTAAATGTGGGTGCTTGTCAGCGCTTTGGTGCATAAGATTCTTCGTTTTTATTTATCAGTCATTAAACAATGCACCAGTTGGTTGTTGTGATTTGTCCAGCCCCTCCTCCACTGTGATCGGATGGCCAAGTGAAATTGATGAGCTGAGCGTTCACAAAGCAGAAAACAAAACGTGGAAGGCCGGCGCGCAGCACGGAAAAAAGCCAGATGCTGCAGTTTTTGAAATGCACAGTGCTTCCATTGGAAAAAACTGAAAAGATGTCAGATGCAGGTGTGAACGCCTTGGTGTGCACACCCCCTTAAAGTTAAATAACTGAAAATAGGGCTCTAGACTAATATATTGGCCAGGCAAATTATGTGTTTATCTATTGATAATATCAAAATGATTAAATATCGACCACGACTGCTTAACCGAATAAAGTGTTACCTTACCCCTCAAATCAGGTTGAATATCCACTCCCAGACAGCGTTGTCAATGGATAACTGGTCTTAAATTAATTTAGTTAAAAGAATAACTAGTATAAAATGGACTTCATAACAGTGTACATCTCATGTGCCACTATTATACTGACCCTACCCATCTAGGAATTGTAAAAACCCATCTTAGTCAAAACTTCTGATCATACAAAATACATCAAATAAAAAGAAAACGTACGACTCCACTTTTTATTGAAAGGTGGATGTCAATAAAACATATATACAGTAAAAACAAAGTCGAATTAATTAGTCAACACTAAACATCACAAGCAAACTTACTTGGGCTTTATTGGGTCAAAGGGAGTCTCTTCCAGGAGATCATAGATGTAGTTGTTGTAAATCTCAATGTAAGAGACAAAAACACTGTAGCTACTATCCTCATCCACTCCATCAGCCTTACAAGCCTCTTCTGGACTGATCATGTCAGCAAACTCTGGGTCTATTCGCCTACACAAGAACAATCAGCCAAAGCAAATATTCAGAATCTGATTAAAAAAAAAATACTAAGATCAGACAGCTTAACAAAACTCAGATTCCAATGGAAATAACCTTGTTGTAGGGGTTTTCGGTACAGTTGTCTGACTGTCCCGCTTCTGTCGGTCCAGGAGTGCGTCTACCTGATTTTGGACCTCCATGCCATTTTTATCATCAGGCTTGAAAACCTAATAAGGGAAAGATTAAAATACTTCAACAGGGTTGGATGACTTTTTCTCAAAAATAAAAATTATTTACAAATGTGCTCACATATCTCTTGGCCTGGTAGGGACCGATGCTGTTGAATATCATGTCGAGTGAACGCGGAAGCAATCCACCCTGACCCGGATAACCAGTCATTGTAAACGTTTTGCCACTGCCAGTAACACCATAGGTGAACAACAGACCTTAATCAGGGGGGAAAAAGGCTTTCAGTCAGTCAACTATCATTATATTAATTCCAACAATAGCCTCTTTCACACAGTAATACTGGTAAATTACCATGAATTTACCAGAATGAATTTACCAGTAAATACAAAAATGTGCTGTTCACACACGCAGTGACATTCCATCTTTTTACCAGTAAGACATCATTCACACATCAGTATCAAATTACCGGTAAATTCGTTGAGAAAGCGGAAGTACCTGTGGCGCGCGGCGAGCTCAGTGTTGTATTTGTAAACAATCCACGTCGTTCATATCCACGGTCCGTATTTTGTTGTTATCACGTCTGTGGTAAACTCTGACAGTCGCGAAGTTGCTCATGACCAAACAACATTGCATGAGGCGACGTCAAACCGATGGCGTTTTAAACAACAGTACTTTTTGCACATTAGGCTTCACATAGGGCGTGCTAAGGACGTTCGCAATTCGGCAAGTAGGTGGTAAGATGTTTTAAACAACTTTGGTGAAGAAATGTGGACGTAAACTTCAGGTGTGCTCGACTTTCAAGCACCGCATGTGTGGAAACGTCCGTAAACAGTCTGGGCGTAAACGCGTCATCTGTTTTGAAACATTATGATTGGCCCGAAGCTGTCAGCGCGGTCTGACGTCGTCCGTTCTAAATGCCGGTAATCCTATATTTTTCGTTCACACATAGCGCTTACCGGTAAATTACTGGTAATCTTACAACCTGTCTTACTGGTAAATTGGGAGCACTGATTTATCGGAAAGGTTCTGTTCACACATGATCTGTTAACTGCAATTTACCAGTAAATTACCAGTAAAGACTGTATGTGTGAAAGGGACTAATATGAAGGACTATATTTCCTTTACCATTTTTACAGTGAATGAGGTCTTCCACTAGAGGCTTTGCGACATCTTCAAACAACTCCATCTGTGTTGTCTTGATGCCAAACACTTTCTTGAAGGAGTATTGTGTCTGAAATGGGAATTATAAATTATTTAAGCACGTCCACAAACCCTGACCTACACACACATATATTTGACTGTTGTAGCATGCTATACAGGACTAAAAAGGCAGTCATATACATTTGGGACAGCATGAATGTCAGTAAATTAGAGAATTTCATTTTTAGTAGACCAATTCATTTATTAATATGCAAGCGCACTACAAATTGTTTTCCCAAACTGTCAGAGCAGGCACTTACCTCTTTGTATTCTCCATTCCTGTTGGCTTTGAGCCCATCAGGGGCATGCAACTGAATTGTGGTGTTGCTGATAACCTCAATACAGCATTCCTCATCTTCTGCACCAAGTGGTCGCACACGACAATACACCTGCAAAACACACAGTCGACTTAAACATTAAAAGTTGAATGCACTACGTTTGATCAGTATATTCCAAATTAATGTATTTTTTATCATAATGTGTGACCAACAAACGACATACTCCAACAGGGTCCTTCTGGTTGTTAGAATTCTTTTTCGGGGGAGGGCGCCTGGGCGTCTTGCCCTTCCTATTGTAAAAATAAACAAATTAACATTCACAAAGTAAATGCGTTTTATTAAACTGGTACACTCAGTTACCAGCTCCTACATTTTACATAATCCAGTCAGAAAACGATAGGCAATTAAGATAAGCAGGTGTTTTACTAGACACTGTAAGGTTAAAGCAGAATCGTTAAAAAGAAAAACATGTAAATATCTAAAATCGTCATACATTAACGTTACATAAACGGGCAACGATATCGTTTTGTATTGCGCTTGGTCCCTCGAAACAACATTATGGTGAAAGACAGCAGTGTTTTCAACGAACTACTCAAATAGACGGTGCTTGGTCGGCAGTTTATTGCAACTGTTAAGCAGACTTAACCATACGCTCGTTATTATATTTGGGTTAACGTAAAACCAAAACATAGTAAGAAAATAAACCACCTACTAAGACATAATAAGAAACATGAGATATATAAATGGATAATTAACCGAGTGTCGTTACGTTAGTTAGCATTGTCTGCTACAAAACATTCAACGTCTTTCGAAACAAACAAACCCCGTTTTTACAATAAGCAGACTCTTAGCAATTTATCGTCAGTGTAAACAATGTCTAGTTAAAATATGATGAAAGATACATACATTTGCCTGATCATGCTGAGATGTTTTAATTTAACTTGGCGACGCCGTTGCCTTCTTGTCCATGCATAAAATCCGCAATTCAAACGTTCCCTCTAATTCGTCAGAAACAGATTTTTCAAATGTGGCCAATCAGCGAGCTGAACCACAACTCAAACAAACGGAAGTCCCGCCCTTATCCCCGCCTGATATGTAACTGACAATTTCCGGTCTCCAAAATTCCAGCGCGAGCGCTCCATGAAAATATATAAAAATATATAAAGTAAATACATTGTTTTTCGCCTTTCTTTACAGACAAACTGTATATGTTTATTTAACCAATACATATTTTATACTTAGTGTTTTAAAGGCACTCATATAAAAATAAAATCTTAATTTAAATTAATCGGAAACATGAATGCAAAGGAATACCAATGTATACAATCAAATTATATATTTATTATTTAACATATTTATAAAACCAACAATCTTTTATTTATTTACAAGCAGTAATCGTACATAAACAGTGTTCAAAAAGGTTGATTATAAAATAGGTCTAAAAAATGTAATTATTGATTTGTGGAAATGTGATTTGAAATTGTGCAAATGTTAAAGTAGAACATTAGACAAACAAAATAATCGAAAACACATAAATTATACAATCTTGTGGCCTCTTTCTTCTTGTTTGTGACTTTGTGTTTTCATTGGCCACATTATACACATAAGAACTCATGTCACTTCTTTCTTTCGTTCCTTCATCCTTCTGTTGGAGAATAGTGCCATGCTGAAGAAATAAATAATACAAAGACTGCTGGCCACACAAAGGAATGCTGCTCCTGCAGTGTTTAAAAAGGTGATTGGTGGCAAATGAGCATGAAGCCACTGCCTCCGTGCAGCCATGTCCAGTTCAATGGCAGTCATCTGGAAATATGTGGCAATAATAGCAAATACATGGAAGAGTTGATGACTGTGACCTGTGAATGATACATAAAAAGAGCATAGTTTAAAATGACAGCCACTGGTGCGTTTTCTGACTTTATGATGTTTAGCTTAAGCAAGTAACCTATGTAGTCAAAACTGCCGGGAGCCAAGCGTTCAGGCAGATGTGTGGCAAAAAGAAAGCCAGTGAGAAGAGTCAGCGTTGTGTGCTGGTAATGAACCGCACTGGCCTCATTTACTGTGCAACCCTCACCAACGCACACAAAAATCTATTAAAAAAAAGTATTAAAAATAAGTCTATACAATAACAATCAAATCAGAATTTTAACATTTAAAGAGCTTTACAAAATTGACCAAAGCACTTACTCTATAAAATAGAGGAATATTGTCAAAGAGATATGGATAGACAAAGGCCATTACCCGCAGACATTTGCATATTCTCTTTTCTAATTTCTCAGAAAACCTGAAAAGCATTGTTGTATCATTAGATAATTATTTATATATCCCAGAAATAACAAAAAAAAAACTTTTAATAAGATAATTGTTCTGAAAAAGACAAACCAGGTCAAATAAAGAAGTGGTTAGTTGGACATTTGTTCAAAAGGGTTCCCTTTGAAAAGAAGCTCTCGAACTATGAAGGGCTCAGATGCAAAAACCACTAAATGCCACCTCCATCAAAAATAAGATAATCATATTGAATGAATGCTCTTGGCACATATTATATGTTTATCAAATATCTTCACATCTGCTTAACAAATTGGCAGAATTTGTGAAACGCCACATCGCTTTTTCACCAAAGAGTTTTTTACCAGGTTAAAGGAGGTTTACTAAATATATATATATATATATGAGGATATTTTTGAGCCTTTACCATTATTCAGAAAGGACAGTGAAGCGTGACTGGAGAGAGATAGGTTTGGACTGGGAAACAAAGTTTTTGCCAAAAAAGCTTGCATGGAGAGCTTTTTGCAACGAAAAACAGTCAAATAAAATGACTAGTGACATTTGTAACAATAAGGCATTTCAAATACTAACTAATATTTAATGGCCATTAGAGTAATACTGCATTTTAACTTATATTGTTCAAGTTAACCAGGATACCTTGAATAGCAGGCCATTGTCGTGGAGATAGTGGAGTTGACAACAGCTATAGGAACATAGTACTTGTGGAAGGTGCTGTTAACCCATTTATCCGGAAATGTGTAAAATGAGTAAGTAATGGCAGAACCTGTTGATAAGCAAACACATAAAAAACAGACAAGAAAAACTGCCATGTGAAAAAAGGTACTGATTGTGTTTTTATCTAGATTATGTAGGCATTAATTGCATGCTATATAATTCTAGTGGAAACAAGGGGACTATTAAGGATAGGTTATGTGTGCATATCTTAATACTCTTACCAAGGCTGTAAAAGCTGAGTGCTCCATAATCAAAGAAGAAGCAGATGTGTCTGGCCTGTTCTGACATGATGCTAAAGGTGTGAGCACAGCTGGAAGCGAGTGGGTACACACAACATGACACTAGGAACACCAGCAGGGGCCAGGTGAAAGGATCTTGCCAATCACCCTGAATCAACACCACTGTCAGCAGTTTCCATAAGAAAAACCTTGCAAAAAAACAGCCCATCAATAAGTTAACAACATACAGTAAAAGTTAGATGTGTCAAAGCCATATCACAACTGTAGTGTCAAGTTAAAATTGGTGAGGTTTAAACCTGAACCATGACATGCCCTCTGTCCAAGGCACTATCCCATAAAGAGGCAAAGCCCCCATAATATGAAGTTAAATGTATAATTAACTGATAAAACAAAAGGAATATAAAAGTTCTACTTAAAAAATATACAGTAAATAACATATTTTTTAACTTTAGTAAATTTTCAGTAACCTTTCTTTACAGTACACAGAGTAATGTTGACTTATGTCTAATATTAAGTTATCAAATGATAAATTAATGCACAAAGATAAAACATCATCCAAAAACACGAATTCAGATGACATATCTAGAAAAGTATTAAAAATATAAAAAAAGTTTCCCATGAATGCTGAAAATATAATTACCACGTAGGCAGAAAATGAGTCCAAATATTAAGGGTTTCATTTGTTAGCTGGAAAAGACTAAGTACACAGTCTTTGGCGGAGCTGCATGGGTGGCGATAACCTGACATGATGCCATCTTCATGAAAGACCTACAATGAGACAAAAGGTAAATGTATCTGCTTTACTTTACTAGGGTCACCATATCTTCAGGTACACTTTCCATGTGTAAAGCACAAGTGCATGCAACATACGCAGAAGTGCAGTATAATGACATTTCTTGCAAATGGGCATGAGCATTGAAAACCTTTCTTACCTTAGGAACTTGGTTAATGGTGAACACTTGAGGTAGCTTGATGAGGTTGAGCATAGTAAAGGAAAGCTCCACTAGTTAGAAGGTGGAGAGACGAACTGCCATCTACAGAGATTATTGATGTCTTTCGATTAGTTTAGAAGTCTTCTTCAGTTTGAGTCTGTGAAGTCCAGTCACAAACTCTTCTCCAAGGGTGGGTTAAATGTCTCTAAAGATCTGTTACAAAACTTTTATGAACAGAAGTTCAACAAATAGAATTGCAAAACCCAAGTCATAAACTAGCATACTGAAGGGGAGCTGAGGACAAAGAAAAACCTTCCGTCTGTGCTTTTTAAATATAACTTAGAATATATTATAATATAACATATTGTTATTGTACAAATAAAAAGGCATTTAACATTTTTGTCAATTTAGCATGCTTACACATTTTTTAGACAGTTAGAGATCTTAGATATTTATTGTTTGAAAGGCAAATTCATCTGGAAAAATAAGAAGTGAATGTAACTCATCACATCCCAGATAGCATGCACTACCGGGCCTCATCTGGGCCAACTATGTCACATATGGCTCAGTTCCGGTGGCGTCAAAGGCCATATGGGCCATATCTGGCCCACACACATCAAGCCGTTTTTAGTGTGAGTTGTGGCTTGTTGTGTGTGGGCCAGATACGGCCCATGTGCGACAAGCCGGTTTTAATTTGAGTTGCGGCTTGTTATGTCTGGGCCAGCTACGTCCCGTGTGCAACAAGCCGAGTTTTAATTTGAGTTGCGGCTTGTTATGTGTGGGCCAGATACGGCCCGTGTGCGACAAGCCAATTGTAGTTTGAGTTGTGGATTGTTGTGTGTGGGCCAGATACGGCTGAGTGCGACAACCCGGTTTTAGCGTGAGTTGTGGCTTGTTGTGTTTGGGCCAGTCCTGGCCCTTGTGTGACAAATCGGTTTAGGATGAGTGATGGCTTTTTGTTGTGTGTGGGCCAGATATTACTGGTTTATGGTTATGTTGACATCAGACTGTTTTTATGTGTGTTTCGGCTTATTTATGGGCCAGATATGTAATATGCTGCATGGTTAGCTTATTGGTTTTAAAATGTAAAGGAAGGCAGCTGAATTTTTTCCATTGTAATTTTTCTTCTAGATCTGACAGGGCTAGGCTTCTTCATATTCGGCTCAAATAATTCAACCATATTTATCATAATCAGACAGCTTTGTCTATCAGATCTTCTTGGACTCTGGCACAGAACTCAAAGAATTCTAGGCGACAATTTTTTGATAATCCATTAAGAACAGCTTGTTTTAGTCAGCTAAAAATTTTACATTTATGTGCAACATCTGGTGAAAATTTAATGTCAATAATAGGGCTGGGCAAAAAAATCGATTTTCGTATTAATCGTTTTTTTTAACATGGTCGATTCAGAATCGATTCTCAAAGAGCAGAATCGATTTTTTTTTCAGATTTTTTCCTGCAAACATTGAACTTAAGATTAACATTAATCAAATTACTAGTATTCTTCACTAGATGTCACCCTCTTCTTTGCCTTGCGCGATGTTACCAAGGAGCGTGTCATTCTTTCATTCAGTGTTTAAAATTGTGGTTTTAGGTGCTTCATTGACATTGATGCCACCTTCACATAAAAAGTAAGAGGTTTGGAAGCATTTTAGATTTCGCAAGCAAGACGACAACGACAGTGTTGTGCTTTTAATTTCTTTTTATTAATTACCCACTTGAATCGAAAATTGAATCGAGAATCGAAATCGAATCGATTTGATACCTTGTGAATCGAAATTGAATCGATCTGGAACATCTGAATCGATACCCAGCCCTAGTCAATAACACCTTTAGAAATATATGGTAACTGAGGAAAAATGGTGACGAGTTAAATTTTACCCGCTGCATATTTAATGTAAACTGCTTGCCCTGCATTAAAGACTTGTAAATGCACAACGCTGAGGCAAAGAACCCCAAACCCCATTTAAAATCCTTTAATGCACAGCAAGTCATTGATTATCCCACTTATTCCATGGTCATTTGCCAAGTTATGGACAAGTTAAAACTAGTTTTGCTCTTTGTAGCTTAAAATTTGATAGAATGGGTAAAAATAACAGTTATTTCCAGGAGCTCCTGTTTTTTGAAAACAACTGATCTGTCTTTTATAAATCTGATATAAAAGACTCTTCTGAGATTTGAAGGATGCACACTACTATTCGATAGGTAGGCTACTTAAGTTTAACCAAACTGTTCGTGGACCCCGTTTACTTCCATAGTATTACTTTTCCAATTCCTGCTATAGAAGTGAATGGGATCCAAAGACATTTATGCAGGTTTGTAACAACATGAGGGTGAGTAAATGATGACAGAGTTTTCATTTTTGGGTGAACTATTTAACCTTTTACAGCTTAGCAGAAAAATGTTATGTGACCTTTAAGAATAGGATAAAGTACATCTTTAACAAAAGCAAAGATTAAAAAACAAATTGTAGAATAAATAGAAAGTGCTACACAAGTGTAAAACAATACAAAATCGTCCCACTATCACATGCAGATGTGTCACTTTGCAATGGGGCAATGATGAATAGTACACAGAACAACCAAATAAGTTTTTACGATTTATAAACAATTTAAAGATATTTTAAAGTGTTATGTACTGTTCTAATTCCAGAGATGTTTATTTATGTAAATGGTGTGAGGCTTTACCATGTATATAATAGGCCAATGGCTATGCTGTGCACGCGAAACATGTCCTGCCCCTTTAAATCACGAAGGGAGTTACCATGGAAACTGAAGGAGCACGAGGACAGCTAGCTCCGTCTCCCGCGGTTTCTTCGCTGTTTTCAAGTAAGTTTAGTCCATCAAATCACACAAATAATACTAAAACCTGTTGTTGACACGGTTTTGTTATATATTTACCTCATATAAATGGCTTGTGTCTTTGAGAAAAGTTCGTTACCATCCCAACATGTTTCCGCACATGCGGTCGGAACTGTGCTTCCGGTTTCTGTTGGTTTACTTGCTAAACTGATCTCTTGAAAAAATAACTCGTCGAAAATATTTTTTTTGTTTCCAATGTAATATACGTGTTGTTAATTTGCTTGTTATAAGCTAGGACTTTGTTGTTATTTTTGCTTAGCAGAGTTTAACGGAAGTTACGTGTTTTCCACAAAAGCCTCTTTACTGTATGTATGTTACTGCTGAAACCGTCTATAAGCGTTAGCTTTTGCTCTTGTTTATGAACGTTTGGGCTTTTGAAAACATAGATGAGAGGTTTCAAAGTCTTTGTTAACGTTGTCAGTGCATGACTGGAAGTAGGCAAATTTATTTAGTCTAAATATGCGATGTACTGTAACGTCTAAACCTTGTTAAATTGCACGGAGTGCTGAAGCTATAACGTTAGTACGTATGTTTTATCGTATACAAATACAGACATGTTGTTCTCTGATTTCAGGAGTGACAAAAACCCTCTATAATAGAAGAGAAGCTCAAGATTTCAACATTTTCTGAAGGGAGTTGCAGACAGGTGTAGAAAACTGCTTTTCAAATTTTCCACATTTATCACAGTTATTTTAAGATGTTGACATCTAAACGTGAGTAGCATTGTGTGAGCAATATTAAATAAGTAAATCTTACACTGCATATTTTATATATTGTTTTCTCTGTGACAGATTGAATGTTATGTTTGTAGATTTGTCCATGCTAATGGCCAAGCAGTAGGGTTGGAACAGACCTGTCAGAAAACATCTCTGAACCATATGACTAGTAAGTAAAACCTCAAACTTATACACTGCTATTCAAAAGTTTAAGCTTGTGATTATTTATTTGACCAAAAATACAGTAAAAACAGAAATGTTGTGAAACATTATCACAAAGTAAATAAGCTGTTTATAATGTGAATATATTGTAAACTGTAATTTATTCTTGTGATTAATGTTGAAATTTTAGCATCATTACTCCAGTCTTCAGTGTCACAATATTCTTCAGAGATCATTCTAATACGCTGATTTGCTGCTCAATTAACATTTCTGATTATCAACAGTTGTGTTGCTTCATGTTTTAGTGTTTTTCAGGATTTTTGGATGAATAGAAAATTAACCCTGGAGAACCCAAGAACCCTTCTCTTAACATTGATTAACATTGGCCAAATTTGACCCGTGGATTCTCCAGGGTTAAAATAATAGTCTATTATAATAGAATAATAGTTCACAGAATAATGAAAATTTCTGCATGATTTAATCCATGTTAATACATATGATCATCTTCTTTCAGACGAGCACAAAGTTATATTAGGGTGCACTTACTTATCATACTTAAACAGACCGAACCGTACCAGAGTGATCTCACGAATTTCCGTGGCATAGTCACGGAATTTTTTGCTCATTTTTCCGTGGCATTCTCACGGATCTCCTCATATTTCCGTGGCCCTGCCACGGACTTTCTTTTCCGTGGCATTCTCACGGATTGGTTACTCAACTGTTTTGTCCTATTTTCTTACCATTGTCGCTTCGGTTTAGGGTTAGATTTACATAAAATGACATCCCTACCCAAACCCAACTCTAACCCCAACGCCAGGCGACAATTGATTAAAGTTTAGAAAATATAAAAGAATACATAAAAAAAATAGTATAAACCAATACTTAAAGTGAAATAATAACGCAAACACCAAATCTAACCCTAAACCGAAGCGACAATGGTTTGAAAATAGGAAAAAACAGTTGAGTAACCAATCCGTGAGAATGCCACGGAAAAGAAAGTCCGTGTCAGGGCCACGGAAATATGAGGAGATCCGTGAGAATGCCACGGAAAAATTAGCAAAAAATTCCGTGACTATCCCACGGAACTTCGTGAGATCATGTTGATTGTCCCCACTCCCCCACTCATCTGCACATATCAGAGTGTTTTACAGTGACAGCTAAAGTTTTACATTTCATACAGGGTTCATATAATGTAGGTACACCCTTAGAAAATGTGTAAAAAAATCTATGCTATTTATATATCATTAAATAATATAGTGAATGTGTGGAAAGCCCTGAGCACGCAAAAGTGAAACTGAGATTACAGAATTAGCGCTGTCTGCCTCTAAATGCAGTTACTTTACTTTCCCACTCTGAAAGTGAAGTATACCTAAACTTTGAGAGCAAATGACTAGTATGACGGGCCGGTAACTTTAGTAATTTTACATTAATTTAGCTAGTTAGCTATTATTATAATCACAAATACTTTTATAATATATTATTGAATTAAGCCAGTTACACTTAACTATCATTATATGAGTATGAAATTCCTCATCATTACTAAATAAATCTTGGAAGTAAACCATCAAATTTGCTGAAAAAAGTATACATTTCTGAATACACAATACATGTCACATTTGAAACAATCAACTTTACTTATAAAACATCTTACATTTTGAGATTTAAAACAACTGTGAGGTTATCTTACCTTTAAGATGTAATTAATATATAGGATATATGTATGTTTTGAATTATTGAGAAAAACAAAAAGCATTAGGCTTTGCCCTGCGCTCCCCTTTAATTTTAAAACAGAACTGTGTCACAAAAGCTCTGTGCAAGTAGTCCAAGTATTTCAAAGGAACTCTATCAGTTTTACCCCCACAGTTTGTCTATATTCCTCTCAAAAATGAGATTTGACTCGTTTCTTCATTTTTCATTAAATTTTACAGATTTCAAAACAATTTATTCTTGAGAGGAGGCACCACAGTTAAAGACAGTGTTTTGAAGAATTTTGAACTTCCTGCTCACAAACTACATACTTCTCCAGTTAGTCTGACAGGCTATCAATGAGAAGGCGGCATTACAGGACACCACTGAAAACTATACCACTAAAAACTGATTATTGGTAAGTCTTTTTGACAATAACTAATGTTATTTATTCATGTTTGGTGTCAGCTAATATGTGTATACCCTATAAATGTTAGATTTTTTTATACTTATTCTCTACCTCACTGTTTACATTTGTCATCGTAGCTGCAGTCAGAAGAAACAGATTAACAGCAACTATCTGCTTGAGACAAAGAGATTGAGCACTGGGTTAAGACATGGTTGCAGCTTGCCACAGACAGAGATGAAGGTCGTTGGGCAAAAGAGAAGATTTAAAGGCATGGCTCACCCAAAAATGGAAACTCATTTACTTACCATCAAGATGTTTCAAACTCTATCAAATGTATTTGTTCAGTTACTGACTGTTATAAATTATACAGGTTTGGAACAACCTTTGGGTGAGCAAAATTACAGTTTTAATTTTAATCAGTGAACTATCCCTATTGTGAGTTTTATAAGTTTATTAAGAAATGTTGAGTATTATATCAGAGTTTTGTATGTAAGGAGATGGTAGTTGTACGTTTGTGTGTTAATATAGATGGTTTCAGTGGCAACAACATAAATCACTTTCATGGCCCAAACTTAACTTCGGGTAGACCTCCACATAGATTCAATAACAACCGAGTATCTCTGGAGCAGTTTTTTTTCTGATAACAAACAAAATAAATAACCAGTAAATAGCCTTAGATCAAATCATAGCTAAAGCATTTCAACCATTACATTGATCTAATGTTACTGGGTAAAATTAAGCTTTACAATTTTAGCTACAGATCTTTGAAAATGTTTGTACGGTATACTGTCCATTTCCAGAAAGGTAATAAAAACAGCGTGCACAGTGACGCTGCTGACGTGTTATCCTCAGACATGTTTGTGAAGATTGTTTTGTTTATAGCGTGCGTCTCCCTCAGACTGTAAAAAAAGCTTGGGAACAAGAAAAAGCTTGGGCAAACAAGATAACATGTCAGCAGCGTCACTCCAGTGTTGTGCACGAGGTTCACAACAGACCTGGAAGAGAAGACGATGCTGAATAAAGTCATAATTTCTGTTATTTTTGGACCAAAATTTATTTTCGATGCTTCAACACATTCTAACTGACCCACTGATATCACATGGACTACTTTGATGATGTTTTTATTACCATTCTGGACATGTACAGTATATATTTGATCGTGTATACACATATCTAAAACATCTTAAACTGTTTCCGAAGATGAACGGAGGTGTTACGGGTTTGGAATGACATGAGGGTCATTAATTACATAATTTTCATTTTGGATGAAATAACCCTTTAAGTTTGGCCAGGTGTGTAACTGTGGCAACGCACATGCATCTATGGGTTCCAGTATATCTTACTATATAACATATTAATTTAACTAACATGTTTGACAAATATAATTATGTTTATTTATAAATTATTATCTGTATTGGATTTTTTAAATGTTTAATAAAGAAATTTTGACTATATGAGTTTTAGTTTTTTCTTAACTATAGGCTAATTAGCATATAGTAAGAGTAGATGTGTGCCACAGCTTAGAAGACGCTACTGCATGGAATGACAGCAATGACTCAACCTGAGTGCGGTTGCCAGAAGTCAGCCATAACTGGGACGGATATGGGCCACATTTCAGAAATGGCATGGGTCACATCTGGCCCAGATGGCAGTGGAGTGACTGACATCTGGGCCTGATGTGGCCCATGCCATTTCTGAAATGTGGCCCATATCTGGCACGGTTATGGCTGACTTCTGGCAGCGCACTCAGGTTGAGTCATCGCCGTCATTCCACGCGGTATGTGAGCCAGATGAATGTGGGAGATGTGGGCCACATCTGGGCCAGATGTCAATTGCTATCTGGGATGTATTGTGCAATAATGAATTTGTAAACAATGAACTCAGAAGTACAATTAACTCCACAGTGCGCGCACACAAGCATATGTATATGTGTGGCAGGCAATGTTTAACTAGTTAAACCAGCTAAATTTAACACAAATATTTTAGTCTGTGCACACACAACCGTGCAAGTTCCTTCATTAAGTATAACCAAAAACACGTGGCATGAGTTCAAACTGAGAAAGTGACAATATTAAAACCTGAACTAATGTTACATATTTTAATGTTGCAATGTTAATTGCGTTCACATCAGTCGATATGTAACTGATAAAGGCTGTAAACAAAGCTATTGACATCCGTTATTACTAAAGTTTACTTGATACAAAAACAGAAGTTCATTATTAAACCGCGTTTAAATTCCATCCCTGTGCACACTTACCGTCCAGTGAAGTTTAGCTTTTGGCGTTCAGTGTGTGAACTGAATAAACATACAGTCAATGTTTCATTTTCGGTCATGACAATGAGTGGCAAGTGAGAGAGAACATGCATTTCTTTGTTTTCGTTGTCAGCTGTAGCTCCTTGAGCGTCTGTGATTGGTCAACGCACGCAACTTCCAAGACGCTAGGTGATGTCATACGCCGATCGGTCTGTGCAGCGCAGAGATCCGTAAAGTCGAAAACATTTTTCATTATTCAATCAGCCGCATTTTATTGCAAATGCATTCGAGCTCCCACTATATTCCGTTATAGACTGAATTTGTTGAGCTGAAACTAATTAAACTGAGATCAGTATCAGTCAAACATTTCTAAAACAGTGAAGATTCTTGGGGGCTCCCCCGTCAAGCTTGGTACCCTACTAAAAGGGATAGTTCAACCCAGAATTAAAATTTTAATATTAATTACTCACTCTCATATCATTCCACACCCATGTGACATTTGTTCATCTTTGGAACACAAATAAAGATATTTGTTATGCAATCAGGAAACTTTCTGCCCCCTGACTTACAACAATGCAACTACCATGTTCAAGAAAGTATATGCTACCAACATACCAACAACGCCTGTTTGGTTTGGTGTCAACTCGAAACTAATCCTGTAACCCCGAATTTGTTTAACCATCTTCATGGTCCAGGCCCCAGGTCTGAAATAATATCACAAAAAAGCAATACGCAGGTATTTAAAATTGAGAAATTTAAAAAAATATACATTTGCATTACAGGATGCTATCAGTTGTATACTAAAGAGGGAGTGGGGAACAGTGGAAGGAGAGTTGGAACCTCCATATTCCCCTAAAATACCCTTAGTTTAGTTCAGTTCTCGGTTGGTAATTGATTGCATGTAGACATGTTTCTGTAGTTTATCTCCTTCATTTCTCCTAAAGAGTCTTGGGTTGCTTTCCACAGTGACGTAATATACACATACATGTATAAAGAAGGCCACTTAAATAACTGGTATCTTTATTGTCAACTTCTGGTTATAGACTTGGTAGGCAGGATGTAGCTCTTAAAACCTCAAACCCTGTCTTGCTCCTTCAGCATAATAAGTAACTTCTCCATTACAGACACAGTTTTGAGGAAGTTGTCATTTATAAGAGTTAAAAAGAATTCTTGATCCTGCATGATGTCATTTTTGTCTGCATCTCCAGACAATTCTATAAATGTTAGATTTTATTTTTTATTTTTTAGAAAAATTCAGTCAATGATATAACTTATACGTACATAACATCTAAAGTATCCGAAATATGTGAGTAAAAGGCTCTTGCTTAACTTATATAGAGAAGGGGTTTTAACATTAAGTGGCATGGCATCTTACGCACAGAAGCCAGTGGCACGTGCCACTACGTTTTGTGGCACTTCCGGTTTCAATTGGCTCGTACCAGTGGCTCGTCGAGTGGCACTTCCGGTGTCCAGTGGCTCATGTCACTGTTTAGTGGTGGCTCGTCGAGTGGCACTTCCGATGTCCAGTGGCTCATACCATTCCGTTTGTGGGTTGTCTACTGACACATGTCAGTAAAACTAAGGTCTGTTAGATTGAGGCATGTGGCACTGATATTCACCGATCGATCATTACAGATCCGAGAGTAACTTACGCGTGCTGCTGCTATGTTCATTTAATTGTGACACAATGATTTTGTGTGTCCTTTTTGACTGTCTGGTGTTTCAGGTAACCGAATGCGTGAAATGCATCGAGAGCTAAATAGTACATCTTGATGATCGTTCAACAATTGTATGATCATAATTCACAATTTAAGTATTAAAAATGTAAATATTTAAAATGGGAAGGCAAATATTTTATATATTTAATAAAGCACAACATGCCTGAGCTATATTGCATAATACTGTTAGTTTTTAATATAAATTTTCTAATTGTATTATTTGTGAAAATGTAGTCTGTGAGTGGCATGTTTTTATTTGTAACCAGTGCCAATGTGTTGTATTTAATAAAAAGTGTCATTTATAAGAATCTCGCAGAATATTATAATATTTTTTTCTGCAAGTACCGCATTTACACACATGCACGCCAAAACAGTAGGTGTCAGTCTAACCATGTTTATGTTTAAAAACAATGTCCTATTACATATTTTACAACTTGATATTTATTTTATTTTTTTACAACTTGATATTTACACGGTGTTGACAGTGCAGATACGTCACGTGCCCTTCAAAATTACATTTTATATAGTCTATATAGATTGTTGTCTATAAGAAATAAGGGTTTGAACAAATTAGTAATTATAGTAGGGGAGTAATTATTTTAAATAATTTGTTGGATTATTTCAAAGCAAAACAGATTTACAAAACACTTAGCAAAACACTTTACAAATGATTAAATCAAACACAGTTTTTCCTTTATTTTATGCATTTCAATGGATCTAAATCTTGCCTACAGTATGCTTTAAGACGGGGTCAGTTTTTTCTTCGATCTCGTCTTTCATTTTAAGGGTATCTAGTAGACTCACCTAAATTAGGCATACTACTTAAAAAAACAAGATTTACTAAAACTGATTAAATATTAAGAAAAGACACAATGTTCACACGACCATGGCTCAGACAAATACGGTGCTTTATTAAATGAAAACACTCAAAATATTATGCATTTCCATTTTAAATATTGTGATCATACAATTCCTTTATGAACGAGCGTCAAGATGATATATTTAGCTCTCGACTCAATTTACGCATTCGGTTACCTGAAACATCAGAGTCAAAAAGGACACACAAAATCATTGTCACAATTAAATGAACATATCAGCAGCACGCGTAAGTTACGCTCGAATCTGTAATGATCGATCAGTGAATATCAGTGCCACATGCCTCAATCAAACAGACCTAAGTTTTACTGACATGTGTCAGTGTACGAGCAACCAAAGGGAGTGGTATGAGCCACTGGACATCGGAAGTGCCACTCGACGAGCCACTAAAAAGTGGCATGAGCCACTGGACACCGGAAGTGCCACTCGACAAGCCACTGGTACGAGCCAATGGAACCCGGAAGTGCCACTAAACATAGTGGCACGTGCCAGTGGCTTCTGTGCGTAAGATGCCATCCCAGCAAACAAAAAAAGGTCCCCAGGACGTCCCCTAAATGGCATCTGCGAACGTCCCCCGGACGTTATCGTGTAGAGTTCTTTTGACGTCCTGCGAACGTCCGCAAAAACGTCTTCCGGACGTTCAAAATGACGCTTTGGGGACTTTATTGACTTTTAGGGGACGTCATGGGGACCTTTTTTGTAAGCTAAATAACATGCTAAGCACTTTAGGCGAACGTCCCCCGAACGTCATCGTGTATGGTTCCCGTTACGTCGAGCGGACTTCCGCGAGGACGTCCTCCGGACTTTTGCGAGGACGTTCGCGGGACGGTCAGCGGACTTTCGGGACTTTTAGGGGACGTTCGCCTAAAGTCCTCAGCACGTCGTTTTATTTCCTTGCTAACCAATGAAATCAGACACGCTAAACATTGTATACCACAAAGTTCTTTTATTTTAATTAAACAGTTGTAATTATCCTGTGCTCCGTGTTTGTGTGAGCGTGCGCGAGCTCCCGTGCGCGTGCCGGATCTCCCGTACGCGTCAGTCAAACGCGCTTCAGCTGCGTGTGTGTGCGTGTCTCTGGCTGTCTGCTGGACTCCGATGTCAAATATTTCCGTGGTCTTCTAACCTAAAACAACGAAACGAACACATTCAAAAGTTAAGTATTTATTGGGGTGGTTTCCCAGACAAGGAGCTTAAACCAGGACTATGCCTCAGTTTAATTATGAAATATAACCAGTTTTAACAAACATGCCTTACTAAAACATTACTTGTGTGCAATCTGATGTAAAAAAAAAAACAAAGGGCACTGATGTATTTTAATATATGTCAGTACAAGTTGTTTTTAGGTTGGACAAAAATGTCTTGCAAAAAATCTGTAGCAAACATTTAAAAGGGAGACAGAATTCTGTGCTAAAACTAGAAAGCATGCACAACTCTCTTTTACCTTAGTATTGAATGTTTATGGCATTATAGTTGCTGTTACAGTTCACTCAAAGTAAAGGTGGCAAAATGTGGACATACAGTTCTGTGCAAAAGTCTGCATGCTACCATTAGATTTGTTGTTTTTGCAATTGTGTAGTGATCATATGTTTATTTCTCAGTCTCTTTATTAGAATACAACCAGAAAATACAGGAAATGTGTATGTAGTATTAAAAAACAGTATAAAAGTTTAAGCTGAAGTTTAAAGTATTTAGGGTAAACTCACCTTCAACTTGAGCAATAGCAGGCAACTGCAGGATCTCTTACACATAAATAAAATTTTATCCTTTCTAATTCTAATCGAATGACTTCAGTCTCCTCAAAAAAGCTCAAGATGTGTTTCGTGCCAAGAGAAGTCACACTAAATACTGACTGATGTTTTTAATTTTGTGTACATATTTCCTGTATTTTCTGTTTGTATCTTAATAAAAAGAGTAAAAAATAAATATGGATGGACATTTAAATTTAGCTAAAACAACAAAGCTGGTGATGGTGGCCTAGACTTTGCACAGTACTGTATGTTACCTATTTTATGTGTAAATGCAAATCGATATGAATATGAATACTCAGTATGGTTTCAGCTGGTCAGGCTGGTGTAGCAGGATTGTTTTACAGAGGTTTTGGACACTTTGTAGCTGGTCAGGCGGGAAGACCAGCTGACCCACCAGCATATACCACCTTGGCTAAGTTGGTTGGCTGTCTTAGCTGGTTTAAGCTGGTCCTTTAACCTGGCAAAACTGGTACGTCAGCTGGTCTTCCACCCTGACCAGCTACAAAGTGAACATACACATCTCAGAGAGAGCATAGGTCACACACACACACACACAATATTTTACTATGACATAAAATAATATAAGTTGTCTTATTATATTGATCTTTGATATTATTGTAGTTTTTTGTGTTAAAGGCATATTGAAGTATAATATGTAGAGTATATTCACACAGACTCACTTTAACTCAATGTTAGTTGCAAGTTTGAAACTGAGCTGCTGAAATTTGCCCTGTGTAACTGTAGCATCCTCCTAATTCCCATCTCCCAAACTGCCTCCCCTCTGAAGAAACAGATAACGAATCTACAAACAAAAACAATCCATAGTAAACATGGGTAAAAAGTCAGCAGTGACTAGTAATGTTGCGTGTGTTATGGCACATACCATTTTTTGAAAGTCAGCTTGGCTTGCTGCATTTTTCCGACCACTGTTGTGATGTTGTCCTGGATTTGGTCTACTTTCAAAATGATTCTCCACTCCAAGATTTCTTTCAAGAAGGTGTTTTGAAACATTAATAACATTACTAACTATACCAGTAAAATAAATGAACAACAAGTCTGTCTGGAAGAAAACCAATGTCAATAATTTAAGATAAAAAAATAACAAAATAGTGTACCTTGATTCGCTGGTTGGAAGAAATTGATTGATGTGCTGCATTTGTGATTGTGCATGAAATGGAACTGTAAACAATAAAAACAATCATTTGTAAGTCACTCAAGGCATATAACAATTAATAAATTTAAATCAAGTAATCATCATTATACTACAAATACTGTAGACTGAGATTAAATATATTGTTTCTTAATTCCACAGAAGTATAACAATTTAAATGACTAATAACATATACTACTCACAATAAGGTGCCTCAGGCAACATCAAAACATCTTTTTGCTTTTTCTTACTGGTTGCTCCTCATCTAACAAAAAAAACACAGGGAAAAAAATCTGAAAAGAATGATAATATGAAAGTGAATCATAGTGACCTTATAGTTTCACCTGGCTTTTCAGCTGAGAAATACTCCTATTTGCTGTTAATAATGATTCATTTTCTTCACTTTCAAACTGGAAATCTTATCCTCAGGTCTAGAAACAACAAGAAAAAAAAAGAATTATTTGATATTATTAAGAAACTTACACAATGGTTCCCACTGTTTTAAATCATGTAACAATGAATGCAGTGACAATTAAATCACCTTCAATAATGATTTTACCCTTAGATAATTTACTGTCCTACTGAACTGTGAATAAATGTGCATTTAAAGAAAATATGGATAGACAACATGTATTTTTCTTGATCATTCCAACTCTTGGTCAATATACATTACTGTACAAGTGTCTTAGGCCACCATCACCAGCTTTGTTGTTTTAGCAAAGTTTTAATGTCCATCCATATTTATTTTTCACTTTTTTATTAAGATACAAACAGAAAATACAGGAAATATGTACTCAAAATTAAAAATACATTTTTTTTTAGAACTAAATGTCTTCTTCAGACATCAGTCATATTTAATGTGACTTCTCTTGGCACAAAACACATCTTGAACTTTTTTGAGGAGACTGAAGTCATTGATTAGAATTAGGATTTGATTTTATTTAGGTTTAAGAGATCCTGCAGTTGCCTGCTATTGCTCAAGTGAAAGGGGAGTTTACCCTAAAAACTTGACACTTCAGCTTAAACTTTTATACTGTTTTTAATACTACATACACATTTCCTGTTTTTTCTGGTTGTATCCTAATAAAGAAACTGAGATATAATGATATATGATCACTACACAATTGCAAAAACCACAAATTTAATGGTAGCATGCTGGCCTAAGACTTTTGCACAGTACCTCATACAAACATTGTATATTTGGCTTGACAGTATTTGTTGAGGTTAAAAAGAAGTTTGGTATTACTTTGCATACTTTACCTGTGTGAGAAAATGGGCTACTCTGACTGCATATTGTCGTCAGCTGTTTGTCCAGAATGGCACATTGTTTATTTTGGTCTCAATACCCTTCAGATAAAAACAAGCATGTTTGATTATTTTTATTTTTTATATGTAGCTGACCATGTTGTTCATGTTTATTTGTATTTTATAAAACATGGATAAAATCTTACCACATTCTTTCACTCTAACCACAAGGATGGTGCTACCTCAGCCTTATTTTGTTCAGTAAAATGGAGCAAAACAGCACAGGAAACCTGTAAGTAAAGTCCATATAAATCTGTAAGTTCAGCTTGCAGTCCTCAAAGGCAATATACACAGTTAGCCTTAATAGAGAACCATTGGCTTTATTCTCAAACCTTAGGCTAAAATTGTTTTCCAATGTTTTTTCCTTTTTCCTGGAAACATGTAGGATGTTTAATCTTAGTTTTTCTCAAACCAGTATCAATATTACAGTATAAGATAAGCTGATCTGGTGCTGAACTTACCTTTTTGGAGGACATGTTTAGATGTTTAAAAGCTGAGAAAACAAAATAAAGAAAGTAAATATATATATATACACATCAAAATATATAAAAGAATTAAAAAAATTAAGCTGCTTAAATGTTACCCTGATGTACCCCCAACCGTCCCAGAGATTTTATGTATTATTATAAGAGATTTGATTCAGTTTAAGATTTGTATTCAATTGCTACCATCATAAGGTTTAACCATACACCAGATAAAGGTTTAAAAATAAAGTCTAAACAATATGTTCACAGGCTACATGCATTCAGGCTGATTCATTATGCTGCACATTAAAAATAATTGAACCACATCTACAAACTTATTTTGGTGATTTAGCCCACAAGTTACTTGAACTGGCATGTCCATTGTTTTTACAATGAATTAAATGGCTTTTTTTTTTTTACTGCGTTTGGCACAGTATTCAATCCTACACGTTATTGTACTACAGTACAGTAGGTGGCGGTATACTGTAGTATGCTGTTCATGTCCGCATCGTCATACGCGCCAGCACCCCTGAAAGACTGCAGGAACAGAAACCCCTGGAAAGGTAAGTTAGGCGTTTTAATTTAAACTTTAAAATGCGTTTAATCACCACGACAGTAAATTTTTGCTTTGCCATTACTAAAGAATCAATTCAGACAGAATCTCGCGCACGCTCACACTTGTAGGCCGTTTCTGAAACGGAAGGCTGCATCCTGCGGAGGTCGCATATGCAGGCTGCATACGTCATCAAGCCTGGTTTATTTAAGTTAAATGAGCATTACATTCGCAAGTCATACGCATATTACAACAATTTACGATTAACTAAGAATAATAGTCAACTTTATAATTGGTAATATTCTTAAATCTGACAGTCTTGATGACGTATACAGCCTACATATGCCACCTCCAGTAGCCTTCGGATTGAGAAACGGCCGTAATGAGCTCGCGCAGTAATTTATATTAATTATTACTTAATAACATTATACATTTACTCAAACACTGAAACAAAGTAAGCGAGTTACTTAAATATGGCTACAAACCTCGAATAAGTTATTTACCATTTACAAACCTCGACTGAGTTATCAAACTGCCCTCTTGAACCAATATTTACTGTATATGGTAACGAAATCTTACCCTGTAACGAAAAATTTACGAAATTACTAACTTATCTAATAATTAACTACAAAATAAACGGGATGTGTATAAAAAAATGACGAAATTTAAAGGAGCTTTTGCTTATTCCTACCATCGAGACCGTTGTGTCAGTTGAAGTATGACGTGTGAGGCCTAGTGCCAGATAATTCAAATGTTCTCACGTGCAGTCAGGGCCTATACTGGCACGTGATAAAGAGATATGCTGTCATCCTTTCTTTTACAACACAAGTTGTTTCTATATATATTAGACACAACAATAAAATTAATAAAATCTGTGATTGTTTGTCTAAATCCTTATTGCTGTGTGTTGTACAACTTGATAATTCATAAAAGTATAACAAGTGTTTGTTTTTATAGATGAGTTCCCTATTAAAGAGAGGCTTGATGCTGTTTACTCCACACTCTTAGGCTGATTTTGGATTATTTGTCTGTGAAGACACAGTAGTTCAGTTTCTGAATCCCATCAAGAATGAAGACCTGCAGGCCACCATATTGAGATGTGAGTCAAAATATATACTTTTATAACCATATATGACATTTCAATGTAGTGACATTTAAGTTTCCCTGGCTAAAATAGTTTAATTTGGTAATATTTGTTAATAAGATTATTAATAAGTTATATTTGTATATTTGACTTGTATAGCAGGTTATATAGTTATATTTGTTTGAACAAATAAGTATATTGTTAATAACAAGCTGAGATGGTGGGTTTTCTGGCTATGGTTTTACAGGATGTATAAGAAGGGGAAAGCCAGAATAGGTAGCTTGGTTAATTTCGTTTACATGCATAGTTCATGGGGAATTTGTTCAGAGAAAGCATTCAAACACAACCAAACATCTTTACTGTCTCATGCTTTTCTGTGTTCCAGGCAGGGTCTGATGTCATAATATGGCGCTTTTCCAATGTAGGGTACAACTTGGCTCGGCACAATGCAGCTCATACCGCTTTCATTGCTTTTCCAGTACAGTTTAGTATCGCTTCAGAGTGGGTGAGATTATAGGCAGGGGTGCACATAAGGGTGTGTATGCGCGATTAGAAACAATTCCAGCGTACCAACGTTGCTGAAATTTTGTTACATAGTTAGCTAATTTACTGCAACATAAGGGATTTCATAACATCTCGATCACTCCCCAGTGACTGGTCCCAGTATAGGTCATAAACCCCGCCTCCCCCATGTTATTTAATGGGACTTGAGACCAAGCTGTTTTTTGTCATTTACTGTAGGTTTTATCATGCTGATGTAAATTCAAGTGTTTGTTTTTAAAATAAGTTTGTTTTTAGTTAGTTAGTTAATGCTATAAAACGGTGTTGTCACGTCATGATTGACAGCTGTGTATGCACATTCTGGGAGAGTGAGGGCGGGGCCTTGATTTCGCGGCTTTACATCCTGCTCACTACTGTGCAGGACTGGTCCCGAAATTGCTACTGCGCAGACTCAAGACCCAAGATGTCAGCGGCGATTTTAGGCTTATTGTTACAGTTGCGTCCCCTCTACTGCCGTAACATCATCGTAAATGTGATACAAACACACACACAACATGGAGCAACATAGCATATTAATGGAATGTAGCCACAAAATCAAAATTGACAGCCACAACTACATTTTCCACTACCTCTCTCACATGACAGGTTCTGTACAAACACCCGTGTCATCAGTATCAGCTCTCCGCGGACAGAACATTTAAGCCATGACGCCTATATTTTTGGTGCGTTTTGGATGCGGAGCCATGCGCAAAGTTACAAAAATGCCATGCAGACATAGGCATGGTGGTGTGCTCTGCATTTTTGTAACTTTGCACATGACTTCACATCCGAAACCCCATCCCATTACTCCTCCCCCAAAAGTGAGCTGTGCTGAACTGGGTTATACTATGCAGTGGAAAAGCGCCAAAAGTGTCCTACTTCGTGGCTTGAAGGATTTAGGTAAGCAAATTTATCTGACACATCACAACCTAAAACCTTATAAAAAAGTTAAAAAAAATTCTTGATCTTAACATTTATTCACATTTAATGAGATATGGAGATTTTTATCTTTCACAGATGAATACATTTGAGTAAGCTGTTTTTATGTCTAAACACCGCGGTCCACCATACATGAAAGTCATCATGTTTCTACAGTAGCCCAAAACGGACAAACTGTTCTACAGAGCGTGTTTCGTCCATACGTTGTCTCAAGGGCTCATTATAGCATGCAGACCGCTGGTAGGCAGTTTCCACGCGTGTAACCACAGAAGCAGCTTGGCCAGTTTAACTCACAAATGAAGAAACAGCAGATTGTTGTGTATGTTTTGAGAAGACCAACAGCAGTGGCGGCCGGTGACTTCTTTTTTTGAGGGCACTCGATTCGAAGTTCGTCACAACATGTATGTAGCCCGTCATGTGTGTGGTTTCTTTTTTCAAAATATGTGTTCTGCGCTTTGAGAGATCCTATGTGCATCACGTGTCATGTCAAAATAAGTGCCTGCTGCAGATGCATCTAAAGGGTTTATGATAAAAGAGACACTCACGATTGCCAGATACTCACATACTCTCATGTGTAATCAGAGTTTACTGTTTTGGGAGTGTCTTGCATGTATTTTGTGAACGTGAGCGTCTCTTTTTTATCATAAACGGTTTTGACGCGTGTGCAGCAGGCACTTATTATGACAAAACATGTGATGCACACAGGATCTCTCAACACGCAGGACACATATTTTGAAAAAGGCACATGATACTCTGTACACTTATTTTGAATTAGCGGCCCTCGGATGAGGAGTAACGAACGCCACTGATGGAAGTAAATAAACAGCGAATCGTTGCAGTTTGAGTAAAATCACTCCTCAACTTTGCCTATCTTTGTTCTCACCGTCGCAATTGGAAATGGCTATGATGCAGTTTTTTACCTGATGAGAGGGGTTCTAATGGACCAGTAACAGCGCTTGAAGTCCGCGTAGAACTGAAGCGCTGTTAAAAATCAGGCTACGCAGAGCTACGCTCAGGCTAGGGATAACCTACAGTGTAGACCTTACGCACGCACTATAACATGGGCTTCAGACGATGACATTTTTGTCCTGTGGCAGCTACCATAGAATCTCATTGCGTTTCGAAATTGAGGTTGATTGCAATTTCACCGCTAGATGCCACAACAAAATATAATACACATTTAACATATATAACTTTTCATTTTAAATATGGATTAGCAAATGCTGAAATTAACATGAACTAAGATTAATAAATATTGTATAAGTATTGTTTATTGTTAGTTCATGGTAGCAAATGCTAACAAATACAAGCTTATTGTAAAGTGTTACCATTGCAATTTGATACTAAACCTAAAAATGTGTAAATGTCTTACCTGTATCTTTTTCACTGTTCTTTTCCAGCCTTTTCAGCGTTGGACTTGTAATTCTGCGTGTTTGGCTTCTTTAGCACTTGCTGTTTGAAAGTCATTGCTTGCAACAGATTGAGCGACTGTCATTCTACATTTCTGTTTGCATTGCTTTGCTTGCATTTTGAATCCTTCGCAATAATAACTATGCAAAAAGTTTTACATTTGAATTGTAGTTGTAGATTTAAATTAGTTTTTCCTTGATATAATGTATGTATATAGATTTTTACAATTATTTATCATGCAGTGCTTCATATATGAGAAAGACAACGCTTGAAGAACCACACAACACTCATATTAATGTATGTGTCATATTAATAAAAATAAACAAGTCTTTGCACTTCATTTATATTTAATTGAGTGATATGTAACTTCACAATGGTGGATTCTTTAACTATTACATGAATATGTGCATTGTGATTTCGATTTATTGACCATAGTTATGTGTTAGGAATAGTGGAGAAAATCATTTACTAAAAAAGACAAAGGTGCCAGATCTTTCATTTACTTTAAATGCAATAAAATTATAGAACAATTGTAAGCAGCTTTAATGGAATCTATGTAATATAGTCAGTAAAGCATACTAAGTAGTTTATAAATTAAGAAATTCTTAATATTAGATACTATAAATTACGATTTTCATTAGTAAAGCCATAGCAAAAACAGCATTTTTACTTTGATGTTGCATAAAAGGGTAACTCTTATGGTTAAATGTGTATGGGTTTATATTAAAGCTTCGAGTGGTTTCACGTCCCCGGAAGGTCCGCCAGCGAACGTTGTCTAGCGGACCATATGCGGACGTCACCAGAAGGTCCGCCAGAAAACGGTTTTTAGCGGACTTTGTGCGGACGTCCCCGGAATGTCCGCCAGCGAACGTTATTTAGCGGACCATATGCGGACGTTCCCGGAAGGTCCGCCAGCGAACGTTATTTAGCGGACCATATGCGGACGTCCCCGGAAGGTCCGCAAGCGAACGTTATTTAGCGGACCATATGCGGACGTCCCCGGAAGGTCCGCCAGCGAACGTTACAATGCGGACCAATTGAGGACCTTATGCGGACCTAAGAGGACGTTCGCGACGTCCGGGGGACGTCCCCTGTTTGCTGGGATGCCACTTTATGTTAAAACTGCTACTGGTTATATATCAATAACTTGATGCAAAAAACAATTTACTGTATTGCGTCAACAACAGATTATTTTACCTGTTGTGTTTATAAGGTACTTAAGGTAAAAAGAAAAAAAACCTCTGGTGGGAAAACCTAAAACTGCCTGATTCAAATCTGATCTGAGAAATAACATAAATTGGACACACCATACTATTCCATTCACAATTCCATATTATAATTTCAAAAGCCCAACATAGTGTTTAAACATGGAAATAAACTATACATTACTTAACTTTTTTTGTACTGGTACTTCAAACTTACATCAGTGACATATCTGAACAATTTCCTGAAGATTGTTTTTTATATGGAAGAACCATCTTTTCCAAGTCAGAGCACTGAAGTCTTGAAGCGCAAAAAAATCAATCCTAATATTTAGTGCCATCTATTGGTTAAAGCGTGTATCGACCTCAAAAGTTACAAAACAATCGTTTCCTACGTCACTGCACCGCATGTGTAGAGGTGCTAAACTGCAAACATCTGCAAATAAACAGGGTTGAAAGGTGGGTGTAGTGTAATAAATGTAATACAAATATTTGCAAGTAAGAAACAAACTAAATTGATCTATTCGATCGTATAGTTAGAAACAGTTTTACAGTTTATCAAAGATGTCGGTTAGCAGCTAATGTTAATGTGAACAGTTATGCAAAATTTGACATGCAATGTTTTTTAAACCAAAACTTAAGGTGAAATGGCGAGAAGAAAAGCTGAAACGGAATCGGACCCTGCGAAACAGACGAAGAATGTGAAAACCAAAAATAGAATCAATGAAGAATCATCTGAAACGCTCTCCAAGAAACTGAAAGCCGACGACAAGACGACACCCACAACGGGTTTGCAAAGCTAAATTACAATATTTAAACATGACAACGAGTACTCACTTAGCCCAGTGTGATGTAATTTGAGGACATGAAGCTAATCAGTAACAAGTCAGTAATCAAAAGTTAAACTCTTTTTTTTATGTGACGTAACAGAAACCTACATAAAGGCAAGTGTGGGATGGATTGGAGGTCAAAAGAAATTGGGAAAAACTAGTATACTTCACTACATATACCAAAGCTCCCTCGGACAGAGCATCCATGCACAACTTCGACAGGTACTGATAAAAATATAGTATAGCTGATTGATTCATATAACTATGTCTTGCACAGGTATAGTCCATAATGCTAGTCATATTCTTCCCAACACTGTATGTTAACTGTAGACATACAGCAAACAAGCATAATTTCAGTCTGGTTACTCTCTATCCTGTATTATAGTGTCTGCAAGAGCCTTTTATCCGCTCTCTTAGAGACTACAGACTGCATCGCACAGCCAGCCCATTTGACCGAAGAGTAACTTATCTGGATTGGCACCCTACCCATCCCACTACTGTTGCTGTGGGATCCAAGGGTGGAGATATCATCCTGTGGGATTATGATGCACAAAATAAGAGAACCTTCATACAGGGGGTAAGTAGGGAAAGCAGAATTAGGATGAGGATGTAGGAGTTTAATTTGCAATGGCTGACATTGCAAAAGTGTCTGAAACCTTTTGTGGCATCACAGTATTGTGAAGTTTCTAATCAGCAGTTTTTAATTTAATATAAATTTGATTTAAACGTCACTGTCCAAATTAACAGTAATTTGAAGTAAACTAAAGAATGCAGTTTTGGTTACTGCTCAGATTGTCCCTTTGTTTTTTATCTAGATGGGTGCTGGAGATGCAATAACAGGCATGAAGTTTAACCAGTTGAATACAAATCAACTGTTCACCTCATCTATTTGGGGTGCCACCACCCTGCGGGATTTCAATGGATCAGTTATACAAGTTTTTGCGGAAACAAATTCATGGGAGTAAGCAAGATGCCTTATTTTAGTAGCAACCCTGAAATAAATAATGAGTTAGTTTACTTCATACGCATTGTTTATAGCCACATTTATTCTAGGGTACTCCTAAACGTAAAAAAATAAAGTTCATATTTGGTTATTTGTGTACCTGTTACACTGGTACCTTTGAGTCTTGGCATAGTTTTCAGATCTTTAATAGTGACTAAAAAGAGAGCGAAGAAAGAGAGAAATTTCACAATTTCATTGATGGAGTGGACACTGAATGTGTTAATTTTGTGAACTTAAAAGCTTTCAGCTAAAAGGATGAGGTTTAAAGCTGGTTAGGATTGATGTTTTTATTATGTTGGTTTAGTTGCTGTATAAATTTAGGCTCCGGTTATCTTTCAATAGCCTGTCCATTGACTCCTGCGGGGTGCTGTCTTATTCGCTACTGTCCAATTGGCCGCTGTCTCTTGATTCCTATCATGGAAGTACTTGTTGTAGCTGCTAGCTGCTGTAAAGTCATCTAACAAGCGTATGTTGTCTGTTTGTGTGCATGCAGAAGGGCGCTGGTGACTTTATTGGGGAGATGAAGTTTTGTCCCACAGATGTGTCCAAGGTCTATGTCGCTTCTGGTGATGGTACTATCTCAGTGCAAAGTTTTGAGGGCCTCCCAAGTCAGATACTGTCACGAACCCCAGACTGTGGCCATGATCACCATGATCTTTGGTGAGGACGCTGCTTGTGTGCTCAATAAAGTTATAAATGGGACTTTTTATGCAGATGTGAGTGTCATGGCGTATATTGCGGTTATATTGATTGTTGATTTGATTGCTTTCTACACTTTTTTTTTCAACAAATGCGGTAATTTACATGAGTCATTAGTGTTTATTTACCTTTGTGAATAGCAGTATACAGGGCTGTTGCTAAATTTCACGGGACAACGTTTTTGGGTAATGGGTCCAATGGGCAGGCTATACTGTAAAGAACATTTTTAGGCGTTTATAAATTATCTATCATTTTTTTATTTAAAATAAATTATAAAGGCTTTGTGTATACACACAAAATATGCATAATTTGAGTTCCTGAAATGTCACTCACCTCTTGTAGTTACTGGTACTGCTGTGTGGATGTGTCTGTAAGCCGTCAGATGCTTGTGACTGGGGATAATGCTGGAAGACTTCTTCTGCTAGGCCTGGATGGACATACTGTAAGGTCAATTTCTAAAATTAACTAAAAAATGCAGATCTGCCACAATACAAAATATTTTTTGTCCATCTACTATATTTAGATTTTGAATGAGAAACTGCACACAGGCAAAGTCACACATGCAGAATTCAGCCCTCGATGTGATTGGTTGTTGGCAACATCCTCTGTTGATGCTACAGTCAAGCTGTGGGACCTTAGGAACATCAAAGACAAAAACAGTTATTTGACTAAGATGCCTCACGAAAAACCAGTCAATTCTGGTAAGAGACAATATTTAATAATTGAAATATATAAATGTGAGAAAGAAGTAAACAAAATGTATAAGGCTTTGTTTTTAGGAAGTACATCACAACCATCAACTATGATTTAATATCTCTCTCTCTCTCCAGCATAATTTAATATCTCTCTCTCTCTCCAGCATATTTTAACCCCACTGATAGCACCAAGCTTTTAACTACGGACCAGATGAATCAGATCAGGATTTACTGTTCATATGACTGGTCCAAACCGGTTCAAATTATTACTCACCCTCATCGACAGTTCCAGCACTTAACGTCTATCAAGGTCAGTGTTCTTAAACTGCAGATTTTATAGTAAATTTGTATAGACATCACAGAGTTCATGTATATTTATTCTACATTTTAGGCAACCTGGCATCCCATATATGACCTTGTCGTGGCCGGCCGCTATCCAGACGATCGTGTCCTTGTCAATGACAAGCGAACTATTGATTTTTATGATGCAAACAGTGGTAGGCTTGTGCATCAGCTCAGAGACGCAAATACCCACGGTATTATATCTGTAAGAACCCTTTTTATTAAATCAAAAATAATTTATGGACCAATGTAAATACTTTTTACTGTACTATTATAATGCATGCACCACACTTTTCCTGAAAATGTGACATATTGTTGATAAACTTTTTTTCAGCTCAACAAATTTAGTCCAACAGGGGATGTACTGGCATCAGGCATGGGTAAATGCTATTGATTGAATAATATAATGCATACAAAGCTAAATGAATGGATTCCTTTGTAAAATTTTAAAACTGTATACTTTCATTACAGGGTTAAATATTTTGATCTGGAAGCGAGAGGACACGCTGCTGAACAGTGTTCATGAAAAACAGGGATTTGCAGAGGAGACAGCGGGGAACAGTGGAGGCAGAGCTGGAACCTCCAGATCCCAACCTAGTGCTCGACAGCAATCACAAAGAAGCAAAAGAGCAACTGAAGAAAAAGCCAAGCTGAAGAAAAAGCTGTCATCACTGTCAACAACAGAGACCAAGGCCAAGAGCCGAACAGAGAGTAAGACTACAAAGTCAAAGAGAAAGTGAGAGACAAAGGACACTGGATTTCAAAATAGTTTTATTAGTATATTTGCAATATTTCAATTTATAAAGTTCTTGTTTGATACGTTTCTATGGGACCTAAAATACATTTTATACAAAATCTGGTTATACAATAAAATATTTCTTTAAAAGCTTGTCTCTTGAGTTGAAAGTTATTATTGGAGTTAAAAAAGCTTGATGTAATTTCTTGATCATGTGTGATGATGTAACTCTGAATTAATCTCCAGGCTTCCCCACAAGTACCCCCCCAAAAAACATGATCATCATCATTTGTGTGAGTCTGTGTTTCTTCTCAGCCCTGTGTTAGCATTAACCTGAAAGTAATAGCAACTTTTTGAGTACTTCAAGATTATAGGTTCTATCAAAAGTTATAATCAATGTAACAATATTACATTTTACTTGTATTTTAATATCTTTAACAAATGGAAATTAATTAGAAGCAACATTTCAGATATTTTTATGAAGTAAAAACATATTTTTCAGAGAAAGCACTGCCTGCGTGAACATAATTTTAAAATATTTATGCCTTTGTTGTAACAATGAATAACTGGTATTTGTAATGGGAACCATCAGAATTGGCTTTTTCCAGAGCGAAATATGAGTGTAAGTGAAGATGGTTGACATGTATTTTATATCTAAATGCCAAATACAAAACATTACATAATCTTATTACAAATAGCTTTATACAATATTTTGATTTGATGCAATAACAGGCCTCCAACACACGGGGGCAGCGGAGGGTCACATAAACACACAGTGACGTCAGTATGAAGAAGAGGTGCTGTTTATTTCCTGGGGCTCAGTTTTTACAAGCATTCTTGCTGGCATGGTATGGCAAGGGTTTATCTACGTTCATAGAGAATACTGTTTGAGAACTCTTGTGCTGTTTACAGTTTAACACCCGATAGCATTTTAAACGCATTGTGCCGCGTTTATTATAGATTCTAAAGGGTTAAGTTAACTAGACTATTCTTAACCAGAATGTTTGTCTTAGCGTTAGCCACATTTCTGACCAAGCACATTGCTAGTATTTAACGTTGCGGATTTGTACATCTTGCAGATCGGACGTTAGTATTGTACCATTGGATTTATGGATTAGTATACATGCACGAGCACTTAATAGCTTGAAATTCTATATACAGAAATGTATTAAGATCAATCTCTGTAGAGACCACTGAGTGTTACATCCCATATCACATCTATGTCTATTTTGATTGCCTTTGCCACCTATTAAAATGCACATACAGTATACCCATCAAGTCATCTAGTATTTTAGCGAAGCTCCTTCAGATTAGCTGAGTGTATGCTATGGAGTCTGGTGAGGACTCCAGTGGAGTGCCATCAGGGGACGAGAACTACTTTCAGGGCTACACCTTCACCGATCGCTCCCATTCCAGTCGTGTCGTAAAAAGCATCATGGACTTGTGTCTGGAGGATGGTCTGTTTGCAGATGTCATCGTCACCGTGGACAGCAAGGAGTTCCAGCTTCATCGTCTGGTGCTCTCGGCACAGAGCAGCTTTTTCAGATCCATGTTCACTTCTAATCTTAAAGAAGCTTTTGATCGCAAGATCGAGCTGAAGGATGTCAGCGCCCCTGTCTTCCAGTCACTGGTGGACTACATCTATCATGGAACAATCAAACTACGGGTTGAAGATCTGCAGGACACCTATGAGATGGCTGATATGTATCAGCTCACTGCCTTGTTTGAGGAGTGCTCTCGTTTCCTATCAAGAACTGTGGATATCAAGAACTGCCTGCAGGTGAAACCTATAATTTCAAACATTGTTTTGTAACATACACGTAACTTTTCTTGGTAAATAAGTAACTGCGCTTAATTGCAGGTGATGTGGTTGGCGGACAGACACAGTGACCAGGAGTTGTATACGGCAGCCAAGCACTGTGCAAAGATTCACCTTGTTCAGCTGCACCAGACAGATGAGTTCTTAAACATGCCATTGTGTCTCCTCATAGATATCATTAAAGGTGAATGAAAAGCGTTAACAGCAAATGGCTAATAAAATATGGAAATTTTAAGTATAAACAGATTTTATGTTAGACAAAGTATATGAACGTATTGGAAAAAGTGTGGGCAGTCGGAACCTTTTTAAAACGCACTTATATGTACCATTAAGGTACCTTTGTGGTACTCATATGCACTCTTTAGATACAAAGTTGTAGGGGTGAGCGAGGCACAAACTAACATAGGGGTTAATTGTAACACGGCTACTCTACATATTTATACACGAATGAGCAATCTGTGCTTTTGGTCTTTTTCTCTTACTGTCAGAAGATGATCTTCTGTGAATTTGTGAAAAGTTTTTATGTGTTATCATTAAGATATTGAAGATTGTTTCGAGGCATGGAAGTACATATCTTCATCTTATGTTTTTATGAAAATCCAACATTATATTATTTTAATCAGTCTTGTTACCTAAAACATAACATATCAGCAACTCCTAGTAACCGGTGGCTGGAATTGAAATCATGTTTACACAGCATGGTTAGTTGTCAAATAGTGTTAGTGTTACAATTAAGCCTCAGGTATACAATGATAATGAAATGAAAACAATGTAAATACTATTCATCAAAATTATATCTGTTAATACAATATCAGAGGAAATAACTGAAAACAATGTTTTTTTTGTGCAGCCCTTTCAAAAAAAAAAATTATATGCATTGATGCATAATACAAGGATGGTTAGGTAAAGAATTATGGATGGTGAATGTGTGGATATCTATCTTTAATAAGCAGATATATAAATAATATCTACCTTTAATATATATATATATATATATATATATATATATATATATATATATATATATATATATATATATATATATATATATATTGAATTATTTGTGTTTAAACAAAACAAAACTACCCAAATTTGTTTTTAGATTATTTGTGATCCTGGACCACAAATAAGTGCCAACTTTTGGAAATGGAGATGTAAACATAATCTGTTTATAAACTTTCCATTGATATATATGGTTTCTTAGGATAGGACAATATTTGGCCGAGATAAAACTATTTGAAAATTTTGAAAAAATGAAAATATTGAGAAAATTACTTTTAAAGGTATCCAGTTAAAGTCCTTAGCAACACATATTACTAATGATAAATAAAGCTTTGTTTTGATATATTTACGGCAGGAAATTCCCAAAATATTTCCATGGAATATGTTATTTAATTGATATCCTAATGATTTTTGGCATAAAAAATCGATAATTTTCACTCATACAATGTATTGTGGGCTATTGATATAATTATACCTGTGCTACCTATGACTGGTTTTGTGGTCCAGGGTCACATTTATGAGATAATGAATTGAAAGTTTTAAAGAGAACTTCTTTTAACTTGTCTGTTTTTGCATCTCCTTGATCAGATGGTGTTCCAAGCTCGCAAAATCCAACCGCAGCAATCGAATCTTGGATCAATCACAACAAAGTTGAGCGAGAAGAGTATTCTAATATGCTTTCAGACAGCCTAAAGGTGAGTGAAGATATATAAATGTATATATTATATATCTAATATGTGAATAGGACTATTAAAGGTAAAGCGAAAGATTTTCTTTTTCTGGGTGGATCATCAAGACTATTGGTCATCCCAGTTGTCAATCAATGATATGTTGACGTAAGCCCGTCGTACGTGCTCGTCCCTAGGTTCGCTTTCTGCACATGCGCACTTTCAGGTGTATAGGTGTGGTGGGCTACGACTTCAGCCATTCATTGAAGCTCGCGTTCTCACCGTGTTTTTCAAAATGTTCAAATGCACATGTTTAATAGGTGTTCGCTCTCTGGAGCAGGTAGTGTTGCGCATGTGCTTTTTTTAAAAAAAACTGGAGGGGCGGTTCTTTTCAAAAATTCGGTAAAATCTTCCGCTATACCTTTAACATGCTTGTTGTTTCACTTTTTCCCAGGAGATTGGTGAAAAAGTGCACATATACCTTATTGGGAAGGAAGACACACGCACGCACTCATTGGCAGTGTCTCTTCATTGTGATGAGGACGATGCCATCAGTGTAAGTGGTCAGAACAGCCTGTGTCACCAGATCACAGCTGCCTGCAAACACGGCGGTGACCTGTATGTCGTAGGGGGCTCCATACCCCGTCGCATGTGGAAATGCAACATGCACACCATGGACTGGGAGCGCTGTGCCCCACTTCCGCGCGACCGTCTCCATCACACGCTAGTGTCCGTGTCCTCGGAAGACGCCATTTACTCTTTGGGAGGCAAAACCCTTCAGGACACTCTTTCAAATGCTGTCATCTGTTACACAGTGCAGGACAACATATGGAAAGAGACCACTCAGCTAGACACGGCTGTGTCCGGCGCAGCGGGAGTCAATTTGGGAGGCACGATTTACCTTTTGGGTGGGGAGGAAAACGATATGGACTTTTTCACCAAACCATCCCGCCTTATCCAATGTTTTGACACAGCTACTCAAAGGTGCCAAACCAAGCCCTACATGTTGCCTTTGGCAGGATGCATGCACGCCACCGCCCATAAAGACCTCATCTTTGTGGTGGCGGAGGGCGACTCTCTGGTATGTTATAACCCACTGCTGGACAGCTTTACCCGGCTACGCTTCCCTGATGTTTGGAGCTGTGTGCCGTCTCTGTGGAAAGTGGCCAGCTGCAACGGCTGCATTTACGTTTTTAGAGACAAATGCAAAAAAGGAGACGCAAACACACTGAAGTTAAACCCTGCCACATCAGTGGTCTCGGTGATCAAGGGAATCAAAATACTTCTCACAAACTGGCAGTTTGTTTTGGCATGATTTCTTAATGTACTCATCAGATGTTCTGTGTAAATAATGGGTCCATGGCAAATTTATTTTTTGGTAATTCTGTTAATAATCGTAATGTGTTGTGTGGTATACATGAAACCAGGCTTGTAATTATCTCTTGTGATACACAGTATGATGTTAATGAAGGACAAATGTGATTTATAGATCCTGTGATGTTTGACAGTACCAATCTTATATTGACCACTGTATTATTATCAATCTTTAGTAAACCTTCAAAAGTTAGTTTAGTTCATTTTATTCAAATTACAGTGTGAATTTCTAATAGAAATGATATCTGTTAACAAGGTATAACAAATACATTTCTGGAATTTACAACCTCAATAGCTCATTTGTGCACAAGTAACAACATTTATTAAATGTGTTTGTGTACAGCTATAAGTTGGGCAGAGTAACTACACTGTTAACAGTGATTGGTTTACATATGCTGGATATTTGGTGTCCATCAAATGTCTGCCAAGGTACGCACAAATTAAGGAAAAGTTTTCAAAGTATCAAAATGCAAACATCTTATCTAAGCAAAGAAAATTCACAAAATTAACTTTGCTAATGTTGTCAAGAACCCTATAAATAAAGTTCATAATGAAAGTAATAAGGTAAACCATGTTAAGTGGTGCCAGTTGTCAGTTACATCATTCCTAATAGCACTTCTTCCACCCTCCCCTCTCATCTCTGGCTTATGTCTGGACATGAAAGCATTTGAATTGGGTTGGTTCCACTTAGAACTGACTGACAGATGGCAAGAACTGTTTACTGTTCATTAAGCTCATGTATTATGTGAACGTGCCATTTTGTGTGAGTCAGACATATGATCTATATTAATAGTGATTTGAATGTTGATCTTGGGATATTCGGTGCAAAATGTGACCGAAAAAGATTCGATGTAAAGGCTTTTGAAGTTACAGACTTTATCATAAATGTATGTTTTGTTCTGTACTGTTTTGTATTAAAACCTCAGTTTACATCAACATGTTTCCTCTCATTGCCTAACCTTCCAAGGACATAGAGCTCAGATGCAAAACCCAAAAATGTGCATCTGACATCTGATTTGAGCTTTGTGACATGGTGCATTATCCTGCTGGAAGTAGCCATCAAAGGATGGGTACATGGTGGTCATAAAGGGATGGACATGGTCAGAAACAATGCTCAGGTAGGCTGTGGCATTTAAACATCCCCCACACCATTACACCACCACCAGCAGCCTGCCCAGTGGTAACAAGGCATGTTGGATCCATGTTCTCATTCTGTTTGCGCTAAATTCTGACTCTACCATCTGAATGTCTCAACAGAAATCGAGACTCATCAGACCAGGCAAATTTTTCCAGTCTTTAACTGTCCAATTTTGGTGAGCTTGTGCAAATTGTAGCCTCTTTTTCCTATTTGTAGTGGAGATGAGTGGTACCCAGTGGGGTCTTCTGCTGTTGTAGCCCATCCGCCTCAAGGTTGTGCGTGTTGTGGCTTCACAAATGCTTTGCTGCATACCTAGGTTGTAATGAGTGGTTATTTCAGTCAAAGTTGCTCTTCTATCAGCTTGAATCAGTTGGTCCATTCTCCTCTGACCTCTAGCATCAACAAGGCATGCATTTTAGTCTAGAATAAGCCCTGTCCAGGAAACTGCCCCTAAATCCCATAGACTTTTGGATTAGCACAAAAAATAAGATGTGTTTAACAAGACTTGTTGGACAAAAAGCTATAAACTTTTGTTAAACACAAAGCTTATTTTTTGTCTATGGGAAAAATTAATGGGCTTTTTTACGAGAACTTATGAGTTAGCCTTCAAAAGTACGTCATCCCTGCAACTCTCTCTATTGTAGTCTTGCATGTTTTTCTTGTAATGTCCCAAAAACTTAAGTGTAAATTATTTGTATGCATATTTTTGTTCTATACATGTATGCATTGAGAGAAAAAATAGGCTACCATATACACATTACAGACCCCAAAATGTGATCAAGCATTGTGTTAGCATTTCAGCAATTGCGTTAAAGCAAAGACTTGACTTACAACCTCAGATGTTTATTTTTGGAAGGATGAACTTGTGAATGGCAAGGTGGTAAATATGTAATAATGGTATTTGTATCCATGAAGCTGGTCATAAACAAGTTAGGAAAAGAGTAGAAAGCCACGGTTCAGTTGAGAACCCGACGATTTGATCCCATTGATGTGTTTCAAGAAGCAGCGGTACTGTAACTCAAGACAAATACCATGTCCGACTTTGTGAACTATTCTAAGCATCAGTTGCTGACACCAAGGCTGGGGGCTGGGAGATGGCACACCAAGGGGCTTAACAAGGCCCACCCACAGGAACTGCCAGCCACTTTGAGGACCGCGCTTGACTCTGCTTCACCGTTGTGAAATATCGGTCTGTTTTTAGACTCGCTCACACTGTGTCCAGACCTCTGCAGTAGCTTAAATAGAATATTTACTGATATAATTTCTCCTAAAGGGTTTTTGGTAGCCTTCAGGATTTCGTGGGTGAGTGGATGCGGAGGTGAATAGCAGCACTCTTGGTATGAAGATTGTCGGATAAGCGTCTTTTGTGACCTTGGATCTTTCAGAGGCTGAAGTTGGATTCCAGCATGGACACATGGTCCAGAGTGACAAGACCATCTGCTGAAGCGCCAGCACCGCAGTGGGAGGGAGGACAGAGATGAAGGGGTGGTTTGCGGGGGGTAAGGGTACAGAAAATTCCTCCTGTTCAAGCGTGGAGGGAGCAGATATTCTGGGAGATCATTGCCAGCACCTTGGATTAAGACTTATTTCTTTAGTGCTACATTGGAACGTTCTTGATCGGCTTTGATCAGTGGATTTATAAGTTGTGTTTTTAACTTTGTAATCCGTAGGATTCTTTTAACTTCTCTCGATGTGAAAATCAATGGGAATCTTGATTTTGAAGACCTCTGGATACAGTTTATTTGCACCCAAAAGTTGTGAAGTAGAGCAAACATTGGGTGCCAATCTCTCAAAAACACGCGTTTTGTGGTGCAGTAACTGTGAAAGACAAGAAATTGTTCAATTGCACTTTCTCAGAGGGCTGTAGAGCCAAACGAATGACTATTTTTATGAGGGACTTTGTAGCAGAAATGGGTCAGGACCAAACCAAACAGCAGATTGAGAAAGGATTGAAGCTCTATCAGTCTAATGATACAGAAAAGGCTTTATATGTCTGGTTGAAGGTGTTGAGGAAGACAACCGATCCTGGGGGGAAGTTTCGAGTTTTAGGGTGTCTGATCACAGCTCATTCCGAAATGGGGAAATACAAAGAGATGCTACAGGTAAGAGCCACTTTTAGCTATACTTAACATGCTGTTTTATCTGGATAAGATATAGTCTTTTACTTTTTGCAAAATAGTGTGATGCAAAGTCTGCGAAATAAACATTATTTGATTATTAAGTTTGATATTTGCTTAAAGAGAGGTATGCACAGCGAGGCGTAAGATTCTTGATGAATAATTACCCCTGCAGTTTACATGACATGTCAGTAACAAAGATTTCCGAGGGATTGAAATACATACGGACGCGAGTAATGTGAAACATGGTTATTATATGTAAGATCCATAGTTAAGGGGAGTAAGGAGAGCCACATGCAATATGATCCTCAGCAGAGAGCATCTTGTTGACATAAACCTCCTTGCACAGGGACCTGCTTGCATAAAGTTCAGCAAAGACTTGCACAATGTTATGTTTTAACAACTGCAGGTGTCAAAGAGTAATAATAAAGTATGCTCACCTCATCTTGATATCTGTTGTGGTTTGAAGACCATTTATACAAACTCATGGCAGGGTTTGAAATGAAAATCAAAACAAACAGCATTTGAAATTTATCATCATAAAATGATATGCTACTCTATCATTTTGTCATATTTTGGGGCATTGTTTTTATTATTGTATTCATTATTGGCTTTTTTAATTAAACAAGGCTTTAATGCAGTGTGCAGATTGTAGTTTAGTGATTGACTATTGTAAAGATGAAAGCCATTAAATGGTTCAAAATCAAATTTTATAATATTTAAATCCACACGGGCACTGAAATAATCTGATTTTGATCATTTTGATTTTGGCTAGTAGAAGTTGGCCAGTAACATAAAAATTGTATAGCCAATTTGGCTGGTAAGTGAAAAGTTTTTTTGCTTTTTTTTACTTTTATTGCTTTCTATGCAGTTATATTAAGTCAACTAATTGTCATTGTGTTTTGTTCACTTGCAAACATCTGTCAACATCAGTATTCCTTAGCTCAGATAAATACAGCCAGAGAGATGGAAGATCCAGACTACTTGACGGAGGGCTACCTAAACTTGGCACGCAGCAACGAGAAGCTCTGTGAATTCCAGAAAACTGTCTCGTATTGCGAGACCTGCTTAAATATGCAGGGCACCACTGTTAGCCTACAGCTGAACGGACAGGTGTGTCTGAGCATGGGCAATGCTTATCTGGGCCTTAGTGTTTTCCAAAAGGCCTTGGTGAGCTACGAGAAGGCTCTGCGGTACTCTCACAACAATGACGACAAGATGTTGGAGTGCAGGGTTTGTTGCAGTTTGGGAAACTTCTACATCCAGCTGAAGGTATCACAAATCAAACCTTAGTTTAAAGTTTTGAAAACAATACAAGACTAGGTTTATCAATTTTATCGTTTATTGCGTATTGCTTGTGGCTGCCAATGACACTACCACTTGACAGATTAGGCATGCATATTTGTTCTTTATTATTATTATTTTCCAGAGTTTGAAAAAGTAGGTAGTCATCAAACTATGAAATACCACAAACAAAAGTATGATATTGTAGTGACCGGAAAAGTTGAACAAATTAAACAAATCGTATATTTAAAGCTGTCTTCGACAAAGATGCCAACTTTTGCCTGAATTACAGCTTTATTCTCCAAGATGCTTTTTAAACAGTAATAAGTATTGCTTTCCTTCACTGCATTTATTAAAAAAAACATAGGCATGCAAAACATAAACATTTATGTGAAAAAAATTCAGATGAGAAAGTCAGTCACAAGTGTCCATACTTTTGACTTGTGTATGGGTCAGTGATGTGACGTGAATTATTTTGTGTCTGTATGGTTCAATTAAATATAAAAGAAAAAAAATTCAAAATAAATTTGCAGATTACTTGCATACATTCTCTTTTGAGGACCAAGTCTAAAATTTCTGGTTTTATTTTATTTTGAAAGAATATTTGGCAGATAATTGCAAGAATGTCAATGTGGTATAACCAGTCTGTGTCAATTGGTGGAACTAGTATTTTTTTAAATTAAAATATAAATATATTCAAAAAAATGTGGAATAAAATATAATCATCTAGTTTGGTGTAATATGATTTTTACACACATTTATATCATACATATCAGATTATTTAGAAAACAAGACTGTTTTCAGCATATGTCAGAACAAATATTACAAAAACGCATTAAAATTTACATTTAGAAATAACTAATAAAATTATATATATTTTTTTATGATTATGCTTACATGCCATCAAGGTGGAAAAAATATTTAATATTTTTCATTCTTTGGCACAATTGGCGGTTAAACCATTTGACATTTTCAGGTCCATTCAGTCTTAATAACGTTCCTAAAAATGGTGCAAATGTAAATTTTTATTGGATAAAATTAACATAAATACACTATGTGCATTGAAATAAACCTGATGCGTGCTTTTATAACAAGTTATTTAAAAAGATTTTTGAATTTCTCATCTTGCCAAACCGTTTTCGTCACTGATCCGTATACATTTATTTACTGTATATTTGTTTATGTTTCAAACCATAGTATGTTCAACACCTGTCCATGTTTAATCAATGTAAACATACCTGTTTAATACCCCTTTGCCCCTACAGACACAATTATACTTTACTGACACACATTAGATAGCTCTGAACATGATTAATATACTGTACATGCTATATACTGTGCATCCCAATGCAAGTCCCACAAAGTGGGTTTGTCTGGATAAAGGCATTTGTACTCACCTTCACACTAGAGATTTAAGACTGCAAATCCCCTAAATTCTCAGAAAGGCCTGCTGTAATAAGTGTGATGATAAGGCATGCAGGGAATGTCAAAGCTACCAGGAGCAATAATAGCATGGCCTCTTATAGCTGTGGCAAAGTTAATATCTCCAATTCACATTGACATTTAGATATCTGCATTGATGTTTAAGTTTTTAGGAGCATGTTCAAACCAAATCTATGACTTTGCCATTGTTAGCATCATGCTTTAAACGACAGGAAATCATTTAATAATAATATTAATTGAATTATTTATCAACTTTTACACAGCTAATAAATGTCCATTTGCTTTGTTTCTTTACAGGATTTTGAGAAAGCACTGTTCTTTCCTTGCAAAGCAGCTGAACTTGTGAATGATTATGGTAAAGGGTGGAGTCTAAAGTACCGTGCCATGAGCCAGTACCACATGTCGGTGGCTTACAGAAAACTGGTGCGCTTGCCAGATGCCATGGAGTGCTGTGAGGTATAAACATATTGTAATTGAGCAAAATGACTTTTATTTTTTTATTTGGCAGACAATTAACCAAAGCGACTTCCAAATAAGAGAGAGTTTAACATTGTGTATGTAAAATGTTGACAACCGTTTTTGAAACAGTGATGCACATTGCATGCACATTGACCTCACATGGGTGCCTGTGTGTTGAAAACCGGTGAAAGTATTAACATTTTTTTTTTTAACTTTTTTGGAGCTAGACCATTATAATACCCAAACCATTATAAAAATAACATTACGATACTTCCCCTTTTTGTATCTCCCTACTGAAAAAAAGCTAAAACCAGCATAAGCTGGTGAGCTGGTTTTAGCTGGTCTCCCAGATTTGGTATTACCTGGTTTTGTTGGTGCAGCAAGCTGTGTTTTGGGTCACTTTTTAAGCTGGTCTAGCTGGACTCAGCTGGTCAGGCTGAAAGAAAAGCTGACCCACCAGCTTTGCCAGGCTAAACCAGTTACTAGCTCATGCTGGTCTTCGCTGGATTTTTCAGTAGGGCTGGAATAACATTAGATATAACTTTGACATATAGCCTCCATCTTAACTCTTCACACAAGGACAAAAATGTTTAACTACATGGATGTCCTGAATTAAAACTAGTTTCACTTAAATAGCAATAATTTTATAAATATGCCAGGCCTACTTTGGATATGGCCATATCACAGCTTGCGTCAGTGGTCACCTGAACAAACTGTAGGCAGCATCACCTTTATCCCCAGGATGCCACATATTGATCATATTTATCAGTCTCCTTGGCATATCCCTGACCTCTGAACCCTGGTACTCCTCATGGCCAGAGCACAACCGACAGGTGCAGTTATTTGTAGGTCTTGCCAGCCCACCAGACCGACCCCCTTTACTATGGTTGATAAAAATATGCCGGTCGGGTGTCTAAGAGAAGGGTTAATGAAGAGCAGATCTCACCCTCAGTCTCTTGCTAATGGCAAGGACAGAAATATAACACTCATTGCTTCAGACTGTAAGCTTCACAATGTGCTGTCTGCTATGATGATTTATAATTGGCTAACAGGGGATCAATGCAGGGCACGTTCCAGCTGTCATGCAAGTTTTAGATCTTGTTGGGCCTTCGCGTCTCTGTTTTTTAAACGTACCCAGTGATTATGTCGTTTCTATGTCAAATGTGAAGCTGATGAATATTTGGAGGTTGGACACATGGTTTGATGAGGTTGTAAACTAAAATAGTCTGCAAATAATACTATGACTGAATAAAAGTTTTTTTTTTTTTTTTTTTTAATATGGGAACTCCTATTAATCTCATGTCTGTCAGGAATCGATGAAGATTGCATTGCAGCATGGAGATCGGCCACTTCAGGCATTGTGTCTGCTTAACTTTGCTGATATTCATCGCTCTCAAAAAGATGTTGATGTGAGTAATTCTGCAAACCCACAGCTGCAACAGCTACAAATTTTTGTATCATGTTGTTGACCATTGCTTGTAATTCCTACTGCAGGTTTATTATCCTAATATAGCATATACTGTCAGAAATAAAGGTACAAAATTACCTTTTTTGTTGCTGGGATGGTACCCTAAAGCCTTGTTCAGACCACCAGTGCTTTCTCGCTGTGTGTCGCCTGTCTCTTTTAATGGGGCTTTTCTAAATCTTGTCATAAACAAATGAGTACTGTCCACTCCAGTACCTAACAAAAGAAGAATGAATGACGCGAACTCCACTGCTTCGGTCCCATTGGTAGTCACCCCCGAAAATCGCTGATAATTTGCATAAAGTTAAACTTTTTGTTACTTTCTCGCATCGTTGAACACTCCCATCCGGTCGCCTACAGTCACTTTCGCTAGTGTCGCCGGAAGTCGTCAGGCTTCCATTGAAATAAAAGATTGCTTCGGTTTGTTACAGCTAGTCGCTGGCGGTCTGAATGGGGCATAAGGTTCCCTTTTGTACCTTTACAGGTATACTAAACATAATACCTTTTTGGGTGCATTACTGTACCTTAAAGGGACACTCCACTTTTTATATCCTCATTTTCGATCTCCCCTAGAGTTAAATATTTGATTTTAACCGTTTTGGAATCCATTCAGCTGATCTCTGGGTCTGGCTGTACCATTTTTAGCATAGCTTAGAACAATTCATTGAATCTGATTAGACCATTAGCATCGCTCAAAAATAAGCAAAGAGTTTGGATATTTTTCCTTTTTAAAACTTGACTCTTCTGTAGTTACATCGTGTACTAAGACTGACAGAAAATTAAAAGTTGTGATTTTCTAGGCAGATATGTCTAGGAACTATACTCTCATACTGGCGTAATAATCATGGACTTTGCTGCTGTAACATGGCTGCAGGAGGCGCAATGATATACGCAGCAGCAGAAAATAGTCCCCTTAGTAACTTTTAATACTATTTTTGGCCACTTGATTCATTGATTATTAAGCCGGAATGAGAATATCGTTCCTAGCCATGTCGCCCTTAAAAATCTGAATTTTTAATTTTCTGTCGGTCTTACACGATGTAACTACAGAAGAGTCACGTTTTAAATAAGAAAAATATCGAAACTCTTTTTGTTATTTTTTTTAGCACAATGCTAATGGTCTAATCAGATATAATGGCTTATGCTAAGCTATGCTAAAAGTGGTACCGCCAGACCTGGAGATCGGCTGAATGGATTCCAAAATGGTAAAATTTAATTTTTAACTCTAGGGGAGCTGAAAAATTACCATATTTTCAAAAAAAGTGGAGTGTCCCTTAAGGGTACAGTTACATGTTTGTACATCTAACATTTAATTGGTACAAAATTGGTCCTTAAAGGTACACAATAGGTTCTTAGGGTTCACAAAAGGTCCCCAAAAGGTGGAACTTTTAAATTTTTTGTATACCTATACAAGTCCAATAGTGAACCTTTGACGACACCACCCCAGTGACAGAAAATGTACAGTTTCATAAAATCAACAATACATACCATTACTGTATATCTATTTAATCACTAGATCCTTTTACATTGACTGTAGCATTGTGCTAGAGTGTGCACTTTAGTAAACAAATAATTTTATGCTGTGTGCTAATTTGGAAACCACACCTCCAAATGAGTCCCTTTCATCACATAGATAAATCTCATACATTGGCTTATTGTATATGAACTTCTGTGTTTGACAAATATTTTAATATATCATATTTCCAATTTTTAGCCAATCTTCTTTCCTAACTACACATTATGACAAAATATTCAATAGTGCCCTACTGAAAAGCATAAGCTGGTGATCTGGTTTAAGCTGGTCTCCCAGCTTTGTTTTAGCTTGTATTGCTTGTGTAGCTGTGTTTTGGTCACTTCTTAAGCTGGTCTAGCTGAACTTAGCTGTCAGGCTGGAAGACCAGCTGACCCACTTGACCAGCTTTGCCAGGCTGGGAGGACCAGCTTAAACCAGCTACTGCCACCTTAAACCAGCAAAAAACAGCTACCAGCTTATGCTGGTCTTTGCTGGATTTTTCAGACGGGTGTACATTTTTTTATTAATCAACAATATTTTTTATTTTATCTTTAATACAGAAAGCATTCCCTCGCTATGAGTCCTCCATGTGTATAATGTCAGAGATAGGCAACCGTCTTGGACAAGCATCTATCTATGTAGGAGTGGGGAAATGCTGGATTCTGCAAAAGGAATATGACAAGGTAAAATGACAAACCTTATAGTGCACATTTCATGCAACTTAAGAGGGGTCTGTAACATTTTTTTTCTCTTTCTTTCTTTCACTGCCACAGGCTCTAGACTCATTGCAACGAGCACATGATTTGGCAGAGGCGATTGGAAATAAGGTGTGTCCAGATGCAGCTATTTTAGAATAAGATGCATGTCAGCATATATCTATATCTCATCATTAGCACCACTGCAAAAGCAGTGAAGAGTCGATGACTTGATATTCAAAAATAAAGCTGTGCTCTAAACAGTCTACAATTGCACAGCCAACTGTAACCCTGTGCTCTTTATTTCCAGCTGTGTATTCTGAAGGTACACAGCCTGTGTGAAAGCGTCTACCGCTGTAAAGAGCAACAAGATGAGCTGAGAGAGCAGGTGGTGAAGTTCCTGCAGTGTGTGGAGGAGCTGGAGCTCTACTGTGGCATGTGCGGTGAATCTATCGGAGAGAAGAACCAACAGCTGCAAGCCTTGCCTTGCTCTCACATCTTCCACCTTAAGTATGCAATCATATGTTTATTAGTATCATATGTTTGTGGGGAAGCTATGGAGCTCATTTTGCTTATTCGTCTAGGTGTCTGCAGACAAATGGTACAAAGGGTTGCCCGAAATGCCACTGCTCATCCGTGAAACTGGGATTTGTATGAGTCTGCAGTCCTGCCTTGGACAAAACAACCGAATCCCTTCGCAGTGACCCATCACGGGAGCAAAAGATCCAGGGCCGTCTTCCAGGAAGCTTTCTAACGGGACAAAGAAAGGTTTTCAAGTGTTTCCATCCTATCTTTATAGCAACTGGAAATGATGTGGGAATGACTGAACGTGGACTTATAGCCCAACATAGTGAAGTCACCAAAGAGGCCAGATGTTTCTTTAAGTAATATCTCTCTTACTGACTTGAGGACTGAATGAACTTACAATGGCATTGGTATAACAGAAACAGCTTCTCATTGGACTATGCTGTACTGCTTTTCTTTCAATGAGAATAATCGTCAGAGGTGAGTGCATTAGTATTATAATATCAAAGAACAGTACAAAAATATAGATCAACAAACACTTCAACAGGGTTTTGTTAATGATTGTATTTTTAATCAATGTGTAAATAATTCACAAATGCAATAATTTGATGTCATTCTTGTTATCAGTACAAGAGAGGTTGAGATGCTGTTTTATTTGAGTTTGTTTGAAGTTTGATTTGAGCTTGTAGGAAACTCAAATGTCTCTAACTGCCTTCTTGTTATTGAACTTTTATATTCTGAGGTAACAGGGGCATATGTTGAACTTATTAACTTGACCAATCATACATTTTGTTAACTATTTATTTATGACAATATTGTCTTCTATCAAAGACTTTATACTACACTGTTTCAGCATTTTTCTTTACAACAAATCAACAGAATGTGAAAAGAAGTTTCTTGTTACGATGCCATTTACGGCAGGTGCGCTTATAGAAATATGGTGTGTTAATATCAGTTTATTTTCTAAAACTTTTCAGCTATTATATATCAGTGAGACAATTCACGTTTCACAAAATGTGTTCTGTCTTTAATGTTTTACAAATGACTAAATACCCTGTGTTTAACAGCACATTTTAAACCAACTGTATCGGAGTATGTTTATTTAAAGTGGCCCAAAATAAGCCTTTATCTTTATTTCTTTGTGGGCACTTTCATTCAGTATTCAAAAAGCAAATTTCTTGTTTGATCAAATATTTATATGTGATAATAATGAAAAATGTATATCCCACATATTACAATGATTATATTTCAGATGCAGCTATTACTGGCACAGTGCTTTATGTAGCCTAAACAATACCAAATTGAAATAATCTAATGATTGATGTTCATATAAAGTGACTGTATACTAACTTATAACATATGCATTACATGTTGCAAAGATTTCTCATATAATCCAATGTCTAGTGCACACTTTGAACAGCTGATCCTCTTTCTGTGCCACTGTAACTATTCCATAAATACAAAATACAAATACAAGTCATCATTTATATAATAAATAAAATGTTAGTTTTCTGTCTGAGAGTAACCATATGTAATATTTTAAGATATGTGACATTGCCTCTGAAAACCCAGCTACAGTGAGGAAAATAAGTATTTGAACACCCTGCTATTTTTCAAGTTCTCCCACTTAGAAATCATGGAGGGGTCTAAAATTGTCATCGTAGGTGCATGTCCACTGTGAGAGACATAATCTAAAAGAAATCCAAAAAACACAATATATGATTTTTTTTACTATTTAATTGTATGATACAGCTGCAAATAAGTATTTGAACACCTGTCTATCAGCTAGAATTCTGACCCTCAAAGACCTTCTAGTCTGCCTTTAAAATATCCACATCCACTCCATTTATTATCTTAAATTAGATGCACCTGTTTGAGGTCATTAGCTGCATAAAGACACCTGTCCACCCCATACAATCAGTAAGAATCCAACTACTAACACGGCCAAGACCAAAGACACTAGAGACAAAATTGTACACCTCCACAAGGCTGGAAAGGGCTATGGGGAAATTGTCGAGCAGCTTGGTGAAAAAAGGTGCACTGTTGGAGCAATCATTAGAAAATGGAAGAAGCTAAACATGACTGTCAATCTCCCTTGAACTGGGGCTCCATGAAAGATCTAAACTCGTGGGGTCTCAATGATCCTAAAAAAGGTGAGCTGGTCAATGACCTGAAAAGAGCTGGGACCACCGTTTCCAAGGTTACTGGTGGTAATACACCAAGTCGTCATTGCTTGAAATCATGCATGGCACGGAAGGTTCCCCTGCTTAAACCAGCACATGTTCAGGCCCGTCTTAAGTTTGCCCATGACCATTTGGATGATCCAGGGGAGTCATGGGAGAAAGTCATGTGGTCAGATGAGACCAAAATAGAACTTTTTGGTCATAAATCCACTAAACGTGTTTGGAGGAAGAAGAATGATGAGTACCGTCCTAAGAACATCATCCCTACTGTGATGCATGGGGGTGGTATCATCATGCTTTGGGGGTGTTTTTCTGCACATGGGACAGGGCGACTGCACTGTATTAAGGAGAGGATGACCGGGGCCATGTATTGCAAGATTTTGGGGAACAACCTCCTTCCCTCAGTTAGAGCATTGAAGATGGGTCAAGGCTGGGTCTTCCAACATGACAATGACCCGAAGCCCACAGCCAGGATAACCAAGGAGTGGCTCTGTAAGAAGCATATCAAGGTTCTGGGGTGGCCTAGCCAGTCTCCAGACCTAAATCTAATAGAGAATCTTTGGAGGAAGCTCAAACTCTGTGTTTCTCAGCGACAGGCCAGAAACCTGACTAATCTAGAGAAGATCTGTGTGGAGGAGTGGGCCAAAATCCTTCCTGCAGTGTGTGAAAACCTGGTGGAAAAACTACAGGAAACGTTTGACCTCTGTAATTGCAAACAAAAGCTACTGTACCAAATATTAACATTGATTTTCTGAGGTGTTCAAATACTTATTTGCAGCTGTATCATACAAATAAATAGTTAAAAAATCATATATTGTGTTTTCTGGATTTCTTTTAGATTATGTCTCTCACAGTGGACATGCACCTACGATGACAATTTCAGACCCGTCCATGATTTCTAAGTGGGAGAACTTGCAAAATAGCAGGGTTTTCAAATACTTATTTTCCTCACTGTAAAATATTTTTTGTTATTTACAGTTTTCCACATAAAATCATCCTACATAATGCAAATAATTTTTTGTGAAAATATAACCTTGATATATTTAATACTGACAAGTAAGGCCATTAGATGATGAGACTTTAGCCAGACGGGCTCATATGACGTGTATTGCTTGTGATCAAAAAACATGACGTGGCATTTTATTATTGTTGAACTTATATGGGAGCAATATGTAGATGCTGCTTATTTCTTTCTCTTTTGCCTTATTTTTCATAACCTTTACCATATTTTTCTTTCAGTTCTAAGCTAATCTTCCTGTTTACTAATTTGCTTGCCGTGTATTAAAGCATCTCACATCCTGGTTAATCACAGGTCATAACTACCTCTCTACACTTGTCCCTCATAATACTTGCATGTAACTTCTTCAGGATCTTCTGAAATTAAGACTCATTGTGTAAGTATATATAATGGACATTTTTTGTAAGTAAATCTGCAAATAAAGACTGTTGGTTCTGTTCTGATGTCTTCTGAGTCTTTTGTATTCAAGGAAAGTCCAAGATATATTTAGCGTCACAGTGACGTTTCTGAGAAGTCTTGCAGGAAACACTAGTCTGAATTAAAAAAATCCGGTTAGACCAGTCATTCCCAGCTGTACGGCTAAAAACACACTTCCATCAGAGTCTAACGCGCTATCATGTCGGCTTTTATGATGGCAGCTAAATGTGAGGGGGATCTAGTGTGTCCTCTGTGCCATGGGGTCTTCAATAATCCCACCACCTTACAATGCAAACACAGTTTTTGCAAAAGCTGCATTCAGTCACAGTGGAAAGCTAAGGGATTACGGAAATGTCCCGTGTGTAACCGTACAGAGATCTCAACCAGACCACCTTCCATCAATCTGGATTTAAAGAAACCTTCAGATGACCTCAGAAAGAAGAAGGAGCACACTGTCGTAATATCAGAGGACCGTTGCTCACTACACAACAAGGAGAAGAAGTTCTTTTGTCGAAAAGATGCAGAGTTTATTTGTGTTGATTGTACCTCATCAAGGAGCCATGCAAATCATGACTACTGCCTTATAACTGAGGCAGCATCGGATATATTGGTAAGGATTTAAATCTATTCAGCTGTATGCCCTGTCAGACAAAAGGTACAGAAGCTGTCACTGGGACTGCGTATCTTTTACAAACGGTCCTAATATGTACCATTTAGGTATAGATATGTTCCTTTGAGCTACAAACACTGACAAACATGTACGAAACTGTACATAAATGCCTCGATGTGCTACCCAGGTTCTGTTTTGTACCTTTACAGGTATGCTGAACATAATACATTTACATTACTATACTCGACCTGTTTTGTAAAGGTACAGTTAAATGTTTTGCACTCCTAACATTCAACTGGTACAAAATTGGTCCTTTAATGTACACAATACTGTAGGTCCTGATGGTATAATATTGTACCCCAAAAGGTACAATATTTCAAGGTACAACAAAATTAACTATACCACCCCAATGACAGAAAAGGTAGTTTTAAAACTTTTTTCTAACAGTGAATATGCATCTTTAAAGGGGAGACATCATGAAAATCTGACTTTTTCCATGTTTAAGTGCTATAATTGGGTCCCCAGTGCTTCTATCAACCTAGAAAATGTGTAATAGAACAAAAAGCAATTTTAACCTTTATGGTATTTTGAGCTAAAACTTCACATACGTACTCTTAGGACACCAAAGATTTATTTGACATCTTAAAAAAGTCTTGTGAAATGTCCCCTTTAAGGTACCAGTATGTTCTTTCAAGGTGCACCATTTAGGGGCTGTTTATACCTGAAAGGGTACCACCCCAGGGACAGCTTTGTACTTTTATTTTGAAAGTGTGCAGAAGAGTCCAAAATAATTTGTTTTAAAAAACGCTTTTCTAGATATAATAGTGCACTTATATACTGGATTTTTATAAATAGCTTTTCCATACTTCCGCTTCACAGAAGGAACTCACAGCTAGATATAATCCCTTCAAAAAACATCTAATCAGCTATGAAAAACTAAAGGAAAGCTTGGAAGAACTGGAAGCCTACATACAGGTAAATTTATGGTAGAATAATTATGCAAGTGTTCATTTCTTTCTTCCATTGAAACAAATAAAAGTGATTATAGATATTATAGCTATTATTATAGATTATTATAGTTAAAGTTGACTAATGTCAACAAAGAAAAAAAAGGGAAATACGTCATTGTGTGAACAGTTTTTAATACACTGCCTGGTCAAAAAGGATAACAGTCTAATATTTAGTTGAAGTGGCTTTAACTTTGATTACGTCTATGCAACGTCCCAACATTTATTTCCGTCCAGAGTTAGTTGTTTACTCTGCTTGATGCAGGCCAATAATTTGCTTTATTAGAAACAGTAACATCATCCCGATCCAATTTTCATGAATTTAAAACAGGTCTTTCAACAACCCAGCATTGGGTCAATTTTAACCCAGTGGTGTGTTATGGGTCAAAAATAACCCAGCTATTTTTAATGTGTAATAATAAGACTGCAATTCTTATCCAGTCTTAAACGTATTTGCTCACCTAAATACAAATAGGTTTTTTGACACTTCTTTATGGATCACCCTGCCTAAATTTATTCATATTTTAATATACAGACACAGGAAGTAGAAACTGCACAGCAAATAAAGAAAGAGTATGAAAAGTTACATGAATTTCTGAGGGAAGAAGAAATAGTTCGGCTGAAAGTGCTGCAAAATGAGAGAAAAAGCAAGATTGAGGCTGTGAGCGAGCGGCTGGAGGAAGCCAACAAGATCATTGAAGACCTCACAGACATCATCAACTACATAGATCCCATCATAACGGCAGACGATCTATCAATTTTTAAGGTCAGTTATTTTTGTTATGTGGTCTTATTTAATGCAAATGGGCAGTAAACACGGATACAGTTTCGCTAATATCTTTACATTTTTACAGGAATGTAAGGAGGCAATAAAAAGGTATCGTAAGCAACAGGGATTCATTTAAGCATACAAAGAAATCTCTTTAAAGACTGAAATTGATAAATGCATTGATTGCAGGACTCAATACATTGTACCTGAAGCAGAGTATCCAGAAGGGTCTCTTATAAACGTGTCTCAATACCTGGGATCAATAAAGCATGGGGTCTGGAAAAGAATGGAAAGAGCGGTCAGTCACTGTAAGTTCAACTGTAGAACTTAAAATGAACAATTTTGTTATCGATATAGGGTCAGTTTTTGAAATTGAGTGAAAAAAATTGCTTTCAATTGATGTATGGTTTGTGTTATGCTGACAATATTTGGCTGAGATACAACGGTTTAAAAATCAGGAATCTGAGGGTGGAAAAAAAATTAAATATTGAGAAAATATATAGCCTTTAAAGTTGTCCAAATAAAGTCCTTAACAACACATATTACTGATGATAAATACATTTTTGATATATTTACCGTAGGAAATTTACAAAATATCTTCATGGAACAGGATTTTTAACTTAATATCCTAATGATTTTTAACATAAAAAAGGTAGAATTTTGACCTATACAATGTATAGTTGGCTATTGCTACAAATATACCAGTGCTAGTTATAACTGGCTTTGTGGTCCAGGGTCACATATGACTTTTGAGCAGATCTGTTTCTTTCTACTGTCTCCAGGCCTTGTCAATTTTGATCCAAACACAGCACATCCCAACTTGATCATCAGTGATGAACTGACCACCATTAAATATGGAAAGAAACAGCAGGTACCAGATAACCCTGAGCGCTGCACAAGCCGCATGGCAGTACTAGCTGCTGGCAGCTTCAAATCTGGAAAGCACAGCTGGCATGTAGAAGTGGGAGACACTAGAGAGTGGTACGTTGGAGTGGCACGAGAGTCCTTTAGAAGAAAGACTTCTGCTTTCTTCAGTCCCACAGACGGTTTTTGGGTTATTGGACTGTGTGATAAGGAGTACTGGGCTCAAACGTCTCCCCGCACACGCCTCGATCTTAAAAGGAAACCAGATATGGTCACAGTAGAACTGGACTATGAGAAGGGAAAGGTTTCTTTTTGTAATACTGCAAATGGTTCAAGCATTTACACATTTAAAAACAAGTTTACAGAGCAGATGTTTCCTTATTTTTGCATTGGGATTAATGAGGGAAGCACGCTTCAAATCTGTGCACTTTAGTCTGACAGTATAAGGGGTACAAATGCAGTATAATTTAAAAAAAATGTAGGTGACCTGGTTGCCCTAAAATTATGAGTTAATTTAACTTAACTTATTCCCCGCCAGCCTTTTTTTGAAAACTTTTTTGAAAATTTTCTTCTAAAAATATATAAACATACAAATACCAAAAGGACTATTAGGAACACCATACTAATACCCCCTTTCGCCTTCAGAACTGCCTTAATTCTATGTGGCATTGATTCAACAAGGTGCATTCTTTAGAAATGTTGGCCCATATTGATAGGATAGCATCTTGCAGTTGATGGAGATTTGTGGGATGCACATCCAGGGCACGAAGCTCCCGTTCCACCACATCCCAAAGATGCTATTGGGTTGAGATCTGGTGACTGTGGGGGCCATTTTAGTACAGTGAACTCTTGTCATGTTCAAGAAACCAATTTGAAATGATTCAGGCTTTGTGACATGGTTCATTATCCTGCTGGAAGTAGCCATCAGAGGATGGGTACATGGTGGTCATAAAGGGAAGGACATGGTCAGAAACAATGCTCAGGTAGGCCGTGGCATTTAAACAATGCCCAATTGGCACTAAGGGGCCTAAAGTGTGCCAAGAAAACACCCCCCAAACCATTACACCATTGTATTAATGAGAAATTGAACACGTGTTCCTAATAATCCTTAGTGTATATCAAATGCTTTCAAACAAACAAACAAAACGGGAAAAAAACAGTTTCTCTGTTTATAAACTTTATAAATATGGGTAAGTTTCTTCAAAAATACAAAATTTTGAGCAATAAGCTAAAATTATTGCATTTTTGTGAAGGAATTTTGTTAAGAGATCAGATTCAGAACAATTATCAAAACATACACGGAGTGTAAAATTAATAAATAATGTTTCGCTTCAGTTCACTGTAAAAAATTTGCAGCATTTTTGTCAAATCAACACATATTTTTATGTTACTTTAACTTGAAACAATTTCAACTTGAATTTATAAGTTATGTCAACTTTTTTAAGCCAAAAGTTATTGACTTGCAAAACCAAGCTGTTTTAACTTCGTGTTGCATTTTTTTAACAGTGTGAATAATCGCGGTATTACAGATACCATACAAACTCATCAGAAACACTTTGTTTTCAGGCAAATGTTTTGTCTTATTGACGAAATAACTCGTCAGTGGCGAGGAATGAGTTAAAAATATCTAAAATACTAAAATAATGTAGTATAATGTCATAATATAAGTATTTGTTATAAGTAGTTTCTTTATTTGCGTTTACAAGTATGGCAGACATATTATATCAAACGCAAGTGTTTGATTTTGTGAATACAGATTTTGAATATAGATGTCGAAATAGATTTGTTATACGGAATGTTTTTCTGTACTGTAAATTAGGAGTTTTGATGCTGTTTATGCATAATTGCACAATAAACATTAAGGAACTTAAAGGCCCTCTAAGCGAATCTGTGTGACGTCACTTCTTGTTGACATTCGTAGTGTTGTCAAACAAAACAGAGCGTAGCTAACTCCTCCCCTCCCCCCACCCTTCCGTGCTTTCTGAAAGAGTCATGAACGCACCCAACCCCCACTCCCCAAATCCTTCTTGTCGTTTACTGGCTGGAACACTTTATGTTTCGTGGTAGTAGGTTTGACCACTTTGTTTTTGTTGCTGTTTGTGGAGCCTGGGCTGTCAACAAAAATTTTTTAATATGCGTGGATTCGTTTAGAGCACCTTTAATGTAGTATAAATGTATCTGCACATATTCATTCAGTAGGGCAACTTTTAACATTTTCATCATGATAAAAGAACCTGCGCTACTGCATGTTTTCAAGTTTATTTTTAGTTTGAAACTGTTTACTGGTGGTTAATAGTTTTACTGATTCAGGAAATTGCAGAGCTATTATAAGTACCACACATTTTAAGCCTAGAGCGTCTACGTATGTCTTCTAGTACAGCCAAAAAAAGAACCGGATTAAAATACTGTACTACTACTGTACTTTACGATTATATGCTGTAAGTACTTTAATATGCACAGCAAATAAAACATTTCAATCAAATCATGACTATTAAATCCCTCCTTACTAAACATTAACTTTACAATTAACATTATTATTCTCTATTCCTCACCGACTACAGAAACCGCCACAAGGAGTTATGCACTTGTGGTACTTTCTGTACTAATGTAGTCTGTATTTGACCTGAGGGTTTATTTAAGCCAGGGGTGTCAAATCCTGCTCTTGGTGGGCCACCAGCCTGCAGACTTTAGGGTAAAGGTGCACACAAGATCCAAGTCTTCACCTATTGTAAAAATTACAGGCAGGTGTATTAAAGCAAATGTGGAGCTAAATATTGCAGTAGTGAGTCTTCAAGCTTTCAGCTGTCTTTAATTTCATATATTGCACTAAAATGTATTTCTTTCTGCTCCTATACACTTGCATTCATGCAACTAATGTTATTACCAAATCTTCTATTACTTTTAGTTTTTCTTTCATTTCTGTACAGACTTGATTTTTCTAACATCATGTTTGGTATCAGCGGGAAAACCTACTTAATGTATTTCGAAAAGAAGGTTCTGGAGGTCATCATGTGACTCATTTTATTTACTGCAAAATTATTATTCATTAATTATACTAATAGTTTTACAAAAATGCCTTGATAAAGAGGCACTTTGGCCATTCAGAGGCAAAGGGGAAGACATTATTTGAAAATTATTTGATCCATGTTAAAAAAACATAATGTAATCCATTTAACTATTACTACAGTATACTATAAAATTATGTCATTTGAGAGTCGGCATTGAGGTCTCAGTTTAAAAGTCTTGGCCCTCGCCACTGCTCTGCGCAGATCTGTTGCGGCGGGTGGGGGGGATGTTGAACTTGGGGCTTGAGCCCCAGCCTCAGGTTCGCTCTCCCTAAACCAGGACAGCAAGCCAAGTTCGTTTACCGTTAATTATTAAGACTGAATGGGCAGCAAACAAGTTAGCTGTAGCTCTAAGGTAAAATTTAATAGGATTACACAAAGATCAAAGTGCCAGAAACTGGTAACCAAATCCATGGTGTTCACAGTTTCATCCGAGTCTCTTGTGTCCTCTTGTGGACAAGTCAGATATACTGCATATGTACATACTGTACAAGCCAAAACACAAATGGCATGTGCAATGACTATATATAACTGACTAAATATATTGTGCCTAAATATATTAAAACCGGTTTTAACTGGAACCAGCTCAAAGCTTTGTTGTTCAGCGCTTTATGGAGTCAAAATACACAAAGTTTTAATACATTAATCACTGAGAAAAAGAGTGAAATAAGTTTGGTTTTGACTGGGCTGCTCGTATTAATCATAAAAGAACTGTAGGTATCTCAACAACTATTCTGCAGGACAAAAATCTTTCAAAGTAATTTATGATCAGCATTAGGATGTACTTCCGAGTCATTCAAAAACATCTGTTTAAATTTAATTGCCAGATAGTACTGTTAAAAAGCCATTCTTTGCATATTTGGTCCTTGTTATTGGCTTACTGTTTATCCATGCGAGTGTGTATCTGCATTAAAGGAATAGTTCACATAGAATTATGTAAGCTTACCCGCATGTCTTTTGAAACCTGCATGAATTTTTAAGACTTATAATTTTGTGTTTCACTGAAGCAAGAAATTCATACGGGTTTGGAAAGACCTGAGGGCAAGTTCTGTATCCTTTATTAAATCACAGCTGTTCTGAGAACTTACAAGGTTTAAAATCACCTACATAGACATATAAATACAAGAAAAGCACCAAGTATAATTTACTGTTTACTTAAATATTGAACCATTGCATGGTCATCTTTTGTGTACTTATCATTTAATTTAAACAGATCTAGTGTGTCACAGAATGTCAATTTTCTTTGTCCTTAGCTTTGGGTTTTCTTTGAGATGCCATATCTTTAAGCTTGGAGTCAAATTTTCTCTGCAGGTATGCTTTTTTATTTGGATCCATTGATTTGTCCTTTTGTCCACTTCCAGCATACAGCACCCCCTCCTTACTGATCCTCATTCTAGCCTGGGATTTTGCTTTGTCGCCACATCCATGAACCTAAAGGAGAATATGTCATTACTTGAAACACTGTCTATACAAAGCCTTACATCAGTGCAGCCTTAGATGTAAACAAAGGAGCCTTAGATGTAAATGTATTTAATATTTTTTATAACATTAGTAACATTATTTTCAAAACTAGTTTTTCCCCTGGTTTCACAGACAAGGCTTAAGGCTAGACTAAGACACGTTTGAGCTGAAAATAACTTGCAATGACAGATCTTAAAATAAGCCGGTGCCATTGATTTGTCTCAAGATACACACCAGTAACATATTTTTCTAAGGCATGTTTTAACTAAGGCCTAGTCTTGGCTTTAGCTAAGCCTTGTCTGTGACACCAGACCATAATGTATATTTTTAATCTTATTCTGTATCCTCTTTCAGACTTTACACACTTAATGGCTATTTTGGTGTTGCGTCTTTAGGACACTGATGTATACACACTCTTTGTAAAGTATCCACTAACTTGAGCAGACATGCACTGTCAAAAATACACTGCAGCTGCTCTTTTATTAATGCTGGCATTCTTCAGAAGAATATGGAAAGCTTCAGGAGTGGGACGGAGCCAGGAACAGCTCAATAATAATACAATGAAAAATTTGATACATTATAAAGCCAGCTGTACCTCAGGTATATGGTGACTCAGACAGTATTGTCTGTTACAGTGGATGCAGAGCTGGCCTAGCGTGAGGACGCTGGCTTTACACTTGACAAAGGCACACACACTGTCGGCCTTCACCACAGCGTCGATGAGCGCGTCAAAATCGTCATCAGCTGCGGCAGCTGCAGCTAATTCCACTGCTCCTGCTTTCATCTTAGTGCCTCCTACAAAAAAAAAAACACATCACGACTCTCCTATTGAAAAGTAATTTGGATGTATAACAGTAAAGATCACTGGAATAAAGATCACAAACCTTTGGCCGTGCCTTTAGATTTCTTAACAGTCTGGTTTTTACTAGTACTGAGATCTGGCTCCAACCTCACGCTTTTTTGCTGCTTCTTCTCCTCTCGTTTCTCCATTTCTCGACGCATGCGCTCCAGATGCAGGCTTTTTAGATCAACCGGTGACTGTGAGGCTTCATTCTGCAATTTCTCGCCATGTGGTTCCATCGCAGCCGGTGCAGTTACGTCTCCTGGTCGGGGCTTTGGCTCAATTTTTTGATTTTCTGGAGCCGGCGGTGGCCGGGAGACGGTGATGCGACGGTTCTTTCCCTCTCCCTGGCTTTCATGCTTTAAACCCAGTTCTTCAGAGAGCTCGTGGACCAGCATGCGCTCGTGGGAATTGAGCGAGGAAGAAAACTGAAGTTCGTTTTGATTTTGGTCCTTTAGAAAGTTTAGTAACTGCTCCTTGATCTCTTGTCTTTTATTTTGGGTCAGCTCAGCATCTCTGGGTTTAGCATGGGGTGGATTGTTGGTTTTATTTTGTTTGTTTTGTTGAACAGACTGAACAATGTCCTGATTCTCTCCTTTGCCTTTGTAGTTTGCATTTTTCTTATGTTCTTGCTCTGATTTTTTACCTTGATTTTTAGACTTCTGTTTTGTGGATGAAGCATCTTTGGCGCCCAGTTGTTTGTCTTTACCGTCACGTGTGTAATTTTGCGGTACACAGTCTTCTAGGTATTCAAATCCGGTCCGAACTTCCCCGTGTTCAGTCATGTAGACCACGAGGGATTTGAGAAAGTCATGGTTTCGAACGGTTTGAGAATCACACACTACTGTGAGCTGCCGTCTGGCACGAGTCACAGCCACATTGATCCTTCGGTCTTCGGCAAGAAATCCAACCTCACCTTTAGGGTAAATGCAACACAATGAATTTCACAGGCATTCTGTAATAAACTGCAAACATGATTATTACTAATAATTAATTTACTCTGTGTACAAGTACTGTCATACCCTTTCGGTTGGATCTGACCAATGACAACACCACTGCCTCTTTCTCTCTGCCCTGGAAGCCATCAACAGACTTGATCTCCAGCTCAGCATATTTACAGGACAGTTTTTCTCTCAAAAGATCCACCTGAAAAAAATCAGATCAGAAAAGAAGCATTACACTAACCTAAAGGATTATTAGAAACATCATACTAATACTGTGTTTTAGAACTGCCTTCAGAACTGCCTTAATTTTACGTGGCATTGATTCAACAAGGTTTAAATTTTGGCCCATATTGATATGATACCATCTTGTAGTTCATGGAGATTTGTGAGATGCACGTCCAGGGCACGAAGCTCCCGTTCCACCACATCCCAAAGATGCTCTATTGGGTTAAGATCTGGTGACTGTGGGGACCATTTTAGTACAGTGAACTCATTGTCATGTTCAAGAAACCAATTTGAAATGATTCGAGCTTTGTGACATGGTGCATTATCCTGCTGGAAGAAGCCATCAGAGGATGGGTACATGGTGGTCATAAAGGGATGGACATGGTCAGAAACAATGCTCAGGTAGGCCGTGGCATTTAAACAATGCCCAATTGGCTCTAAGGGGCCTAAAGTGTGCCAAGAAAACATTCCCCACACCATTACACCACCACCAGCAGCCTGCACAGTGGTAACAAGGCATGATGGATGCATGTTCTCATTCTGTTTAGCCAAATTCTGACTCTACCGTCTGAATGTCTCAACAGAAATCGAGACTCATCAGACCAGGCAAAATTTTTCCAGTCTTCAACTGTACAATTTTGGTGAGTTTGTGCAAATTGTAGCCTCTTTTTCCTATTTCTATTGAAGATGAGTGGTACCCGGTGGGTTCTTCTGCTGTTGTAGCCCATCCGCCTCAAGGTTGTGCGTGTTGTGGCTTCACAAATGCTTTGCTGCATACCTCGGTTGTAACGAGTGGTTATTTCAGTCAAAGTTGCTCTTCTATCAGCTTGAATCAGTCGGCCCATTCTCCTCTGACCTCTAGCATCAACAAGGCATTTTCTCCCACAGGACTGCCGCATACTGGATGTTTTTTTTTCCCTTTTCACACCATTCTTTGTAAACCCTAGAAATGGTTGTGCGTGAAAATCCCAGTAACTGAGCAGATTGTGAAATACTCAGACCGGCCCGTCTGTGACCAACAACCATGCCACGGTCAAAATTGCTTAAATCACCTTTCCCATTCTGACATTCAGTTTGGAGTTTAGGATATTGTCTTGACCAGGACCACACCCCTAAATGCATTGAAGCAATGGCCATGTGATTGGGTGATTAGATAATTGCACTATGAGAAATTAAACAGGTGTTCCTAATAATCCTTTAGGTGAGTGTATGTCTCTCCTCTTCTACATCAGTAAATGCTTTGAAAGCCATCTCACCTGTAGATTATAAGGTGCAATAATCGCAATATCTTTGACTTGAACTCCAGCCTCAGTAAGAGCTTTAATATGAAGAGCCACAATGTCCACCTCTCCTGTAAAGTTATAGAGGGAAGACAAAATTAAGAACGTGCTTCGTAACCTAATAATGCCCTACAATAACACCGGCGTGGTATATGAAGGTTATGTTTGGATCCAATAACAACCTTGATTGCCTTTGGACTGCTCATCTGTGTCTTCCATCTCACTAAGGCCACAACCCGCTGTGTCAATAAGCAGGAGGGGAATTCTGGTTTCCTCAACATCAGCAACTCCGGACAGATCTCTGTTCGAAATGCAATGGGTAATGAGAAACAGATTGGACGCCCAGTAAAAATGGCATAAAACAGGTGATGCACCATCTAATTCACCTCTGCCTTTGAATTTCAGGTTAAAATCTAGATATGAGATTTTAATTTTTGGCATGACCTTATTAAAGATACCAAGGTGATTTTTCATAGAATGTTCTTTACATTATGTAGGATCATTTTATGCAGTAAAAATTATCTAAAAGAAACTGTCACATATATCACACTTTCACATGAAATGTAACACACGTGGCTAACAGTGCCATATAAAAATATTATGTGCACCTAAGCAAGTGTTTCTCCACTGAGTGGTGTGCGATCAGTTTGCCCTGATACATCTCATCTGAAGCCCACTGCATGATGGCACTGTTCATGCGATACTGAGTGGTCAGCATTCGAACCACTGAGTCTCCATATTTCTTGATCAGCCTCTCCATTAAGCTCACAGACAGGCCTTTAGATGCAGCGCTGCAAAGGAAAATATCATTCCAGTATTAAGGAAATATCTTTCAGTTATGTTTTAATGTGCTCCTGTATAGCTCTGTGGTACAGCAATTTTGTTAATAGTGCAAAAGGTCACGGGTTTGAACCCAGAAAGTACAAATACATTGTAATACAATGCAAGTCACTTTGGATAAAAGCATCTGCTAAATGCGTAAAAGTTTTAAACATTCGTGTAATTCATAAAAACTGTGGTGTGAATCAGGTGGTTGTTTGACTGATGGCAGATGATGAAATGTATAGGAAACTTGCTTTGAAATCATTTACATACTACAGCTTTATTGAAAACTGTTTCAAAATATTAAGCAAATAAATAAAGTAGTTAATGCAAGTAAAAATTGCATAAACAAAAGAATTCACAACTATATGATATCTTGGGCCCTATCTTCACCCAGCGCAATTGACTTTGTCAGTGACGCATGTATCATTCGTATTTTGCGCCGGCGCACAGCGGGGTTTTTCCCTCCACAGATGCACGTCAGCAAACTAGGGAATGAACTTGCGCTCCCTGGGCGGTTCAGCGCAAAAAGGCAATAGTATATTCCTGCACAACCGGAGGCTGCAGTTTTATGACCGCAGTTTTATGACCGCAGTTCTATGACCCTACGTTTTTGTGACAGCGCCACCTACCGAACTGGATGATATAGCAGCGGCTGCAGTTTCAGGTCCGCAGTTCTGGGCCCCTAGTGGTTTAGTTTGTAATAACGTTTGTACATAATTATATCAATATAGTAATCTCAGTACTATTTCTTCATAAATGTAATTTTAAATGTAAGGTTAATTACCAAATGTGCTTTAAGTGACAATTTTCAGTGTAAACAAATTTACACAAACTATAAATGAAAAATGTATATTTTAAAATGTATTAGTCTTAATTTATCAGGTAAAATAAAGATGGAATCAGCATATGCAGTCACTAAATTACAGCCAATTTTTTAAGGTTGTATAGAGGCAAGACAAGACTCAAGAATCATTCAAGAATGCATATTTATATGTATATATCTATATATTTACATGTGATTTTACCAATAACATTGCAACAAACAATGCAACCAATAACAATGCAATCAGTCAATCCATCAGCTGCTGCAATTAAAGAATGGCTGCAGGCTTGAACTCTAGAGAGAGAGAGAGAATGTTAAATAAGGAACATTTGTTTAACATGCTCAACTGAAATATATATCTCTGATTTAACACTTATGTACTATGTACTTGTTGGGGAGAGAGAGAGAGAGAGAGAGAGAGAGAGAGAGAGAGAGAGAGAGATTGTTTAATTTTAGAAGGCCTATTTATTATAGGCCTCATATTATTTTACACTTACTTCAACACATTACCAATGAAATTGCATAACATATCACAAAAGAGAAAAGCAAAACTAACCAAAGATTAGTGCATAATTAGCCAAAGTCCTCATATTTTTTCAAATACACCGCACTTTCGCCGCATAAATTACAGATTTCCGTGCGCAAAATATGCGGGGCTTGCATGATTTAATAATCTCCACATTTTCGTAGCAAAAAGTCACATATATCTTAGCAGAAAGTTGAAAATTTTTGCATTTACTTCACACAAGCGCAGCCTGTCCCTGTTGCCATGGGAACGTTATGAGGTGACGTGATTTCCCGCAATTTTTGCAAGTTCCAGCACTTTCATCGCATAAAATATCATAAATATCCCACATATTCCATCGCATTTTTTAAGAAAACAAAGATCAAGGATTTTTGCCCGCAACAATGACAAAAAAACTCTGCATTTTTCTGGAAGGACTTATTTATGAAACTGCTATTTTATAATTAACTGGTTTTCCCACTAACACATTAAACTAAAGATAAATCTTACACACTGCACATCCACATGCTCTTATTATCTTGTTAAGTTGAATTAATGTGCTGGCTAGATTAATGTAGTCATTTAACGTTAAACTCAACAAGGATTTATGAAATGAAATATGGCCACGGACTAAGAATGTCGTAGTTATTTATAAAACTAGCACACAAATTTTTAATTCGTGGGAATTAATTATTAATTCAGTTCGCGCTATGTAAACTTTGCATCGTTTAAACGTTATAAAATAAAACTTCATTAAATCGGTACTCACAGTCTGATTGCTTTCCATGTCGTCCATCTCAAATGAATGGTTTTGCTCATCCAGTTCGGTATTTGGCGCTGTCACAAAAACGTAGGGTCATAGAACTGCGGTCATAGAACTGGGGTCCTAAAACTGCAGCTTCCAGTTGTGCAGGAATACCCTTCTCCAAAAAGGAGGCGTGTTGCGGCGCAAACCATCTCTTATGCTATTTTGCAGTTTCAAAAAACAATTGCGCTACTAACCAAAAAAAACTAGTCTAAAGTCAGTGGCGCGTTGCGCGTGGTTAATTATGCTATTTTAAGGGCGCATGCTTGACCATAATGTATAGCGTGCACAACGCGCATACACTTTGCTTATCTAATCTACACAGATGCAACAGTTATTTTTGCAAATCATAAATTGTTACACTTAAAAATATTAATACACGAGATAAGGGGAATCATAGTGGTGAGCATTGTGGTGATAGTTTTTATTTATTCTCATGCAAATAACGATTCAAATATTTTCATAACTTTGTTGTGTGGCTGTATTACGTTTATTTTATGTAAATAATAGTTAAAATGTTTTCATAAGAAACCTTAATGTATATGAACTTGATTTGTAAGAGTACTTTGGGGTTGGAACTTGCTTGCGTTTCTTGGGTCCGATTTCAAAGCCCCCAAACCCTTTCAGCGGTGAGGGTGGACGCAGCGATGTCCTCTGCTGGCGTCAGGTCCTGAGGCAGATCCACCTCCCGTTACACGGCGTGCCCGATTTATGCTGGCAAGCGTGGGATTCCCCCGTACAAGGACGTCGGTCTCCTCGGCTGTGAACCGCTCCTGGCGTGCGCCTGGTAAATCCGTCATAATAATAGCAACCCGCCATGAAACTTGCTCCCTTGCGTTTAAAGGGAATGTTGGCTAGCGTTCTGATTGGTTTATTTGACGTTACGCCCAAACCACACCTATGAATAATGAACCTACTTCAGACCAACCCCTTATTGATTTGCGCCCGGCGCAAGAGTTATTTCTCACGCCGGGAAAATAGCAACAACGCCCAAGATCCGCCCACAAACTCACTTGCGCGTTGCGCTTCGCACTTGCGTTTCAGATCGTTAAAATAGAGCCCCTTATCTTTTTCTGTCATACCTCTGTGATTTGATGGTGGGTGGCAGCTGTTTGTAATCCCCAGCCAGTATGCACTTGTGTGCTTTGAGCAGAGCGATCCAACAGCTGCTCTCTAGGGCCTGAGCACACTCATCTATCACTACCAAGTCAAAATGATCATTAGGAAGATGTTTCAGGGGACCATCATTAGAGGCTCCTGTATAAAACAAATAACACATTTTAAGTTTAAAATTGTGAATTAATAATTACACGCTTCTAAAAATAAAACAGGATGGCTGCTAATTAATGTATGCCCACCAGTGTTAGTTGCGAGAATAACATCTGCTCTTTTCAGGATCTGGCTGATAGCCGTTTCCTCTCTGGACCTCAACTCTCGCCGCAGATCCTTAATCTCCCGTCTCAGGTTGCTCCGCTGGCCCTTATCACAGGCCTTTTTCATTTCACTCTGTCAATACATAAATGTTTCTATTTTGAATGTATTATCACACCATTTTTATCATATAAATGGATCTCATTGTTAGAAACAAACTACTACAAGTACATTAAAAATATAGTTCACCCAAAAATGAAAATCCTGTCATCATTTACTCACTATTGAGATATGGTGGACAGCATACAATTATGGCAATGCAAGACTGTCAGTCAGTGGCCATGGGGGGCTTTATCAGTGTGACATCACATTGAAAAGAGAATTAAAATGAGACTGGCTTGGTTTAATGAGGACTAAAAAAGGAGTGGATTGATTGTTTTCATTGTATGGTGGTTGTGTTCACACATGGTCCACACACATTTATGTATAGGTTCCATTTAATGCAGACCACACATTTTAAAGCATGGCCTAGGCTTAAATACTCTTTAAAATACTTTTTATGGCAACAAGAAATACAGTATGAGAAAACAAAGTCTTACAAAAGCTTTGTCCATGTCTTTGCGAATATCAGAAATGACGTTAGTGTTGTCACTGTGTGCAAGTACAGCATCCAATGAGTGTTTCTGTATTGACTCAAGGAGACGAGCTGGGTGACCCAATCTTAAAACCTTGACCTTGCTCTTCACCAGGCGCTCCACCAGGTTATCAACAGCCACGTTAGAAGGAGCACAGCAAAGGACCTGTTAACATTTACATAGATGTTCAGCACATTAACATTTGTCAAATGTGGCATAAAAAGTGTATTTATTATAATTTAGTATATTTCCCCTAATAATAACAATCAAGAGGCTGATATCTTTATATACCCATATCATCAACTAGAGATATACTATATGCATACCTTTTGTTCTTGTTTCACAGCCTGCAGGATTACTTCAACCACTGTTGTGGTTTTGCCAGTCCCTGGTGGTCCATGTATGATTGCCACATCTTTTTGAGAAATTGCAAATGCCACGGCTTCCTTTTGAGAATCATCTAACTCAGTGTTGCTAAATTCCAATGCATCTGTAATAGTTGAATAAAGAATAAGGTAAAACTTATGGGCTACGATGGCTCACAAACAAATTCACACATGGTCAGACACTTATTCAAAGCGACTTACAGAACATAACAAGATATTTATAATACTGCTAGCATGTTTTAGAGGTAGGGGTTTACTCTACGTAGATGCATTACTCTACGTGTTTGCTTACTTTGATGTGATATTGTCCCTGGCTCGGAGTATCCGAAGAAGACGCTGATCAGGTGAGATGCAGGACCACTGCCATATCCATTTAAAGATTTTAAGGCACTACAAGCAAAACATACAACAAAGAAAACATACAATTCAGTAATACAATTCAGCTTTGTATGTAATATCAACTGTGCATAAAGGACATATTTCAAAAACAAAAACTCTTGCAATGCATATGAAAGATTCTGTTGAAAAACATTACACAAGAACTGATTTCTCTACATACTTTGTGAGTCGCCTGTATGTTACATCATTCGCCAACTTCATCAGATTGTAGAGTCCATCTCTGTCCAAATTAATACCATCTTGGGTGTCATCAAAAGCCACTGTCAGGGATGTCTGAGTTGCACGGGTCACCACTCCTGAGCCCAACTGAGATTGCTGACCCTGACTTTCTGACTGATACAGACCGACAATATCACCTGGGGAAAAAAAGATTAAAATAAAATGCTTATTCAAGACTTTAGTTACATGCTTTAAGCATATCGTGGGAAGTCTGGGGTGACTATCAGCACTATTGCCAAAATTATTAAATAAAGCCCTCCAATGAATAGTTTCTTAGATCTATTGAACAGATAGAATGTCTTACCAGGTCCAAATGTGTTACTGGGGAGAACTGATGGTCCTATACATTTCCTGGGTTCAAAAACTACTAAAAGCCTCCCGTACATGCCAGTGTGCTGGCTTCCTATCTGTAATTTCAGAAGGTACACTCCTTTTTGCTGTAAATTTTTTGGGGATAAATTCTCCTGCCATGCCCTGGAAATACAAAAAGTTATTAAGTTATTGTTGAATGAACAAATGTTTAATAATGGAAATGAATTATACAGAAAACAAGTCTCCATTACCGTGTTTCTTCTAACTCCGCTTCTCTCTCCTCTTGCAGAAGCTCGAGTGTCTTGGAAACGAAGTCTTCAACCTCCATATCCCTCACACCAGCACACGAATGATTTTAGGGAAAAGTTCAGTGTCTGTTGATACTCGAAAGGTTTCGTTTACTCTAAATAACAAAAGACAACCTAATATTATGCTTTCTATAATTACTTACGTATGTTTTAAAGATTCAGAGCTTCACACACACAATAATAATTTTCCAAATAAGTGCATTCACGAGGCTGTCATGTCACAGCGTTTTGTTTATACATTACAGCGCATGCTTGGTATCTGTCCGTCATCTAATTCAATCCCACTATGAACAGACAAGCAATTAAACTTTTAATTTAATACATACATTATTTTATGCATTAAATCTAAGTTGTAATTATTTTATGTGGATAGATTATTTTATTTAATAATCTTATTACAAATGTTTAATCATAAAATATTCAACTTTGCCGTTTTAAACATGTGGAACGGTCCCACTGCTACATGTTTAGGGGGGCTGAATTTGTTGTTGCACTGCTCGTGCTTTGGATGAACCATGGAATGTCAACGGTAACATGCAGCATTAAAGGAAACATTTTACATTTTGTAGTCTTGTACCATTAAGTGGACATCTAAAAAGCAAAATTCCTAAAAAAAAAAAAATGGCTCGTGTGGTTAAAGTGTTTCGGACTCTAAGGAATAACTGGAAAAAGTCCACATTTGCTGTGTGTCTGCTGTCATATGGGGGACACTGGCTGTATGGAAAGCACTGGTTCGTATTATTAGTTTTGTGTGCAAAACAAACAAGGCAATGTTTCTTATAATGATTGGCACCTATTTTTTAATGTTTGTAATTGTCATTTTAACCATATTTGATTCCTGTCTCTTATCCCCACAGTGACAGTATACTACGACGGGAAGCTTGTTTAGAGGCCAGGGTGAGTTTGAAAGCTCTCTCTTTGAATGTCATTTGTCTTATATGAATGTTAATTTACTTTCAACTATATTGTATCTGGTGGATTCATTTCACAGGAGTTTGGTCGACAATTAATTGGACCTCAGGAGAATTTGAAGAAAGCCACTGTAATTCTTAATCCTGCTGCCTGTAAAGGGTACTGTTATATTAATATTTTTCACTGCTATCACTTATGGTATAATATCAAAACAGTTATTTATAGTGATATTTTCTCTACAGGAAAGCAAATAGTTTGTTTGAGAAGAATGCAGCTCCAATTTTACACTTGGCTGGTGTGGAGATTAAAATTGTGAAGGTATCATTCTTTATATTGATTTAAGATTCATTGTCTTTTTGTACATATTTCAAAAAATATTATAGTTTGTGTGTTTTTGCCTATTTCATTTGTTGATTCTTTGAAACAGACGGATTATGAAGGCCAGGCAAAAAAGCTGATGGAATTAATGGATCAAACAGATATGCTGATTATTGCTGGTGGTGATGGGACATTACAAGAGGTACACAAGCATCTTTAAATGCAGACTTGTTTCTTTCTTCTGTAAATGTTATTTATATATATGTACTTTTTATTTGTTAGGTAATAACTGGCCTACTTCGCAGAGTTGATGAGGTATGTTGTTTTTGTAGTATATCTCTTTAAAGACTTTGTGGTATGTTATGCATTCCTTTTTTTTCTTAATGTTACTATTTTAACCACAGGAGACCTTCAGTAAAATACCAATTGGTTTTATTCCTCTGGGTTCCAGTAACACCCTGAGTCAGAGCCTCCATTTAGTTTCAGACAACAAAGTGCAGTAAGTCTAATGAAAAAACACTTAAAGTAAAATCATCACTGAAAATACAAGGGTTTTGATATAATTGGATATTTCTGGTTTCCAGACACATTACAACAGCAACTCTGTCAATACTTAAAGGCGAAACGGTCCCACTGGATGTTCTGCAGATAAAGGTAAGTTTGATTCGATACGTCCCTAAAGCCCAGAATACACTGCAGGATTTTTGCCCTCCTATAAGATCATTACCTTATCACACTGTGCGACATGGATCGTTTAAACTTGTGTACGACAGGCATGTAGAATGCACAATGATGACACGGAAGCTTCGGCGGCTGCGTCACATGTTAGCACAACGTCACCCGAATGTGCTCGTGGTAAACAAATACCAGCGCGCAGGTCGTAGCAGCAAACACACTGTGCGGTGATCATGCCGAATTTCTGACACTGTCAGAAAACTATCCTAACCTGTATAAAACTATAACTAACCTCTCTCATTGTACAACATAGGACCACCGATGAAGAGCCACGATCAAACAGAAATTGCAACGATTGTTTCACGATGGCAATCTTTCGTCTGGGACACCCAATAATTGTGCAGTGTGTCCCGGGCTTAGGAGAACACATATGTATTTGTCAAAGGAAAGTCTTAGTTTTAAGATTAGGTATTATGTTAATTTGTGTAATTTTGTTCATAGGGTGAAAAGGAGCAGCCAGTGTTTGCCCTGTCAAGTTTACGCTGGGGTGCATTTAGAGATGTTGCTTCTAGTATCAGCAAGTATGTTGCTATTTTTATTACAGGGATAGTTCACCCAAAAATGAAAATTCTGTCATCATTTTCTCATCCTGATGTTGTCATAAATCTGTATGTGTTTTTTTTTATGAACACAAAAGAAGATATTTTGATAAATTATAGTAGTTGATGGTAGCCATTGAATTCCATCGCATTTGCTTTTCCTACTATGGAAGTCAATGGTTACAATCAGCTGTGTGCTTACCATCATTTATCCAAATATCTTCTTTTGAGTTCATCAAACAAAAGAAATGCATACAAGTTTAGAATAACATGAGGGTGAACTATCCCTTTAACAGCATTAATGCAAAAATATTGTGTGTATATATGTATTTTCTTATTTACAATCTAATCTCTTACTATTTCTTCTTAAGATATTGGTATCTTGGACCCTTAAAAACAAGGGCAGCACACTTGTTTAGTACACTTAAGGTAAGTGCACATGTGATACACTCAGTAGCTTAAGAAGCAGTTCAGTTGTATTCTGTATCATAAATAACTTATAGATAACTCAGATAATTGGCATACAATTATGAAAGTCCTTTCTTTGTGAACGCAAACACATACTGGAATTTATCCTGAGATGGGGACCTAGTAACACTGCTGTAATAGTCCTGAAACATGTCCTATGAGAACAAAAGATGGGAACAATCAGTGGCAGCCATGTGTGGCTCGTCATGTCAAAATATGTGATTGGTGCGTCAATGTTAACCTATGTGCATTGCGTGTCATGTCAAAATACATGCCTGCTGCATACGCGTCGAAAGAGTTCATGATAAAAAGCGCTATAAAAGACACGTACTTAACGCTAAACTTTGATTACACATGATATTACCTGATAGTACCTAGCAAACGCGAGCGTCTCTCTTATCATAAACCATTACGAAGTGTCTGTCAGGCACATATTTTGACATGACACGCAATGCACATAGGTTCACTTGACGCATGGAACACATTTTGACATGACGTTCCACACACGACAATGTTTTGACGTGTTTCGCGATTGTGCCTCCTTGGAAAGAAGTCACGAGCTGCCACTGGGAAAAATGCTGTTAGGGTTGTGTGGGGATGTGTGTGAACGAACACACAGATTCTAGAATTTAGCAGTCCTTGGACAAATCCCAGACCCATTATCTAGGGCTATTCAGTAATTATGGCTATACATATCAGGTATTATTGGATTAATCAGATTGTCTCTACACCCACAGGAGTGGCCACAGATTCACCAGGCCTCCCTGTCCTATTTGGGTCCTGTACCACGACCACCTGACCTGCCTGCTGAGAAACCGTCCCGGCCCAACCTGTTCTACCGCATCCATCGCAGACTCAAGAATTATTGGAACCCACCTATAGAAGGTATTTGTTTTTGCATGTTTTTACATTTTACCTCTATACAAGAACGTATGGTTTGTCTCAGAGCAATTAAAAACTTACTGTTAAAAGTAACCCAGGTGGCAGGAAGCTGTAAGTGTATACGTGGAAACCTCTAAGATAATTGTGTCATTTTTAATTCCTGTTAATAGAGACACCAAAAGAGCCAGAGCCTGAGAGATGGGAGAACAAAGAGATCTCCACAGTGGAGCTGTCAGTTTGCACACACAATAAAAACCCTGTTATAAAAGTAAGTTATATGAAACACAAACACAATAGTGCTTTATTAAAGGAATACTTTTTAAGTCTAATTAACCCTAAGGGCTTTCCTAAATTGTGACCTGGTCTCTTTAGCGTGTGAATGATTCCATGCTGATAACTCTGGAGACAGACAGCCTTACCGTTGGCCAGTTTATCACAGAGGGGTGAGTGTCATTAACAAGACCTCTTGTGGTTGAAACTATGAGAAACATCAAAACGTTTTTTCTTTATATTTTGTTTTCTATATAAGATGATATAAGTGTCAAATAAAGTAAGATTCGGATTGCTTTAACAATAAGTTACTCCAATTTAGCAAAAGGTTTGTGGGTTTAAATGATATATGATTTATGTTGTACAGAACCAAGAAAGCTGTGGACCCAATGCAGTCTACAGAAAATGCTTTGCAGCTAGAAGCGAGTGCTGCCTCTCTCAATCTCCAAAAGGTCAGTATGGGTTGTCAGGTTATAGATCAGGGGTGCCCAACCCTGTTCCTGGAGGGCTACCGTCCTGCAGATTTTGGTTCCAACACCCCAATCAAACACAGCTGAAGCAGCTAAACAAGGTGTTCATGGTTGCTTGATAATTACAGACAGGTGGGTTGGAACTGAAGTCTGCAGGACGGTAGCCCTCCAGGAGCAGGGTTGGGCACCCCTGCTATAGATGATTACTGAGAATTACATTTAGCATTCAATCTTATAAAGTAGCTTTTCCAGATTTCAGCTGTAATTTTTCTCCCCCTCACAGGAGGGCACCGGCTTTTATGACATTGACAATGAGGAATATGAGGCAATGTCTGTGGAAGTAAGACTGCTGCCTCGGAAACTGAGGTTCTTTTGCAATGCAGAGCGTAAAGAACAGCTTGCACAGGCTTTATGAGGACAGTTATGTAAACATGTGGACAGTATGAAGACTGTTGAACCTTTGAGATTAAGACACTGTCCAGTTTAAGTACGACAAGAGAAAAACTGGATAACACAGTTGAGCCAAGTAACTTTAAAGGGATATTCACCCAAAAATTAAAATTCTGTCTTTATTTTACTCATCCTCAAGTTGCTCAATACCTGTATGCATTTCTTTGTTCTGCTAAACACACACAAAAAAAGATATTTTAAAGAATGTTTGAAACCAAGCAGATTTGGGGCACCGTTGACTTCTATAGTAGGAAAAAAAGAATACTATAGAAGTGAATGGTGCCCCAGATCTGTTTGGTTAATAAAATGTATCTAAATGTTTTGGATGAACTTTAAGGTGTCATAAAGGGTTGACTATACATGTGTCATCATACTTTGATGAAAAAAACATTTGTTCTTCATTCTTTATTGGAAGTCTTAAGGCTTTTAAATGTGTTAAGGTAACGTTTTACCTCACAAAAAGTGTGTACATGCAAATGGTTTGTAACTGAGAAATGTCTAAACAGAGTGAATGGGAAAAAACTTTACTTTTAATTTATAGCAGACATAAAGAAAATCCAGACTGGTTTACATTAATGTATATGTAACGTTATGTTATCATGAAAGTGCAAAAACAGCACTACAACCTGCCATGAAAACCTAAAAATATAACATTGTTGTAATTGTCTGGCCAGAGAAGACCAAAATAAATGTCATCATCATTCGCTTATTTTTTATTGAAGTTTTCAAACATTTCAGTAACACTCTACAATAAGGTTGCATTTGTTAACAATTGTTTAATGCGTTACTTAACATGAACTAACAATTAACAGTACTTCTACAGCATTTATTAATCTTCTAAGTTCATGTTAATTTTAGCATTTACTTATATTAAAATCATAAAAAGTGCTGAAAAACTATATTGTTCATGTTAGTTAATGCATTTACTAATGTTTACTTATACAACCTTATTGTAAAGTGTTACCAAAATATCCAAATTGTTCGTAAAATGTAATAAAAACTGTGGAAACAGTAAACATTACACCAAAACAACGTGTGATAGAAAAGAAGACCATTTATTTTAAAATGGCAGTGAATAAGAATCACTTGCTTTGTTAAACAACAGATACATGCTGTTAAGTTGTATTACCGTGTCGGTAGTGTATGAGACAGAGGCATTGTGATACTAGTACAGTAAAATTCAACATTCACTAAGCATGTTTTTGTGACAAGACTGGGTGTACCATTTACATAATCTAAAAAAAAACTAATTAAATTATACATACACAATATATGTTACATGGCTGCTAAATATACATTCTCCACCTTTTACATACGGAGGACAATAAACAATCAGCAATCATTTTTAAAGAGGACTGTTTGTAAGATTATTTTAAACAAGAAAGTTCTCTTAAATTCTCTGATAGATATGAAATGTACAAAAGAAAATTCACATTTAGTCATAAAATCCTTAAAGTCAACGTAATAAGAGTATAATACAGTATTAATTTTTTATTAATTGAATATGATCTTGCATTTATTAAGTTTGTGTCTTTATTAAACCGTGCCAGACCTGAGTGCCTGCACTCAATGCTGAAAATGAGTACTGTATTTGTTGACCTTACCACAGGAGATTCAGTCAGTGGGTTGAAAACCTCGAATTCACATTCAATTAAATTAATATATCATTTTGTGTTAACGGAAAGGATTAAAGTAAATACTTTATGATAAATTTCACCTTGATTAATACCGTTTATAAATCATTTTAACAGTGTTAAGCATCCAGTTTAGGTCTTCACAGGACAGAGCCACACGCAACACACGCACAAAAACCCACAATCAATAATCCAAAGCCAGTCCACTGCTGTTTTCAGCAATGATCGACCCGAATACATGGAAATAAAACCGAAGTATATACATATTCATGTAATTACTTTCACAGGTAACAGATTTAAGACAGAAATTGAATCACATTCATTACTTCAGAGCGCATTATTAAATGACTCTCAAAGCTGAAGATAACATTTCTGTGTCTGTTTGCATCACTTGTATGACAATGTATCATTTACATTCAGTGCCAAGAGTGAAAAAAGGCTTATCCAGCAATGTTTTATGCCTTACCTTAAAAAAAAACATTTTGTGGATGCCATCACTAGTTATTTTGTCACTGATAGTGTTGATTAAATAAATAAGAGTTCAGTCACAGCTACCACTGAAATTAGATGGACTGAAAACCTTTTACAGTGTAGACAGTTTCATATAAAGTAGATTAATAAACAACCAAGCTGTGCCAAAATACAGCTTTACATGTGGCAAATTGATTGTGTCTTGGTCCATGCAAAATAGAAAATACACCTCATTGTCGAAGGAACAGAACAAAACACCCACAAACACGTACAAGTATGTTTAGAAAATGTGGCGAACATTGTAAAAATCCTCACCAGCACGGTAGTGTGTAATACTCAACAATCATCAAACCATTAAAGAAATCCAAATATCCAAGGCAGACCTCACCAGACCATTGTTAAAACCAAAAAGTTCAATCCGGGTCTGAGAGTTGTTCCCTTGATTGAGGATTTCTTCCATTCCATTCTCCTGCATCCATGTGAAGCACACTATGGGCGTCACATCAGTTCCCCAAAACAGCACTGGCTAAAAAACAAAGTAACAACTCAAGAACACTGTGACACATTGAGAAGCAGTAGAAAGAGGCACGAAGATAAGTTTCATCACGTTTTGGATACAAGCTTAGGCAAAGTCCGGGATGGCTGGGAGGACACTAATCACACAGACAGACAGACAGACAAGCAGAAAGACTTCACTGATTGGCTGGCTGCAGAGTGCACAAAAAGCCTGCAGACGGATTGGTGGTGGTATCAGTGGCATCCAAAGGGGTCAAGAATGGCTCCTAAGATAGCCAAGCCAGAGAAAGAGAAAATAAAGTGGTAAGCAGGCAGCATGTTAGGCAGCCCTAAACAGAAACTGTGCTCCAGAGAGAAGGCAAGAGATTTAAACTCTACACATTTATATAATTTTATCTTTCACCTAGCTCTTTGTTCGTTGTTATTGTGTTATATGTTTCTTGTTTACACAATCATGCCAAGTACCTTAAAAGTTCAAATTAATAATTGACTTACGGGCAGCAGGGGTTGTCGATAACCAGCATGACGTCGATGCCGTAGACCTCTAGCAAGTCGACAAGAAAGCCGCGGTCGCCCTGAGGATCCAGCCCCATGGCTCTCACATGTTCAGCGGTCAGGGTTGAATCAGCACTTCCTGCCACCTCAGTCAGGGTCTGGAAGATTCTGTTATTCTGCTCCATGAAGAACCTGGGGGGTTACATGAAAAGGATGATTCACTTTTGACTATACTAATTTGTCTTTACTTCCTATAAAAGGAATTGGACCACTGAAAAGATATTGTATACTATAATTTAAAGCTGATAGTTCACACTTCTTCAGATTTCCTTTCCTTAAATTTAATATAGTCCATGTTTTGCTTAACTAAACATAGGGGTGCACTGATAAATGCCGATATACACTAATAATACGAGGCTGAAAACTATTCTGAATCGCACAGCCGATATTATTCACAGCTATTTCATGCACTACGGCTTTTGATCCGTAAGTCCTTATCGATCTGAAATCACTGTTAGTTTGAGTCGTTTATAACATGCATTTGAAAAAAAACAACACTCGTCAAACATAATCATTATACATATTCTTATTATCATGAAAATACCTGAAAAGGTTTGAAGAACAGCAATATAAATATATGCTTAACCCTTTCCTCGAGCTGCGTGTCATGTGTGTATGGTTCTTTGTCTGCAGCGCATATTGAGTTTCTGCACGAGAGCGCCCTCTGGCTTTTGGATGTAGCAGCATTTCACCGTAATTGATTGAGAAGCATAGCAAGCATCATCGGCTGATATATTGGTGCACCCCTAACTAAAAGGTAAATAACTAAACAAAAATGTGTCTCCACAGCTCATTGTGACTGTAAGGTACTGACTGTAACTGTGTATTCAGACCGCCACCGGCGAGAGCGTCAAAGTGGCCGGAAGTCATTTATTTTCAATGAGAGCCGGCGGCGACCTCCGGCGAGCAGCGGCGCGGCGCGTTATGTACAGCGTGAGCGTCGAGGAGAGTTGAAATCATCTCAACTTTATGGTAATGAGATATGACGCGGTTCGGCGGCAACCAATCGGAAGGCGGAAATGTTCGGCGGCAACCAATCGGAAGGCGGAAACCTCCGCCTGAGAGGAGTTCAGAGAATGCATTCGAGCGTCAGAGCGTCCACTACAACTTTTCTTTAGCGTCGTTGTCAGGGCAGCCAGAGCTTTTATTGACGCTCTCGCCGGTGGCGGTCTGAATGCACAGTAAGGAGTGAACGTTCATCACTTACAGAATAAAGAGGTCCTCTTCAGATGTGCAATCTCCATCCACCTCCTGAGAGTACAACAGCAACTGCCTGCAAACATGTCAACCATATCACTGTATTGAAATGTCATACATTTTGTAAAATGTCTGTGTAATATTTGTGTGCTTCTACAAACAGTACTGTACAAAAGTCTTAGGCCACCACCACCAGACTTGTTTTAGAAGTTTTAATGTCCATCCATATTTATTTTTCAATCTATTTTATTAAGATACAAACAGAAAAAACAGAGGAAATATGTACAAAAAAAATAATTAATTTTCAGGACTAAATGTCTTCTTTAGGCATCGTCAGTGTTTAGTGTGACCTCTCTTGGCACTAAACACATCAAAAAAAAAAAAAACTTGACACATCAGTTTACATTTTTATACAGTTTTTAATACTATATACACATCTCCTGTATTTTCTGGATGTATTCTATTAAAGAGACTGAGAAACTATTATATATGATCACTATAACATTGCAAAAACAACAAATCTAATTGTGGCATGGTGGCCTAAGACTTTTGCACAGTACTGTATATAGCTGCACAACATGCTAGCTAACACCTGACCTCTGTTACAAAGAATGAGCATATCAGGCAAAAGATAAAGACGGTATTGTCTCAACCTGTATCCCGTTGGGAAAATATAGATAAAAACGATCAAAAAGTCCTGTGCTCTGTAATTGCTTGCAAATCTCTATTACATAACGATTCAGTCTGTTTGAATGTGATTTTGTTATCTGAAAAGTTATTTCTATTTCTTTTTCTTATTATAAGAGCCTTCTGATCAGGGTTCTAAATTAACTTTTTTGACCACCAGCCAAAGTGGCTGGTAACTTTCTAAAGTTACCAGCCAATCAGCATTTCAACTAGCCAAATTTTTTCCGGTGAAAATAAGAGAAATTATGAGTGCCACTGAATGCAACAATGATTTGTTTTTTTTCTTTCGCGTGCATGAGACAATCCTGACAAAACAAGACAACATTTTTGTGATGAAACATAAGATTTCTTCATTTCTCTGTCGATAGACAAAGCTTTACTGGGGCACATGCCCCCCATTTTTTGCTGACTTTTTTGAAAGCCTGCTGTGTGCAAGTATACAATGTCCTTTGCTTAACCCACTATTCTACAGTGCAACAGTTACTGTGAAAGATTTATATGTATTTAATAATATTTAAGTATAATTTTCATCATACCTAACATTATTAACATGTTTGGAGGCATACATGGCAGAAAATGTTTGGTAATAATGACAGCAGAGAAATATTTTCTACATTATACAATGATAGCAATGATTAATAACTTATTTTTACAAGAATATTTTAAGAAACCAGTCATTTTATGACTGCTATACTAAATAATCTAAATCACAGTTACTGCTAACTGTTATGCAAGTTAGTGTCCTAGAGTTAAATATTAGTGAACTAAATATTAATTTCATATCTGCAAATACAGAACAGTATAACACATACATCTGTGGATTTTCTCAGCAACAATGCAATCCTATAGACTTGACAAAAGGTTTTCCTGAGATTTTTCCTCTAATGTTTGAGACCTGACAGAGTGAGGATGTAGTTTGTCTTACCTCCCTTAATCTCATCATCTTTCCTTTCTGCTTCCCTTTCCCTGCTTTGCAAAAAAACATTTCTGATGTCCATCTACAGAAGCCAATAATGATCGAGTAAAAATAAGATTAGCATTATGATTTAGAAACTTACTTCTCGTCATGTTTTCATAATTACTCATTCGCGTGGCGTCCCCTTTTGGATGCAGTTGCGCGCGCGGAGGAATGCAAAGACGCGCGTGGACATGGATACATGCATGCACACGTCCGTGCGACTGCTTCGTCGCTTTACAAGCGTAAATTGGTTAACTACATTGCATATAGATCTGTTTTTGCCGCTATTTTCTTTGTTAAGGAATACACTAGTTAACTGCTAAAATTTAAACTTGAGATTTACACATGGGCACAAAAGATTTACACTGGATCACCTGCCCCAGTAAAGGGGTGTGGCGACACCGCTGTCTTTTAGTCTATCCTCCCTGCTCTGCCCGTTCGTTCTCCATGGTTTCTCGCGCTGGTTTCGCTGCAAACTGTGCAGCCAATTGGCGTATAAACATCATCACGTATTACGGCACAGTGTTCATGGGAAATGTCCTGCCAGAGGGATAAATGACCGAGAACGAAGCTTTATGTATCTTGCATGCAATGCCTCATGCATCACCGGCCAAACTGGCTAGTAAGTTTTTATTAACACCCGCCAAAATGAATTTTAACCCGCATTTGGCGGGTTGGCGGGTGTTAATTTAGAACCCTGCTTCTGATTATAAAAGGCTGGTGTACCTCTGTTCACACAGCTTTCGGTACTTCTCTTTATCCGCACTGTTGAGTCTGAGCAAAGGTTGGAGGCTTTCTCTGTGTGTCTTCACATTCTGGTTGTCAATGTAGACATCATATAACTCCTTCTTTTCCTCAAAGATCTTCTCTGTTGTACCTAAGAACACATAAAAAATAACATGTTAAGTTACACTTATTAAAAACATTTGTTTCAAAACTGAAAAACGTTAGACATTCCACAAATTTACACAAATTGGACAATACTCCAAATTACTTTAAAGAATTTCATTCCTAATAGTTTACCAGCTCATTACAGTAACAATGAAGTATTTTGTTTCTTCCACCTCCAGACACCTAGTTTTTGTTCCCACTGGTAAAACCAGAATTTTGCCACCATCTTAACTCCTCTAGACACTTACAGGCCACGTAAGACACCTCGGTCTCAAGAGCTGTGATGTCAGCCACATTGATGTAGAAGAAGGGGCGTAACTCCGGAACAGATGCGCCCATACCAGGAATAGAGACATTAGCAAGACAGCAGCAGCAGTAAACTGAAATGTGTCGAAACACAAGTCGTCAAAACAAACTACAGATAATAATGATAAGTTATAATTTTGTAATAATTCGCTTAAAAATAAAAGAAGTGCTAAAATCTATATTCATTCCAAGACATGCACAAATGCACATTATGTGACTGACTGTAATGTGATCTTTATCATTGGGATAGCAAGCTTTATTTAATCTGTTATGGAAGATATGCAGAGAAATGATGTGTTAATGTGCTCGTAGCTGTACTGTATGTGGGTGGATTTCCACTCTCACCCCGATAGCAGACCACACCGACAGGTGGAGGAGAGAAAATTAGGATGCGTTTCCTTAGCAAAGCAAACTTCCACAGCACCATGATCTGCTCTCCAAAGAAGCGGATGAACTGGGACATGCAGCCAGCCGGGTGCGTGATCTGATAGGAGAACAGAAACCAGAATGATTTTCATAGACACACAATTTATTTAACATGAAAAATCTTATTTTTTGTAGATCTTATCAACTTATTAAGAGTTTATAGAAACCATGAAAAAGCTTTTTTCACTATGGGGCGGTTTCCCATAAAGGGTTTATTTTCATTTATTTTTTATTATTATTAGTAGTAGTATTTATGTTTTATTCAGTTTGTTTAAATATACTTTAATATAATTTTTCTTTTTTGCTCTTTTGGGAGGTGAGGTTGGAGTAAAGTAACTTTTTCATGATTCTACTGTATCTATATCCTGTTATTTTTGTAAAAGTTCAATAAACAGATTTATATATATATATTAAAAAACTACTTAAATGTCTTAATATAACTAAAGGCTAGTACCGTATTAATCTAAACATTCATCTAAACCCTGTCTGGGAAACGGCCCCAAAACGTTTAAGACTGAGGCGGTGTTCAAACAAACCGCATAATGTCCCCGTCTGACATTGTGCTTGACAATAGAGGACCTTGTGATTTGTGACCACCAATTTTTATATGACAATAGTTCTCCTCTCACTAAGCAGAACTTTCCCAAGCATATGCCGAGGTGCAGAAGCAACGCTACACTGTAAAGCACTGTGATAAATCAGTAACATACAAGTGCCGTGGCCTAGTTTTCCCAAAAGTAGACAAAGATTTATCTGATTATGTAATCATGAATATATGAACAGTGTTTCCAACTATATAGCCTTTAATAGAGCACTCTTCAAACCTTCATCTCTGGATGCATGCAGCGATTGACTATTGGCCCAATAGCACTGGTCGGACATGCTGTGACCAAACCATTCCCTCCTGGGGGCAACACTGCCTTCTTATCCTCGTAGAAAGCTTCCAATGGAGAATACTGGCCTGGGCATTGCAGTTGGTGCCTGTCATTGTCATTGCATTTTGTCAATGTTTTGTAAAACAATTTAAGCATACTGCATAATACTAAATTCCAAATTAAAATAAACATTACATGATACTCTGAGCTTATGTTTAATAGTTTAAAACATAATAAAAATAGATGTGAGGCAGGATAACACTCACCGGACCTGGTTCTCCAGAAAGTGCATGTAACGGTACAGTAGTGTGTAAGAAGGAGACAAAATCCCTACAGATTTCATCCGAGCCCCACGCTCCAGTTCACTCTCCACTGGCATGTTGGCGAAGCACGCTAGTCCAAAGTAACAGCCTTTACGGAAATATCTACAGATAGAAAAACACAAGCACATTTTTACAGTACTTTGTATACATGGCTTTGTGCGCTACATTATTGTACATAATGTTTGGATTATGCTCATTTAAGTAAGTTGACCCTAAAATTTTAACAGTATAGGATCTATAATAGAGATTCTAACATGAAGTCACTTGCGATGCGATGAGAGCCACTGGCCATTGACTTGAACTCAACACCATCCAGGTTGACATCTTGAGGTAGACACCATTCTATCATGTTCCCTGCAAAAAACACATGTTTTAAACTTAAATTTGATGTCTGCTGGAAACAAACAAACAAAAAGTTTACAAATGTCTGTGTCAGCTGAACTTCTTATAAATGAGGAAGTGAAGTACAGTACAAATGTCTTACACAACTCTCACTTCATTCACTTCCTCACATGACTAAAAAAAAAACGTGGCCGCTGTCAAACACATTACAACAACCAAAACAATTCATAAAATACAGGATATCGCCCTGGCAATGAATCATTTTACAATATGTCATGTTGGTCAAACCTCACCCGATCTTGTGTCGAAAGTCACCACAAAAACAGCAACAATTTGATCTTTTTCTTCCCATTCAGCAACTCTCCGATCCCGTATGGACAGTCCATGAAAGGCGCAGTCCGATTCCTCATCGGCACCACTAGCATCTCCCCACGGGCCGCGTGCACTTTCCCCTGAAACAGCTGTTGAAATATGTCCTGGGCTGATCCTCAACGAGATATCTGCCTCTCCAACGCCCTGACCCGGACAATTCGATAAATCTGACTGCGATGAATCCTCTGTCTCTGCTGACGGAGCCGATGGGGCAAGTTCAGCCGGGGGGATCTCCTCCCAGTCCAGCAGCGGAGCGCGATCCGACTGTTCCACCATGATGTTTGTCGATCACGACTATCGAGTGAAATAGCAAATACGCTGGTCGGTCAGAGCGATAAACTAGTACGCGCCAAGCAGAACATAGCGGTTGTGACGCAAACGTTTCAGAAATATTGTAGTAATCGAGATGGGGTAACGGACGCTACCCAGGCGTCCACTGTTGTGATGATGTCACTCACTTCCGTTCACGTGATGTAAGAGGTGCTTGTCATCAACCTCTTCCCACCCGAAAAATAAATATGAGGTGTAAATATGAGGTCGCTTGTGTACACTGAAATAAACGCGCAGACGTCTTTGACGACTATATTTAGCTTTCCTTAACGCTCGGAAATTATTTTCTGAGCTTTTTTTAGTTTTGCTAAACAAATAAAAACATATTTAAAAGTGTATATATAATTGTTTCTTTGTTGCCTGTCAAGGTCGAAAAGTTTAGCAAAGTTAATTAAAGGCAGTCACGAGGTATGTTCAGGTGTGCTCAACTTCATGTGAAGCTGCACAAACAAATCGGCCTACGACGTCAAGGTACCGCGAGAGCGATTTCAAAGCATGCTGTGCGCATAGGGTTTCGAGTCGCTCCCGCGGAAATCTGACGTCATTCTGCGCAGCGCAACATGTTGAAGTCGAATACCTACGGTCGTGCCACTCCGCTCATCGTTAAAGGACCTGATGCCGCGTTACTAATTAACATTCACGCGCCAAATTCATCGAGTTTAAACGTGGTGCTACAGTAGCTCATCTCAGGGTAAGTTTAATTTTTATACAAGTCGTTCAAAGTTGCGTTTTAAAACCATAGAAGTAAAATAACATTATATTTTAGGGGAAGCTTGAGTATTTTTTCTCCAGCTTATCTAACAATGAATAAATTCGATCCACGAGGCCTTAAGGCTTTTCTAAGGAGACTTAGATGGAGTGTGGTTGTCAACATGTAACCAAACTTTATACACATGTTTGCTATTTTATCATTAGTGGATTAACTTATGGACAGCTGTTGCAGACATCTAGTTTAGGCTTATTTTTTTCATTTTTAATAAATAATTGTGTGTTTTGTGTCTTTCATTCAACTGACTGCAGTGGCTTGACATGGCCTCTGTGAATGCAGTGCAGCAACATCTGAACTTCTCCAGCAGCGGGGAGGAGGACAGCAGTGATAATAGTTTTGATGAATGGAGGCCCAGGAGTGTTCCATTAAGAAGCCCCTCTGCCTTTCGAACACCCCGGGGGCAACGTCATCATGGCATAAGTGTCGCTGTTTCTCCATCCATTCCCACTTCTCCTGTACTGTACGCTGCCTGGAATAAACTCCGGCTATGTGACTCACCCAGTACACCAAAGGTAAGGGTGGCACCTTTCGCCAACGTGGTATGAACAAAGACCCATGATCTCTTTATGTACAATTAAAATTCCCTTTCAGAGTTTGCTGTCAAAATCAACCCTGCCCTGCTCTAGCACCAAGCCATGCCGCAGTAAAAGGATACTTCGTTTGTCCACTGCTTTTGACAATGTACCCTCAGTGAATATCAACCCTTTCACGCCAGACACGGTGCGAAGGAACCGTGAGCACCACAAGAGGAAGAGCCAAAGGAGTGATGATGAGGATGATGTACACAGGTACCAGAAAGGCATTTAGTGGAGCCTTACATTTTTTCATTTGCTTGTATTTAGTACCTTCATTCCAACAGATCTAAAGAAGCTCAGAGCTTATCAGAAGATGAACATTTTTATCTTCCATCAAAGGTATGGTTTAAAAAGCAACGTCTTTGTTTTTTCTACAGTTGATTTAAAAAAAATCCATGATCCCAACTAAAGCTTTGGCAAATCTCTGTTCTCTCTCTCATACGGTCTCCCATCTGTCTGCCCTCAGAGGCCAGCAGTGCCAGCTCGCATGCTGTCGCGTTATGAGAGTGAGTTTTTAGAACTAGGCTGTATCGGCGTGGGCGAGTTTGGTGCCGTGTATCGATGCGTAAAGAGGCTGGATGGATGCATGTACGCAATCAAGCGCTCACGCAGGCCAATTGCGGGCTCGGCCAATGAGTGAGTCAGCACTCCCAGCTACACGCATGCATCATAACAAGGCCCACTTTAATATTTGACCATATATGGCTGAGATGAGTTGAATGTTGCTTTCAGAGATCTGGCACAATTTTTTTCTCCAGTTATTTTGTCTTTTTGGAAAAACTATGATGTGGAACATAATAAATCGGTGCAATCAAGTGCATCGTAGATAAAGTTTTAAAAATGTTCTGTATTTTCAGGCAGCTGGCCTTGAAGGAAGTATATGCCCATGCTGTGCTGGGGCATCACCCTCATGTTGTCCGTTATTATTCTGCATGGGCCGAGGATGACCATATGATTATACAAAACGAATATTGTGATGGTAAGACAGCAGATCATAAACATGTAGTTGTTTGTATTGAAAGCCCCCCTGTGGTAAAAATCCAAGTTTTTATTGGGTTTTTTTTATGTGTGTTAAGACAAACCATGTGCAAATTCATTACCTTTGCTAAGTATTTGATCTATAAAATTGGATTTTTCCAAAGGCGGTCTCATTCCTGCTGCTTTGCTTTGGTTTTCTTTGTCACAAACATGAAAGCAATCACATAATCACAGTTGAATAAGTAGTTTGAGCCTTTGTGGCTGCGTCCAAATACCCACACTTCTGGTCTTGGCCACTCGAGAGCACGTGCACGCGACAGGAAGTAAGTGCGCAAGACTGTCCTATGTCTTTAAATTGCCAAAGTGCAAACCACACTAAACCCACACTTTCTTGAATACTGCTTCGAGGTTAAGCATATCCCATCATGCTGGATGTAAATCGTGAGACTGTAAAAGGTTAGATCATCCAAAAATAAGTGGTGTTAATATTTAGTTGCACTCATGATGATCCGATCCCTTTTTGTCTTTTTTTTTAGTGGTATTTTAGTGGGTTTTTTTTTTTTTTTCGTTTTTTTTGGTGCTTTTTTACATTTTTTGCTTTCACATCCATTTGTAGCTTGAGGTGGTCACTGGCCCCTCCAAGTATTAAGAAAAAAACAACACTTTAAAAACATCCATATTATGGTTCAGAAGAACAATTAGGGCTTGGTGTTTTGTTTGAATAAAGTAACCATTTAAGTTGATTAAGTTGGCCGCTTTTGGCCTATATGTAAAGAAACTCATACAATGTCAATGTCATCCTGTAGGTGGCAGTCTCCACGATGCTATAACTGAAAAGGGAGAGCAGGACGAGTTCTTCAGGGTGCCAGAGCTTAGAGATCTGCTCCTACAGGTCTCCATGGGTCTCAAATACATCCACAGTTCAGCCTTGGTGCATCTTGACATCAAACCTAGTGAGCCTTGCATCTTTTTATTGTTTTTTTTCCTTGCCTATACCACATGTTACTAAAATACAGACTTTAATTAATAAATGGCACCCCGTTTCAGGTAATATTTTCATCTGCCGTCGACCCAGCTCTAGTGCGGGTGGAGAGGGAGAAAGTGAGGACGATGATGATGAAGAAAGCCCCTCCTCAGGGGTTGTATATAAAATAGGTATCTGGCCTTATTATCAATGTTTTTATAAACACCCTTACTAATAGCATATCTCACTGGTCTGATGTGTCTTGTGTTTTAGGTGACTTGGGTCATGTGACATCTGTCTCAAGCCCTCAGGTAGAGGAAGGGGACAGCCGCTTTCTGGCCTATGAGGTCTTGCGAGAGGTAAAACTCAACCAGTTGACTGTAATTATGTATGAACTTTGTCACCAGATGTGATGTACTCACATTTGTTTCTCTTTCTCTTGCTCACAGGACTTTACCCATCTTCCTAAAGCAGATATTTTTGCACTGGGTCTAACAATTTTGTTAGCTGCTGGAGCTTCATCACTTCCACAGAATGGAGATGACTGGCACAGCCTTAGGCAGGGTCAGCTACCTAACCTGCCCCAAGAGTTAACCCCATCCTTTAAAGACCTTATAAAGGTACCATTTAGCAGCACATGTCTGGTAATCATCCTTAAGAGGGTATTAATTGAGGAACTATTGGTATAATTATGGGTTGTGTTGCTTAAATCATTACATTTTACTTGATCATTGCGACTCATCTTTAAGTCAGACTGATAGCATTAAAGCAGATGTCAGAAAAAAACTACATTTTATGTATACTGTATGTATAATGTATTAAAACAATAATTTTTTTAGCATTTTGATACAATGGCTGTAAATCCTAATTACTGGGTCTTAAAGGGTAAAAGTTCACATTCATGTTTCATGTCTACTTTCAGTAGAGGGCATAATTCAACTTGAAATCTGATTGTCGGTTTAAGTAAATTGACTTGCATCTGGTAGCAAAGTTAGATTTTTTTTATCAATGTATTTTTTATTAATTCTGAATTGGCTATTCAGAATAATTTCTTATTTATAGTTTCATGTTAATTTTAGTTACATTTTAGTAATTTCCCCAAGATTTGTCGTTTTATTAATCACTAATAAAGCTAACCATTTTAATTAATTGCCGTTTAAAATTTTTCACTTAATTTTTTGTTTCAGCTAATAATTTAATAATTCAGTTAATAATTTAAATAACTTAAACCCATTTCAGTATATTGCCAAGGAAACACATTTTTAGTATTTTTAAAGGTCCCGTTCTTTCTGTGTTATTGAATCTTTGATTGTGTTTTACAGTGCGCAATATAACGTGCTCATGTTTCACGTGTAAAACTTTATTTTTCACAATTTACTTATACCGCTGTTTTTACTGTCCTACAAACTGGCTCATTTTATAGGTATTATTAATGCTATTACAGCAACAATTACACTCTAACTAGGGTTTAAAAATGTAAGGAAGAGGAACGTGACCTTTAACTACTGTAATGGCCAATATAATATTTAATGTTAGAGACATGTTTTTAATCATTGGTAGTTAACGATAATAACCCTGTTTAACAGACGCTGTTAGATCCTGATCCTACTCTAAGGCCTTCTGCATCTGCATTATGTCGGCACAATGTATTGCGCACGGAGAGGACGGGAAATCTAGCTGCACAGCTTCGTAAGGAGCTCAACGTGGAAAAGTTCAGAACAGCCGTGCTAGAGAGGTGAGTTATATATCTTTAAAACAGCAGTGAATGTCTTTTTTTTTCTATGTAGTTCTTCATTTTGAAGTTTTTTATTTTTTTATTTCACCTAAGGGAACTCAAGGAGGCCCGGCTAGCTGCTACCTCACCACGGCAGTCATCCCAACCAGGGTCTCTTCCAAAAGCTGGGAGGAGACTTGTAGGCCGGAGCACAGCTCGATCTGTGAGCTTCGGTTTCCCTGGATACTAGCACTGACTGATTTTTAGCACTAAATTTGTCATGTACTGCTTGTGCCAACAGTCATGTATTTCGGATTACACAGCTTACGTGTCACTGGTTAAACTGAAACTTCAGATCCTATTTTTGTTTGAATGACACCAAAAATGAACACTTCATATTTGATGCAACATCTTTTAAGGTTGATTTGGCTGTTTGTTTGTTTACCATGGCAAGTTTTTCATGTCAAATTGTGTTTTTAACTGTAAATAAAGTTTTTAAATGTTTTGCTGAGTGATACATTTTTTTTAAAGATACCTGTTCAATGAGGACGGTTTATTTGGAGACACTGTAACATCATAAATCTTTGGTTAGTTTTGAAAGTCACTTCTGACCGCTTTTAGCCCCGCCTCACGACTGGATGAACTTTATCTAGTGTTCACAGACTCGAAAAATCATTTCCGAAAACACACGACGATGGTTGTGAGTAGAAGGGATACAGCTACGGCTAGACTCTCGTGAAATCTCGCCGGATGAGCGCTGTTTAAACCCCTAAACCCCTGTAGCTAGCCAGAATCCCGAGCATGCATGCGTACATAGATACAGTCACGCGCACACATCGTTTTGTTTACTATACAGCTTTTGTTTTAATTATATTTATTCCATAATTAATATTCTTCCATAAGCAGCCAGCCTTCCGTTTCAATCGAGCTGTGGAGTCTAGCCACGCCCCCTTTGCGCGTCATCACTTGCAAGAAATCGAAGCGGGGAATTCTACACGAGAGAAAAGTTGTTTATAGCAAACGCTGCGCGTCATCACTAGCAAGCAGCGGAGAGGAGAATTGCAACACTGTTATGTGTTGACCAGCAGTTAACGTAAGTAACAAATCTTCATTATTTTAATAAAAACCGACAATTTCTTTCGCCTTAAAGCAGTAGTATAAGTAGTTTAACGTTACATGTAAATAATGTTGTCGTTAGTTCTCAGGCACATTTAGTAGTAGACTGTAAGTTAGCCAAAAAAGCTCTAACGTTACATAGTGTGGTTACGTAATTGCGAGTTCTATGTTAACAGTATTTACTATTACTGATCTAGCTAGCTAGATGGATCAATCTTTCTCTGCACTTTAACTGTAAATGCCGAGCTGTAAATTTCATTCATCGAAATGTTCAGCATCCTACGTTAACGACGTTCTCCAGGTAGATGTGTTTTTAGTTGATGTGTGACGTCAGAGGCAAGAAGTTTTACTGCTCCTTTATACAAATATTTCGATTTAGACATACGGCGAATGGAAATGCATAAAGATGGCATCACCGAATACAGTCATTCAGTTACCAAGTAACGTTAACGTAGCGTGGATTTGAACTTGACTTCCAAAAAAAAAGATGCACCTCGCAAAACTTTGTTTTGTACCGGCATGTATGCGAAAATCTTATTTTCTAAACAAAAACGTTAGCTAGCAACAACTGATACTGTATATGCTAGCTGTTTTATTAGCGCTTTGCTAATCTAGAGATCGATCGATTTATCAAAATCTTAAACAATGCTAATGCACAGTTTAACAATATTAGTAACGTTATTGTGTTACCCGTCATAAAATATAGCCAGCAACAAGTGAGGAATCGCTTTCATATAAAGATTCAGACCGTTTGATGTTTTTTTCCCGAAAAATAGAAAACAACCCTGGGCCTTTCAATTCAAAATATGATGTGCTCTGATATGCAAATGCTTAAAATTTAATTAATGTCTGTTTTTCATACCTTACCTGCATGATTGAATTATTAATTTTCTTTTTTTGCAGAGTAACTTGTATAAAGTCACAGTGTGGCCTATTGTGCTATGGATTGCAACAAAAATCTTGATGGTTTTCCTGAGACATCCCTCGTCCTCCTTGCCTTCCTACAGCACAAGGGATGCCAAAATTGTGAGCTTAAAAGAGAGCCTGAACTCTCAAACAACAACAATAATTACATTGACAGTGATGAGGAATTACAAACGGATGGACACAGTCCCCCAATCGACTTTAGAGGCGTTTTACACGACCTTCAGCAGCAAATTCAACCTCAACTGTCAGGTATGTATGAATCCCTATACTGGGCCATTACACCTCGTGTCCCAATTTCTCTTATTTCATCTTCCATTTGTTTCCTCTTTTTATTCTGGTTATAGTTATTCAAGTGATATTCAAACAAACTTTCAAAGTATTATTTATATACAGTCTCATTTGATTGACAATAAACTGTAAACACCCGTGCAGTGCCAAGGATGATGAAAAGAAATAAATATTTATCATCAAGTAAAATCTCTTTTCCTTTGTATATGCAGTGTTGCTCCAAGTCTTATAGATTTTGCCGCTGTTGATGTTTGTATCTCTCCATCTTAGTAAATGCTGAGGAGGCTCAGGCAGCAAGGGAAATGGCTGCAGAGTTGATCCGAATTGCAGACCTGTTGGAGCAACGAGTCCTGTCCCGAGCTGCTAACAGTCTAACCAAGAAACTGAGCACCTCTACATTTCAGGTTAGAAACATATCAGTTTAGATCACAAAGGGGCGGTTTCCCAGACGGGGGTTAGTTTCATCCAGGACTAGGCCTTAGTTATTTTAGGACATTTAAGTAGTTTTTACAAACAAATCTTACATTAAAACAATACTCGTGTGCATTTTGAGACAAAACAATGACACTCAGGGTTCCTACAGGGTTTGGAAAAGTTTGGAATTTGATATGAGTAATTTCCAGGTCTGGAAAGTATGGAAAAAATAAATCGGAGTATGGAAAAATATATACGTTTCCAGACTATTGTCCCTATTTCGTTTTCTAAATATAAAGTTAAGAATTTCTAAATGTATATAATAAATATATTATATATATATATATATATATACAATTATTTTTTTTCATGGCGTTTGGATCAGTCTGCCAGCAATGCCAAAAGATAGTTTTTACACTTGATCTTATTAGTTTAAAATGACATGAGGGTAAGTAAATGATGATAGAAAGGTTATTTTTGGGTTAATTAAGTTAATTAACCCTTTAAAAAAATGTGACATTTAGCATTTTGTTCGTTTAGGTCACAAAAGGCAGTATTTTAATATAGAATTTCTAAATATTTTATGCATAAATAGCCTATTGTCTAAACCGTCTTTTCAAGTTTGCTCGACCTAACAGCCAGTTAAGCATTGTCATTTAACTTTAGGTCTATTTTCAAATTTTCTGGTAAATTGTACATGAACATCCCTTCTATTTCTATATTTACAAATTTAACATGATAGCCTACATAGAGGTTTTGACTCAGAGTGTAACATACGTATCAGTGTCAATAGCATTGTGTGTAAGTGCGTCACCATGTAGCGCTGTTGTGCTTCGGGAGACCCCAGTTCGAGTCCTGGCTCATGGACTTTTCCCCATCCTGCCCCCTTCTCTCCCACCTCACTTCCTGTCTAGCTACTTTCCTATCCTAATGAAAACACCAATACTAAATGTTTAGAATGTAACATACTTGTTAGCAGTTGAATTTTAAAACAATTTATTAGAATTTGTTAAATATGGTCGGTAAAATCTGTAGGGAAATCTGAAAATTTGAGTCTGGAAAAGTATGGAATTTTGAAATGAAAATTGTGTAGGAACCCTGTCACTCCAAGATGTTTTGAAATGAAAGCAACTCAAACATTTCATTCTGGGACTAGGATAAGCCCTGTCCGGGAAACTGCCACAGAAGACTTAAGTGCATTATGTAGTGCTTGCAAACATTAAAATACTCCATAAACATCTTAATTTCTTTGCTGTAATTTGCAGGTTTGGTCAAATCATCTGTCTGACGGAGTGCAGAGTTTACTTCAGCAGGTGCCTGGTGCCAGAGAGTTTAATAAGGAACTTGTGGAGATGGCCTTTACTTTTGCACTTGTGAAGACAGTGTGTGAACATGTGCCCCCTTTTCTCTTTCAACTTTATGACACTGTTGTGCAGACGTTTCTAGCACCAAGACCTCAGTGATTCTTTCCACAGGTGCAAGATCTGTGGTGTGAGGCTAATGTATATATGTGTATAGATTTCATTCATCTTTTTACTTTTTTTGTAAAGACAATGTATTTTTTTTATGATCCTTTTCATTAGTTGAAAGTTAAATCAGTTCTTTGATATTTACTTGAAGTCATTGTGAAACCTTACATTTTTCAGTGCATTGAAAGTGTTCATGTTCATTTGTAGCTTGTTACTCTGAAAATGTTTAAATACTGTATAAAAAAACCTGAGAAACAAAAAGTGCTAAATAAAAGTCTATGTTTGCATTGTTCCTTTACAAGTAATTTCAGAACACGAGCATATAATAAATTATGCTTCAAAATATTAACCTTGCATAACATGCTGTGAGTTTCACAGGGTCAGACTTTCCAAAACAACATGAGTCAGATCAGTACTAAATACAGGAACCAAAGCTTAGTTTTTGTATAAAAGAATATTTGTGTTCTCATTTGAATTATTTGACACAAATTTAGTACACAAAAGATCAGCTTTTCCCTTAACAGACTATGCCTTTATTTCACAGCTTTTGTCAACGTTATAAAACACCTAACTTGCAAAAATTCACTTTTTCCTTAGATGGCACTTTGCAAACTACAGACCACAGGTGGATCCTGTCTGTAGATGTAACTTCTGCTTTTCTAGTTTTGATCAGCCTTTCTTTTGGATAGACACAGAAAGCAGGAAAAAATTATGACGAAACTTGAGATGATGCTTTGTGGTACAGAACAAAACAATAAAGAATTTAATCTACAGATCCGATTAAATTAAAATTATATGGCTACTTAACTTACCCTCATGGTGCAAAAAAATCATTTAAGAGGCATTCTGGTCCCCAAACCTGAAATCAGCACATGATCCCAGCAAGAATTGATTTATGTTGGGTCACACAGCAAATCAGTTTTACTATAAAATTAATTAACTAAATTAATTGAATGTTCATGTAGAACACTTTGGTTTAAGATTTAAACCTGTCTTTTATCACATTTTCCTGTCCTGTTTACTGACAGTAGCATGATTTTGACTCAGAATCTGGAACATTTATTTGTAAAAAGGGGATTAGAAAACTAAATTTGACATTTTTTGTTCCATTTCCTGACACATTAAAAAAATTTAGTCAACTGTAGCCACTGACTGTGCTGGTGTATAATTATTACTCACACATTTTAGCCATTGCAATCCATTGAATGGAAACAAGAGGAGTTCCCCCTCTAAGGCTAAGGCTTAGGTTTCTATAAAAGTTTTTTTTTTTTTTAAAGGGGAAATTTGAACAAAACCATAAATGTTTGTCAAATAATCAGTTGTCATAGAGTACAAGATATCCAAGCTTTGCTTTAGGTTGTAGTGTAATCTTGTATGTGGAAATATTGTGGAATACCACACAATGCAGTTAAACAAAGAATTAAAGTCTACGTACTTTTCAGTATCCAGAAAGAAGTGTTATAGAGCTGTGCACTGTCCCATAAAGTTTTGCACTTTAACATTTAATTCTGATACACAGGGTAAAACCATAACCACGCATTACTATGCAAGTTTGTGCTTTAAAATCAAGATGAATTTCATTAAATAAATTGTATATCAGAACATGTTTCACAAACAAAACAAAACGAACTTTGTTCATTGACGTTAACTTTCAAAGTCTCCGTCATCCTTTTACGGTTTACATTAAGCCATCAGACAAAACCTAGGTCACAAATACAACACAAAAGCTCCCCCCTACAAAACAAAACAAAGAAATCATCCAAAACAGATCTGAATTTTCATCTGGAGAAAGCTGGTTTAAACAAACTAAGCAAAATTAAAGAACAAACATGATATGACACAAAGACAAGGAGTATTTTTCTTCTGTCAGCACAGGCGTTCAATAGCCATGACAATAGATACAGTGAGATGACAATCTTTTTTACTTCTTCCTGTAGGCCAATACTGCGCAGGCTAATACTGCAGCGATAGCCACCAGGGCGGCAGCACCACCATATAGCAGCACAGAGCGGTCAGAGGACTCGGGTTGTGGCACAGACTTCGTCTGCACTTGGGATTCAGTAGAAGTTGAAACAGGAAGGTCTTGGGCTGAAGTGGCCTTTTGCTCAGCCCCTGGAAGTGCCTCTTTCTCCAAGGTTTTTAGGACAGGTTCTTTGATTATGGATGTTGACTGTGGCTCCACAGGAGCTGGAACAAGCTCAGGTTGAGATTGAAGTTCAGGCACAGGGAAGGAAGTGACAGCAGCATCACGATGGACTAGCTTCTGTTTCTCTACCGACACTGGAGGAGGATCATCACTCACTTTAGGGGGAATCTCAGCGAGAACATTTGGTTGCTCGACAGACACAGCCGGCTCAGATAGCACTTCTTCTCTGATAGCAGCGAGCTCACTTTCACTGCCGAGCATACTAAGAACACTACTCTGTAGCTCCGCCTCTTCTACGGTGTCAACACCCTCCTCGAGCAGTTCGGCATCTTCACGTTCCACATGGACAATGTCAGAGTTGGAGGAGTTGTTCTCGCTTTGCTCTTCGACTAATGCCACACCTTCTGCGCTGTCCAGACTCTTGAGGTCTTCTGGGTCCATCATACCAACCTGGGCCCAAGATTCGTGTCCGGTCAGAGACACGGGAAGACTCTCTGTCTGCCAGGAAGTTGGCCCGCTACTTGCTTCCAAAGTCAGGAGTGATGCAGGAGGGCTTAGCTGGCCTGACAGGATGTAGATGTCGTTACTGTCCTCAGCTATAATCACTCCAGGATCTTCAGTTTCATCCAGACTGAATACAGTGCCCTGTAATTTAAGATCAACTACAGGTTAGTTTATACATTTATTATTTTTATCTAAAAATAAGCACTCCAGACAGACCAAAAAAAATTCACAATTATAATCACAGATGAATTGGACAAAAAGTTAAGCTTCACATATAAAGAAAAAGGTTGAATTCAGAGAACTTGGGCATCTCAAACATTTAAGGGCCCATATTATGCAAAATTCACTTTTATAAGGTGTTTGGACATAAATGAGTGTTGGCACCCACTCCTCCTTTATTAAATCTATATTAAACCAGAGCACCCTCATTAGACATGCTTTTTTGATTTTCTTGTTAATATGACATCACAAAAACAAAGCCCTGCTCACGGCCACTGACCGACTGGTAAACTTTACCCAAAAGCTTTTTTAAAGTGCACGAATGCGGCTAAAGATACTATTGTCTCAGGGTGTTTTCGGACCTGATCGGACCAACATTCTTACCATGTACCCATAGCAGAGAAGAGAAATTAGAAGACATTTTATAAGGACCAGGTGCACTTTGATTTTGAATGTCGTTGACATGCTCACAAGAATTCGTCATCAAGAGCTATCCGGTATGTTCCTGATTAACCCTTAAGAGATCCTTAAAATAAAAAAAAACTTACGCATGTGTGATGAAAAAATTACACCTTCCCAAAAACTGCTCTAAAAATATCATACATCAATATTTTTTCCACTTTAAATTAGCCAATCTTTTAAAACTACTTCTGCCTGAAACATACATATCAAATATTAATAAAATTTGTGAAAATTGTAACCCTTCATATGCAAGTTTGTTTACATTTACCCATGTTTTTCCCAGAAAAAACCTCTATATTTTCCAAAAAAAAAACAAAAAAACATTTGAACTACCATTTTTCTATCATTATTAGACCCTGGGATGGGTCAAAGATTGGAAGCAACATTGATTTTTATGCATTGCTTTTTTTTAACAGAGTCAGATTTTATATATATATAAAAAAAATTACATTTGTGATCCTAAGGCCAAAATGACACCTTCCCAAAAACTGCTCAAAAGATATCATTTTAGCTGTTGTTTAAATGTATTGGGTTGTTTGTTTGTTTTTCCTTTGATATATTTGTTTTTGGCATACCAATTGCATCCCATTTCTGTCATTATTATTATTTATTATGGTGACGATGAAGATGATGATTTATTCGTCTAATAGGAAGTGAGGTCATGCGGGTCAAGGGTTACATGCGCACATTTATTGTTGTACCCTATGATGCACTTGAGAGAGAGAGACTCAAGATGTCGACTCGCTGTCATGCCGGTACACCGCTGAGTCTGAAGTAATTCGTGTCTTACTTATAGTTGCATTTTGGACTCATTTCCCTCTCAGTTGGTATGCAGCCAGCGAGGTATGTTTGTGTATTGTGATGCTTTATTTCTTGTTTTATTCGCTCTTTTGATTGTGTTGTTTGTTTATACTATGTTTTCTACTGCTTTTAAATAGTTCGACGGTGGATTAAGGATGAATTAAATAAACAAATAAATCCATCAGTAAACGAAGAACTTTGGTTTGCGTGTTTTCTGGAGGGGAGTGACAATCATACATCCAATTTTTTTCACTTTAGACAAGACAATCTTTAAAATGTGTTTTTGTCTGAAACATTCATAAAAAATATTAAATCTGTGAAAATTTTAACCCTTCATATGCCAATACGTTTACATTAATCGAACCACAGTGTTCGGCTGATGTCGTGAAACCTTTTGTGGGCCATTGCAGCCTGGAAAATGCCCGTCCTGATTTCTCACTACAGAGGCTGAGGTCTGATTCACCGATTGATCTGTAAACACCGACCAGAATGAGCAGCCCCACATAAACCTGCAGATTCTCTGTCTCAAGATCTCTCCAGTCTGCAATTGTCTCCCATGTAGGTTTTTCATGGCCCCAATATGCTGCACGATTTCAGCAGGAATGAAAAGCTTGAAGTCAGGACACTGATTCAGGCAGTGGTATAGTGTGTAGGCCTCGGGATCAAATCTCTGTCTGCTGGGACGTAGCGGACGTTTTTGACGTCTATCCTGCTGCCCTTTCAGCAATATTTTTCAACATCAATGGTTTATCTTTTAAGTAGCAATGCGCCCTGCAGAAAACATAGTTATTAGTGTTGTCAAAAGTCTTGGTATTTCGGTATGTATCGATACTGAAATTTTAAACAATTCCAATACTCGTGTCCGCGGAATCGATACTCAGAGACGAGCTGCGCATTGTTTTTTTGTAACTTTGTAAACACCAGCTGCGCATTCTCTCTCTCTCTTTTTATTTCAAACGATGTGCGCATGCACACAATGGGGCATTTTTGTCCCTAGGATCACATGTCTCAGTTTTTGCGTAGCTTTGCCATTTTAATCTAATAAAAAAAAAAACTGAAACCAAAATTCTGAAATTTATCAAAAATTATTAACTTCTGGCAATTTCGGCCAATATTCAATTATCACAGTCAAAATAAAAATCATAATGGCACAAAATGTCCCTAGGATCTCTTAAGGGTTAAAGAGACAGAAGCCACAGAAGATTGATTTTAAGATAAACTTATTGTTTAGAACATGAGTCATAATACTACTTCACACTTGTTTTTCAAACTGTTGTTTTGAAAATGCTTATTTCCTTGTGGGTAACCCAATATGCGTGACATCAGGCATAGTATCTGATCTCTTGACGCACTTCAGACAGTGCGTGTATAAAAAAGGGTCAAAACCACCATTACTTCACAGATACCGTTGGAATAAAAATTCTAATTTTCACATAATTACAATCACACTGCACTATACACTATACACACTTGTATAGTAGACATATTTCACTTAAAGGGACAGTTCATCCAAAAATGATAAATGTGTTGTTCTAAACCTGTAGGAGTTTCTTTATTCTGTTAAACACAAAATAAGATATTCGGATGATTTATTGCAATCACAAAGTTGACGGTACTCATTGACTTCCATAATAGGAACAACAAATACTATGGAAGTCAATGAGTGCTGTACAACAGTATGTTTACCAATATTTATCAAAATATCTTTTTTTTAAAGTCTGTGTTTGTGTTTTTAGAAACAATGAAAGACATTTGTGGTTTAGACAACATGAGGGTGAGAAGAAATTATAGTTACAATTTTTGGGTAAAGGTAAACTACTTCAAATTGTTGCTTTTATGTTATCCCTTTAATTTTTGCTTTTATGTTAACTAAAAAAAGTTTAGTCATTACATTGCAAGATAATTTTAAAAATGTTCATGCTAGTTAAAATATTTAATGTTATGTTTATAAATTTTTTTATGTATATATTCTTTATGTTTCTGTTTAAAATTTAAACAAATCATAAATCTATCTTTTCCTGTCATCATGTTTAACAGGGTTCCCACACCTTAGTTAACTTCAAATTCAAGGACCTTTCAAGGACTTTCCAGGTCCAATACTCTCAAATTCAAGGACTAAATCTGGGGACACATTTCAAGGTAGAGCAAGGTTACATCGTGTTACCTTTTAAGATACATTGTTACAGTTCCCTTTCGAGGGAACTTGCGCTGCGTCACTATGGTGGAAATTTGGGGACGCCTCCAGGGATAAGTGGAGTCTAAATGTGTATATCAAATTCAACCAATGGTGAGGCTTAACGACAAAGACAGGGTGATGCGGGAGCCAGGAAGTATATCGCTATCTGAAATATTACCAAACACGGCGTTACAGGGACACAGGAAGAATGGCAAGGGATACGCAGCGTCTGGTTCCCTTCTCAGGGAACAACAGTTACATATGTAACCCGAGATGTTTTCATGTGTCAAACACGACTATGCAAAAAAGCATTTTGGTATAAATCAACTTTCGCACACAGAAGATATAAGCATTCAAAGTGAACAGTTTAGCACGTGTGCTTGAAAAGTCTGGAATTTTTATATTATCATCCTACACTACACAGGGAATAATATAGATTTTTTCCAGAAAACTTCTCGCATAAAATAGATTCAAGCACTTTCAATGACCTGTATCTATGTATGTATATTTTCAAAAACTTCCCAGGGCCTTGAATTTTATCCTGAGGTACCATGTCCCGAGGAATTTTCCTTATCTTCAAACACGCTATTATTTTAACTATAACAGTTTTACTTGACCTATGTTTAAATGAAATATTATATTCAGTTTAATTATTTCTTTAATAATGCTATTCTTAGTAAATCTTAATATTTGTTACGCTTGCCTATTATATCTGGTGCCCTGCCCACTCCTCGTCATTCTTCTCACAGCTTCCACAACCATTTAAGTTGCATTTTTCAAAATGATAGTGAGGTACTGTAGACTGGACCTGAAGCAGCAAGGTTTCATGACCATTTAAGCCTTCCTCTGACTATCTTCCATTTACTATAAATCAAGAAGATAAGCTAGGACTTAAAGGAAAAAAATAGACCCACAGTAACCCTGTCACACCCACAAAATGACAACACTGAGGTTTGCAGGTGCCTCCAGCATGTCTACCACAACTAGGTCAGGCATGCAAGCTAAATCTGTAAGTTGACAGCATTTCACAAAAAAACATCAGTTTCTGCTCATTTGCATTTCTGCAAACTAAACAGCCGACATCATAAGGGCCATGTCAGATGCACGCCCTATTCTGTATCTTTTTCGGTCTCAAGGAATAAACACATTTCAGTAATCCAACACTGTCCATGTGCACCTAGTTTTGCATGTAATCCAACATCTGTCTCTTGCAAATGCTTTAAAAACACATCAGTAATTGCTTTTGCATTACTGTAAGCAATGCAAAAGCAATCAAACAATAGTAAAAAATTACTTTACTGCAATTAGGTATCCATATCTGTACATTTTTGCCATATGGTTACTGAATTTTTATAGCTCTATGACTTTGATATGATTCAGTGTGCCTCTGAAGTAAACACAAAGATGAGCAAGTAAGATGGATGTTATGGCATGACTAGGCTTGCTGTACTAGATAGACTGTACTGTGTGAGCAACTGTCTCTCCAACTGCCTACCTGAAGTGCATGTATTTTACCCACCTTTGCCTTAGGACAAATAAAACCCTCACTTGCAAATATACTGCATGCACAAGACAGATGGGGTGGGGTACCGCCCTTAAAACGTGTCTAGTGCATGTATAACAAGCAATTTTATACCTGCAATACCTTTCATGTGATCTCTTGTGATATACAACAATATTAAATGTATGGGAACCTTTCTGCCTACTAATCGTGTTCCATGCAAAAAAAACTCTTAATATCTGTTTTAAGACATTATGATGGTAAAGGATTTATTTACACCGTGCCTCAATTTGAAGCATTCAAGTCACGATCATCCAACACTGTTAGTAAATCAAAGTATAAAGTATTAAAGCCTTTCTCCACATAAGGACTTATCAGATTTATGTCTGATCCTCATGTATGCTGGAGTGGGTGGCTGATGTCCTCTGTTTATATGACGAGAGCGGCACATCGACTCAGTTATGTAAGAGGCTGGGCCGAGTGTTGGGTTATGCGACCTGACATGGGTCAAGATTAAGCACATCACGCTCAGCACCTGCTGATATACAGACCGCGAGCTCTGGAAGCGGTATGTCCCTTCCAAAACAACAGGAGTCAAATTACATCACAAGTCTCTGCTGAGTATAACAGGGCCATGTGACACAGGTGCTCTGAAGGTCAAGTCCACAGACAAGAACTGGATCATGGGGTGGGGCTGCACACAAGACAAAATCTCCCTTACTTTCCAAATATTGGGTAATTGTGACCAGTCGTCTCAGCCTAAAATCCCACCAACAGTCTAATTCTTGTTACTCATAAGAGTTTGTCATGATCAGATCAGACCAATGCCCTTGCTGTGTTAGTATGCAAAATGTCTCCGAGCTGCTTTGGCCTGGATTTCAGTGCACACTCCTCTCACTTTCAAACCTTGGACTATTCATATAGCCAAATATAGCTTGAACGCACCATAAATTCTTTTTATGTAAAATTATTTGTGAAATGCAAATGTACATTTGTAGTGAAACTCAAATCAAAATATTGCAAATGTGCACATGGCAAATAGTTTGCAATAACTGAATAATTTTAATTCTCCCATAGGTTATATATAAAGCCTGCCAAACTCCCATTAACGAGTGCTTGCATGTGCTCCGATGTGTGGAAGATGATCAATGATCAAAAAGAATGTGAAACGTATGTTTGTTATACGAATTTCAGTATTTAAACATATTTTAACACATTTAAAATTATGTAAAAAACGTAAAACATTACAATAGCGTATACTGTTTATTGCACAATTTAGAAAGTTATCTCATATTGCATGGCGCTTTCAATATCACACAGTTGCTGTGGCCCTAAGTGGAAACAAACAAAACCAATTTCTGTGCAAATCACTTGTAGAGACATTTTTAAATTGTCTCATGTTTTATGATCATCATAAATTAATTTTGCTTATTTTATAAATGGGTCATATTGTGTTTTGTTAAGGAAGTCAATAAAAAAGCCTCTTAATAAAGACTACTGTGCAACTACCAATACAAAACTAAGCAAACAAACACAGCATTCCCACCCCGCAACTGGTGCAAAAACAAGATAAATAAAACAATGCATCCAATATTTGCCTCTCTAATAGGGTAAAAACAATTAATTTAAACTTGGTATGAATTGAATTTATTTTTCTACAAAAACTTGAAAATTGTATTATTCATTTCAACTTAGCAGCCACCGTCTTTAAGTGATGGAAGCCACAGGACTGATAAAAGTATCTTAATAAAAAGATTAATACACAAAGGCAAACCCATGAATAACCAATGTAACTTCCCAATCCTGATTTCTAGAAAACAACCATCCCTACCTGCCTGTGTTTGGTTCCTAAGGTCGCAGCAGAACTCGACTCCAGCACCGACCACAGGGAATTGAGTGGCAGAGAGGAGGTGTCCACAGAATAAAGGCTACAGGACATGCGGAGCTGGGAAACTGTCTCCTCCCTTTCTGACTCCTCCCTGTATTAAAGCATCCGCACACATCCCAGCCCATCCTGCTTAGCAAGTATTATCTATGGAAAAGCTCCCAGACGGTCTCTGCATTGTGGTCCTGCACTCGCTGTTTGTTGCAGCACAAAACAATGGCTCTAAATAAATTAATCCTATTGACCGAGTTTTTCGGCTGGCGCACAATATGCATGAACTGAGTCTTTCACAAGCACCTCATTTGTGTTACAGTTTGACCCAATTAGGATGTTGAGGCCCACGTGAGCTTTATCTTGCTTTATGACATCATTTCAAGTAATAAAAAAATTGCATGGTGGTACAATAGCCTTCTACATAAAACATTGTTTGGATCTATTAAATGACATTAATTTAACTGAGATGAACAGTAACGCGTAAGGTCAAAAATTTGGATGTAAATTATGTAAAATTATACATAAAGTACATTGTTTTATATTTCAACATTGTTTCATGAAAAAATATGCACATAATGATTACTTATTTGCAAGTCCAACAATGTACAAAGGTGCACAGAATGTGTACAAAAACTGTACTAACACTATTACTTTTTTAAACTTGCACAATAAAAAAAGACTCCTAAGGATTACAAAAGAGAATTCTGTAGGTTCAATTTTGTGTCGCAACATACGTGCTTGTAACTTTAGGGTAGCATTACACATCAACAATTCAAAACGGTGGCATAACTTTAAGACAATACACATGTCTCTGGCTCCCTCTCCTGACAATTTTCAAAAACTGTAAAACAATGTCTACAGTCATTTAGTTATAAACGAAATTCTGAAAACTGTTCCAATAACAAAAAAGCTACAAAAAACCTGCTATGGCCTAAAACAATCCAGGTTAAACAAAAGACAGTTAATAATCCGTGAAAGGTCAGTCACTCACCCATCCTCCCTGTTGAATGATAAAGTCTGCCTGTGATTCTTCAAGGTAACGCAGACCATAATTTAACAGGTTCTCCAGCGACTGTCCTTCAGCAAGCAGAGCCTGTAACAATACCAAGGGTACCAGCACCTACAGTAAATGAAGACACACAGTGAGAGTGTGAGAAAGTAAGTGCAAACACATTGATAAATCAGTTAAACGGCAGGGTGCATGATCTCTGAAAGCCAATGTTGACATTTGAAATCACCTAAACAAACACGCCCCTACCCCAATAGAATCTAGACCTTCTTTTGATAGACCCGCCCCACACATACTCAACCCAGGCAACGATGTTGGTTAGTAGACACGCCCCTTACTGCTGATTGGCTACAAGTGTGTTTAGGTACTCGGCCCGACTCCCTTTTCCAAAGCGTTTTTTCAAAAATCATGCACTCCGCCTTTAAAGCGTTTAAGTGGCCACAGGCTGCTATATGTAAATTAACAGTGTACGCGAGCTTATTAGGTTACCTTGCTCCATCCAGCCTGAGCGTGAGAAGACAACTCCTCCACTGCGGCTCTGAAGCACTCAAAACTCAATTCACTGTATGAAAGACACAAATAAAATGCATTGATAACAATTCTCAGCTTATAAAGTGGGGTCCAGACATCTGAAACCACTGATATGTTTCTATTTTCATTTTTCTAATTTCATACTGCTTGTATCATTATAAATTATATTATAAACATCATTTCACAGCATTCTTAATGTCGTTTATTTAATTTTGTGCCTTAATGTTTTGTTGTGCATATTTTTAAAACTTAAAATGCTGTTTATGTCTACGTTTTAAATTAATTTTGATTTACAGATTTTCCGTGCAGTCTCAGATTGCCAAGACCCCACTGTAATTAAACTGGCTGGTTCTTCTGAAAAACATTAAACTATGCTAAAAGCTTTGTGTCATCATTTATTAAAGTTAAAAATGTCAGAGACACTAGCCATGTTTCCATCCACATGTTTTTATCCGAATTAAGTGATATCGAATGAAAAATGCCTTATGGAAACAGTAAAATTCGATTGAATTTCATGAATATCGACTCAAAAGAAATACGTTCGATCTCATCGGATTTTATCTTGATCGATACATGGCTTATGCGATAAACATTGATGGAAACGTTATTTGCCGAATAAATAATGATTTGCGATTAAGGTTTAGGTCATTTTATGGTTGCAACCCACACACAAAACAAAGAAAAAAAGTTTTAGGTCCGCTCTGGTGGCACACATGGCGTGTGTCAACAAAGTCAGATGTAAGTGGACAAACGACGAGACGAGATTCATTTTAAATTTAATTTACCAGAGAAAATAACGGCTATTTTAGAGCTGAAGATCTTTGCCCGAACCCGATGGGTTCGGTCGGATTCGGGCTTCATTTCTAACATTTTACACGGGCTCGTGCTCCGCCTTTGCACGGTATATGAGCGGTCAAGTTCAATGCTGCTGGAGGGCATCCAGTAAGCGCAGGACCAAGCTGAAACCATTTACAGTGGATTTAATCATTTCCTCAACAAAAATGTAGTCTAATCTTGGTGAGTAAAGTTTTTTTTAAAGTATAACTAAATACATAATTTAGACAGAGGATATAGATGTTGGCATTAATGTAAAGAAAGTGCCGAAGCAAATCCCACGGAACCTTAATTTCGTTATTCCCAAATAACCATCTTATTCAGAATGTATTATCTTAATTTAATTCGTTAAGAAATAATTGTTTTTATTGGCATGTTGGCCTATTTATAATGTACTGCATATGCCTATTTAGAACAAGATGTTACGATGTTACAGAATACAGATGACTTATTTTTTTTACGTGTAGCCCAGTTAGTCATTAATAAATAATGTTAAAACATGTGTAAATTACTCATTCTTGATAAACGCTGTTTGCGTGCGCACATTTAAATAATGTCTGGCTGTAAACGGGTTCGGGCTTTTAAAAAGCTGTCAATCTAAATGTGCTTTCGGGTTTGGGCTGCATTCTGTTGGGCTCCGGTCATTTCAGGCCCGATTCTATTTTAGATAGCAAAAATCTAAGAAATTCCATAATTTATTAGGAACTCGCGAAGGAAATGTCCAACAATGGTTATGACAAGACGTGGGACGTCCTCCGGAGTAAATGTAAGGCGCTCAAACAGCGATACGTGTTTCAAAAAAGAGAGTTATCTCGCAACGGTGCCGGAGGGAAAATGAAAGCAAATTCGACCTTGATGAGATGGATCCTCGGCCAAAGAACCCTCGTAGTTTCATTGGCTTCCAATATTAACAGCTCAGGAAAGATATTTTTTTGTTCTCATTTACGTTAAGCATTGATCCGGACTATCATTTCACGTTAATGCCTCCGTTGTCGTCGGTCATTTACATGCATCTGCATTATCATAGCAATCCTTTTCTTAGCTTGATATGTCGCTATCAGCTCAGCTGGCACATAAGCACTTATAACTTGTGGTATGGCGCAATCCATTTTGTCTAGCAAAACTTTGTTCGCAAATGTTTGCTTGAATATTGTGCGATTCAGTGCGAAAATGAATGGAAACACCTTCAAATGTCTCAAATCAATTCGATATACCAATTTGATCGCAAAACAGCATGTGACGTCATTACGTACAGGTTTTTATTCGCTTTAAAGCCGTTGGATGGAAACACACTTTCACCCGCTTTATTCGCATACGTTTTTTTACCGAACTTCAGATAATTCGATTGACAAGTGGATGGAAACTTAGCTAGTAATTTAAACCTACTATTCAAGTAATATTTGTGCGCAGTTTTTTTTGATACAATACATTTTGATCTGCCAACACTTTAGTTGCAAGATCCATTTTCAACTGCTAAAAATTGCACAGGAATTGTTCCTCTTTAAAGGACAAGGACCTGGTCAGAAGTGTCTGAGTGGCAGAGGACATGTGTGTGTCCAGGTCCCAGGAGACGCGGTCTGCCAGCACTGCCAAGCTGTCCTCTATAGAGCTCTCTGGATTTGCTGGACTGAACACTGGGGATGTATGACGATCAAAACCAGTCCTGGAAAAAGCTTAGCAGAAAGATTTTTGATGGTTAGTTTTATTGAAAAAAAGTGCAGTACAATAACAAACAGCAGTAAATAATTTCTTACATGCTGCAATTTCCTCTTCAAGCTGCTTCAACTCATTCTCGATCTGTTTCTTCAGCCTGTTTTTTCTCTCTCTTGCCATTTCCTGTGTTACTTGGCTCTCTCCTGTTCAGAATCATAAAAGATTTTACACACAAAAGATTCATCAGGGGCCAAAGTCCAGTAGTAAATATTATATGGTTTAGCAGCATTCATTTTTTTAAAGGGGGGTCTAAAGCTATTTCATGCATTCTGACACTGTTAAAGAGTTGGATTCCTCATACTAAGCGCAGGCAACGTTTTTAAACGAGCATTTTGACGTATGAAGGAGTATTTCTGTGCTGAATGCACTTTCCCAGGGTTCGTACAAGTTTCAAAAAGTTTTTTTTTTCAAACATGAGATTCATATGTAACAAACAAGACTTTATGTCTTTTATGGGCAATTTCAGTGCTGGAAGTACAGTGGAAGTCCTTATATGGGCACTTCACAAGCACACAAACACGCACACACACGTCACCAGAGAAGTTTGTTTTTGTTTGTGAGGGAAATTTAAGCTTGTTGGAAACAATGGATATAGTTTGATTATCAGGCTGTGTTTGTTTAAAGCTGGATTTCATTGAAATGGGGCAGTCACAACCACGTCATGAGTCGCAGTAAAACTGCATCAAACGTCTTTGTTGTGTTTTGTTGGCAACAAGTGCATATAATGTAAATGACATGAACATATAGTCAATCAAAGTTATCTAGAGATAGTGGGATAATGTTTTGTGTGTTGCTTGCTTGCTTGCTCATGACTCGCTCTGCCCTCTGTGTAGCCACGAGCATTTTAGGGGAAATTTGCGGTATACCTAATCTATCTTGTATCAATCTGATAAAACAAGACTCTTCGGATATAAAGCATGCCATACTACTCTATAAGTTCTCAAGGTTACATGAGATTACATGAGCTAATATTTTTAGGAACAATCCAGCCTATTTACATATAAAATCCTAAATTATAACTGTCATGACAGAGGAGTTCATGAACGGACATAACCAGAAGTGAGCTCAAAACCTGTCTGCACTCTCCAGGTAATAAACTCAAGTGTAATTGGGTGAATATTTTTCTGCACCACTAATCAAGTTAATGACATGACAAAGACGCTAAAGGTGAAACTGAGAGTGTGACATAAGAGTTCTCTAAATACTGACAAACTTTAATAATGAAAAAACAGCAGGCAATACAGGTTTTAAAAACTGCTTTGCTAAGCTCAATATAATTATTATAATGACATTTTATCACTGTAAAAACAGTTGGTTACATGGTTACAATTTTTTTGTTAAATCAACTTAGAAAATTTGGTTGACACTTGACACAACCAATTTAGTCAAACTTTTAATTCAATATTTTTTAAGTTGAATTAATTCAACATTTTAAGGCAAGCAGGTACCTTTATTTTCAATTCTTTTTAAGATTTTTAAATGTTTTTTAAATTTATAAATCTTTGTTTACAGTGTGGGGTGAAATACAAACCAACATGTTATTGATAAGTTTCTGTGAATTTTTCACATTTACCCAACAAAGCATATGAATGTGTCATTCAAAAACATGGATCATTATCCCCTGAAGAAACCCATTACTATCATCTTCTATGTCTTCCTATCTCCTCTATTTGAGTCAATGCTTCTGTGGTCCCATACACAGTTGTGGCTGTTCATTAACACACAAATTAATTACTTACGTTTTACTAATAAATTTACTTAGAACTAGTGTATCCTGGGCTTGCGGGACCAATGGATTTCAGCTATGTCAGCAATTTTGAGTGACTGACAAAAAATACTAAGTACTTAAGAGGAAGAGACACCGACAGATAAGAAAAGGGGAAGAGAGAGAGAGAGATCATGTGCTTTTAAAATGAAATTCATGGTATTTGGTAACAACTTAAAAATGCATTCAAGCTTACATTTTGGGGGGGGTTCCGGGCAGGGATTAGACTAGTCCTAAAAAAAAATGTAAGAACTGTCCAAACTGAAAACAGTTTGCACTGACATATCTTACAATACATCAGTACCCTTTGTTATGCTTCACTACAGACACGGAAGAGAAGACAATGCTAAATAAAGTTGTAATTTTTTTGGACGAAAATGTATTTTCGATGCTTCAACACATTCTAACTGACCCACTGATGTCACATGGACTACGTTGATGATGTTTCTGGACACGGACAGTATACCATGCATAGATTTTCAATGAAGATTTTCAAGCTCTCGAACTAAATATAAAATATCTTAAACTGTGTTTTGAAGATGAACGGAGGTCTTATGAGTTTGGAATGACATGAGGGTGAGTCATTAATAACATATTTTCATTTTTGGGTGAACTATCCCTTTTAAGACAATTCCTGTCTGGGAAACCAACCCTTTATCTTTATGTGCATTCAATGAGAATTGAATCTGATATGTTGGTGTTGCTCTACCAGTTGAGAAACAGGAACACTACATTAACTATAAGGTATATGATATATAAAATAAAGGATTAACAGAAGTTGATGTGTGCTCAGATTGATGTTCCACTATTGTCAGGTTTGAGCAAGCTGCGCTTCAGTTTGATTCGGTGGCATGTGAACAACCCAACGCTGATAGTGCATGGCAGCCTGTCATAGTGCACAGCAGGTCGAGTGGAAAAAGAGATCAGAAGCTCAATCTACTTTAAAGCCGACTGAATGAAAAGCAGAGCAAAGGAAACACAGGACATTCCTTCAACTGCTGATGTGCCCAAGGCTGCAAATTCTCCAATAGGCAGCTACGGCCAATCTTTATCCTCCGTGTTCAAAGTCAACCAGACTAACTGTTGTTGACATATGAATGCTTTGCTGCTTCTGCAGTCCACAAGAGCCATAGTACAGGTTATGAACTACACAGGAGCATGGTAAACAATTAGAGATAATGTGGAAAAAAGTCAAGCTTCAAAGGACCTTTCAATGACTTCAATGAACTAGATTTCCCTGCAAGGTCTGAGAACATGTTAAAAGGGATAGTTCACCCAAAAATGAAAATTCTGTCATCATTTCAGGGTTCCCACACCTTAGTTAACTTCAAATTTAAGGACCTTTCAAGGACTTTCCAGGTCCAATACCCCCAAATTCAAGTACAAAATTTTGGGGACACATTTTAAGTGAGAGCAAGGTTACATTGTGTTACCTTTTAAGATACATTGTTAAAGTTCCCTTTCGAGGGGAGGGAACTCGCGCTGCGTCACTGTGGTGACACTTTGTGGACGCCTCCAAGGGTAAGTGTGTCTGAATATGTATATCAAGTTTAACCAATGGTGAGGCTTAACTAAAAAGACAGGGTGACGCGAAAGCCACGAAGTATAGCGCTATCTGAAATTTTGCCAAAGACGGCAATGAACCTGGACGGTTACATGGACGCAGAAAGTGTGGCAAGGTAGACGCAGCATCTCGTTCCCTTCTTAGGGATAGGGTGGCCATTCGTGCCAGTTCCGCCGAACACATCCTGAACATGTTTTCGGGTGCGTTCTCCGGAAGTCGCGTTGGTCGACCGCATACGTCATCAAGGTTTAATATTTCAGGTTCAATTTCAGAAAAGCAACCATTAAATTTCAAGGTAAGAACGAAACTACAATGATTGTATGTCTTAAAGGGGACAGAGAATGAAAAACCATTTTTACCTTGTCTTTGTTGGTAGTCTACCTGCATTCACGAACATACAAAAAGTGCTAGACATGCTAAACATCTCAGTCTCATAGAAATTCCTCTTTTAGAAATGTCAGCCAGAAAACGGCCCAATCTGAAAAACTGATGCTTATAACATCACAGGCATCTCACTGCCCCTCCACTTTAAAATAATTGGCTACATTTTTTGAGTGGCAGCAAAGTCAGCCAATCAGTAAGGAGATTGCAATTTAAGCCAGTAGGGGGAGCCAAATAGGTGCAAAACCACTTGTTTAAAATCCCACACCCTAAAGGAGCTATCTGAGAGAGGTTTTTAGGAAGCTTCTAAGGCGTTACAGACCCATACAAAAAAATTTTGTCTACATGTCACATCACAGAACAAGGATAAATACCCCGTTCAATCATTCTATGTCACCTTTAAAAGAAATTATTCTTAATTTTTTAATGTATTTTAACTGAAATGTGAGAACCTCGATAACATATGCAGTTGAGCAACACGACTTGAACCGAAAACATGTTCGGGACGTGTCCGGCGGAACTGGCACGAATGGCCACCCTACTCAGGGAACAACAGTTACATACGTAACCCGAGACGTGTTTATTTGTCAAACACAACTTTGCAAAAAGCATTTTGGTATGAATCAACATTCCCATACAGAAGATACAAGCATTTAAAGCAAACAGTTTAGCACGTGCTTTTTTCCAGAAAACTTCTTGAATGAAATAGATTCAAGCACTTTCAATGCGCTGTATCTATGCAAGTATATTTTCAAAAACTTCCCAGGGCCTTGAATTTTTTTACCTAAATTCACAAACTTTCAAGGATTTCAAGGATCTGTGGGAACCCTGTCATTAACTCATCCTTGTGTTAATCTAAACCTGTATGAGCTTCTGTATTCGGTTGAACGCAAAAGAAGATATTTAATGAATGATGGTAAGCACACAGTTCCATTGACTTCCATAGTATGTGTATTTCCTTGTCATTCATATTACACTAGTTGCAGAAATTCTAACACAGTACGGTAACTACATAAGTAAACCCCTGGAGTTATGGGACTTGTCAAGGGCAAAATGGAGATATGACCTTAGCAACTGTGGACCATGCCTACTTATGACTGGAAATGCATTGGCAATGATAGTCATTTTCTGTAAAGCTGCAAAGTCTTTTAAAAAGTGATTAGTGGCACAGATCTTTTGCATTGTAACTTTAAGGGGGTTGGGCTTAAATAATACATAAGTGCAAAAGTCCTAGTTTACTGAAGTTCTTCAATTCAAAATGCAGTCATATTGTGAACTTAGGCATTTCAACACAGACACACTGAGTCTCTTTACCAGCGCAACATAAAACTGTTATTTACTTAAAGTATGCGTTACCGCTGAAAGGGTTTATTTTTGAAATATAAACTGTTTGTGATCCTGGACGACAAGTGTAACAGCAATTGTACATATTGATTCATGCATAAGAGTACAGTACATACCCTCTGCAAATGCAGCCTCTGAGGATCTTGATCGTGATGAAGGTAGCAGGCTGAGGTAGCTGAGGATGGCATACTTGGTCTCATAGTGAAATCCTTCAGGCACTGTGGTTGAGGAGCCAGAGGCAGCCATTGATAAGAAATGTCAGACTCTCAGGGATACCAAATGAAAGTTTTGGTCCAGGTCCTAGAACAAACACTTATTTATTCCTACTATGCTGCTTACAGTAACTTTTGGGGTTACAGTTAGGGTAACCAAAACATATTTCCAGAAAAGAACAGAAAAGTAAGGTTTGGTGAATGTAAACAAATAGAGAGGCTCTGTGTTATGACTTAAAGACAGCAAAACAGGGTTTGTATTAGTTACCAGTCTAAGTGACGTAAAAAATCAGTGACGTAGGAAATCTGCATTAAAGTGAACGCGCAGAAAGTCAAACATTTTAAAGGAATATTGCGTACACAATCAAATGAACAGGCGCTCCTCTTTATCTCTCTTTGCCACACCTACTTTGAAACGGTCGCATGCCCGAGCAAGCAGCTAGCCAAGTAAAGTATAAAATTAACCTGTTAGTGTCGCTCATAACATGTACTGTTATTCTTAGGTAAACGCGCTTTAACGCTATGCTGAATTCTTAAATAGGTCGCAACTTTTCACCTGTGGCTATTTTGTTAGTTTAGTGGGGATGACAAACGTACTCACCCGGTTTCAGTCGTAGTAAGTAGTGCTTTGGTTGTGGAATAGCTAACTGTTAGCCATGCGCGTGCGTGATATCCATATTGCGTGTGTGCACAAAGCCATGCTCGCTCGCTGCTCCGCCTTCATTTGAAGAAGAGATCCTGCTATGACCGGGATACACTTGCTCGCGAGAAAGTTAAGGAACGTGGTTACATGATAGGTTTGTTCGACTTCATGCACCGCTGCGCAGACCGATGGGCGTACGACAAACACAGTACAGCGGGAGCGATTCGAAAGCTCTGTGGTACTGTATTTTTGCTCTCGCGGTACTGTGATGTCATACACCGATCGATCTGCGCAGAGCTGCGTGAAGTCGAACATGCGTGAAGTCGAACATGCCTGATTATGTATTTATGCTTAACGCGATGTCACGTAATTGATTTTACTCAAACTTGTGGACCTTTTGAACTGTTGCCATCAGTTTTTTGCAAAAATTGTTATCATCCGAGTTTTCCGTTTGTCTGAACACAGATTGTGATGGATAGGAAATCTAATGTGCGCCCAAAATCCATAACCATAACAACTAAATGCAATATAAGTGTAATTGCGTAACATTTACTGTAAGGCTAGTAAAGCATGTCAATTAAAAACAATCACTTGTATATATTTTTTTAGAAAAAAAAATTATGGGTAAATGGATTTACATACATTTGTGGCAATTTTGGTTTTAATTGAATAAACAAGTGTCATAGTGCCAGTGAATGGTCCAGAAAGTAAAAAAAGAGGTCCAGACTCCAGCTCTTTATTTATTATGGTTTGCTTTTGCTGCCCTCAAACGGTACAAAATCTGTAATTGCACTTTCATTTACCAGTCTTGGTTTACCCATGCAAATTTAGAGAATTTAATACCAAATACAAAACATAACATTAAAAAAACACTTTAATTCGGTTACCAATTATTTAAATAACGTATCATATATACTGGTCAACATTTGAAGTGGATCAAAAGGGTTCAGAGTTTTGGGTATTGGTTTTAAAACAACTTCAAAGAAATGTTTTGAACAACTTCAAATGTTGACTAGTAAATTTTTTATTTATTTATCACATATACATTATCCTGAGTGTGTCAGCATTGTGAATATATAAGCATAATACTTGTCAAACCTCTAAGTTCACACACCTTTTGTAAGGTCATTCCTTTTATAATGGTGTGCATACATTTTTTCACAATCCAGGTTTTAATTACCTTATTTCAAGTATTTACTTGCACATGTGCAAATCTTGCACAATCAAGGTAGGGTTTTCTTACCTATAAACCTTTTTGATTTATCATTCAAGAGTTTTTTTTTTTTTTTAAATAGCGTTACTTGCAGTCATTAATCAATTATATCACTGACATTTGACACATTGTGTTTAATGATGTTAGACTTTAACGTCTTAAACAAATAAAAGTACTGGAAAAATACAGCATAAGTTGTCAGTCTCTGGGATTTCTTCCCAGTATAAAAATGACACTTTGACAAATCCACATGTATCATACATGTAAACTTTATTTTAAATTACATAGAGTCTGTATTTACATTTTAAAATGTGAAACACATTTAAGATAAACATTCTTATACAACAAAGCAGTAATAAATATTTGTGTTATGGTAGAAAAAAATAATACAGTAAGTAATGGTGATAAAACACATGATGCCTGATACATCTAATCAAGACTTCAAAATCAGCCGTGTTATAAAACTGTATAGTTGTTTATTTGTTGGTCAGTTTAATGACATGCTGCAACGCCTGGTCTACATTTACCTAACTTGTCATGTAAGGCTTCATGTTGACGTTGGTCTGAAGTGCGGGCATGGTCGGGTCATGTGGTGGACTGGGATTTGCAGGTATGCACGTCTACCTCCTCATGGCAGTCTCTGCAGCGGACAGCGCAACACCAATGGAACTTACACTCACACTTCACGGTGCGACTTACGCGTGATGTGTCATAGCCCCGCCCACAACACATAACCTCACAGCTGTCAGCCCCACGGGAGGTACGATTGCATACTCGCCCATCTGTGCCCACAGAACCTGCAATAAAACAAAATGTAAAAATGTTACCACATTTTAAACTCTATACTGGTGTATTTCACCATGCTTTACAAATCCTCATCCCAGGCCGCCACATCACAATCTAATAATGTAGTGAATGTTTCAACAAATTCCTAAAGCAAGCAGACCTCAACTGAATAGCCGTGTGTAGTGCCAGTCCGATAGTGTCCAGACAGAGCTGTCTTGAAGAGGTTGGGGGTTGTCTGCTCTATGTAAAAAGATGACCGCTTGGTCCTTGGTGAGATGAGGTACTGATGATAGAAGCTATCAGCTATTGCTCAGTCTTCATCACATACTCATTTCAACGGCTTTAATCTCAGCCACCCCACCCTTAATGAGGTTGACGCGTCGCTGATTGTTGCTGATACCGAAATTGCTAAAGGCCTTGTACATATCCTCGCTTTCATGTTTTCTGAGTGACAACCTGCAGCCTTTGTATGTAAGGTCCCTTAAATGTCAATCAAGACAACACTATGCAAACCATTTTTTTCCCATAAGAAAACTTTATTCTACAGGGAACGGGAAGGCTGTTCTTCTACCAGTAGCGCCAGCATTGGTATGTCACCGCTGGTCTATTGAACTCAATCGAAAGTAGGCAGGCATGTGTCTGGGCATGACATGGCCACTCCCCCCACAGCAGTTTGTCAGGCTGGTATGCTGACCCGATATCATTAACATCATGGGCAGCCTGTGCCTGAGTGTGCATCTGCTTATTGAATTAAAATGAGAGGGTGCCAAAAGATGAGTTTAACATGTGTTGCCATGGTGGAAACTGGTAATTGATTTCACACTCATGCAGTGGAGGTATAGTCTATGTCTGACATCAAACAGACTGACCGACAGAAGTTTTCCCACAAACCGCTCTGCAATGGAGAGGTCAACGGAGGTCGACACTGAAATACAGTGATAACCATCATTTATCATTATCATCTTTCTTAAATGCATCTTCAAAAGAGACAATGCATTAAAATGATTTTTATGTTTGTATCTTTTACAGTTCATCTCCCACATTTGCACAGACAGCTGCATATAAATGCATAAAGTAGGTTGAGCATTTGAAAGAGCCATGACCTACCTCTCTAAATATTCCTGCCAGGTTTCAGCAAAAAAAATACAGAGGTGCCGTGTAATGCAGTGATTTATAGCATTTGCACGTCGGGATTAAATTTCAGCTCCCGTTCTGCCCACAAAACTGTGGTAATGTGTCTAAACACAGCGTCACCTGATAGCAGGGATCATCTGCAGTCTGACAGGCACCCCCTCCCTTACTGCTTCCCACATAGGTACACCTGGTGTTATTCAGTACACACACACACACATATATACACAGAAAGGTAAAAAGAGATAAACTTCTGCCTTAGGGAGGGAATCTTTACCTGCATTCAGGTTACAGGATTGGGTTATGACTATTGTGTATGTAATAACTAGCTAAATAGCTCTCGTCCTCTGATTACATCCTCTCTGTGTTTGGGGGCAAGACTAATGCATCGCTGATTTTGAGCGCTGAGTGGGAAGCTTGCAGGGTGGAGACACCAGACCAGCTTATGAAACAAGCTTGAAAACTAAATTCTTAATATGTTGAGACAATGAGTCAACTAATTAAATCCATTTCTTTGTTTACCTTCAGTATAAATCATGCCCTTGCATAATAGGTATATATTACATATACGGTAAGTTTACTTACCCGCCTCATGGTCCCCTATACAGTAATCAGGCGAATCTTCAAAGTAGACAAGGTCATTTTTGGTAGGCCTCTTAAAGGTTCTGTAGGCACTAGTAAAGCCTGTTCCATACTGGTTCATCACCACCTGGATGGCACTGCTGTACTTCTTGCGGAGATAGTCACCGGTCTGTCTGAAGTCAGCCATGGCTGACCAGCAGGTACGTACGTTGCACGAGCCGCTGACGCCGTGACATTTACATTCTAGGTTCATAAAGCGCTTCACTGCCTGCATGGAGGAATCACAGCGAATAGAGAATGACTGAAGTAAATATGCTATTGCATTTGACAGCATGCTCATATATAACAAGAGGTTATGCGTGTCTCAACAGCTATTCGCAAGAAAGCCGCTCTGTTACCTTTCTCCCTGCACGGTTGTTGTGCAAGTTCATGAGAGCCCGTGCATCTCTCTCCTTCCTCTCTTTGGCGTCGATGAAGGCCTGAGAGAACTTGATAGCATGGTCGACGTGATCACTGCACCCACCCCAGTCGAAAGATCCCTTGGCATCATGAGAGGAGCCCTTTTTTCCAGGGTCGCAGGAGCAGGAGTCTAGTTCGCCCTGACTGCACGCCCTGGTCAGGGTGTGGACCATACCTGCGGAGGAGATAGCATAGACAAAGGCGGCCTCGCGACTGCCTGAGGAGAATAAAAAAGGAATAATGAACACTGAGCCTAAGAAATGACATATCCGTACACCAGGCCAATGATATGAGAGATGATGTAGGAATTGTGTGATGTGCATATTTTATACACTCTCAGAATAAAGGTACAAATGATTTCATTGGGATGGATACCCTTTAAATAATGTCCTAATATGTACAGATTTGTATGCATTTGGCACCATGTGTATCTTTGAGGTACTAATATAGACACGTTAAAGGGGTAGTTCACCCCAAAATGAAAATTCTGTCATCATTTACTCACTCTCATGTTTTTACAAACCCGCATAAGTTTATTTTTTCTGATAAACACAAAGGAAGATATTTTGAGAAATGTCTGTAACCAAACCGTTCATGGACCCCATTTACTTCCATGGCATTCTTTTTCCTACTATGGAAGTGAATGGGGTCCACAAACGGTTTGGTTACAAACATCTCAAAATATCTTCTTTTGTGTTCATCAGAAAGAAATTTATGCGGGTTTGAAACAACATGAGAGTAAATGATGACAGAATTTTCATTTTGGGGTGAACTATCCTTTTAAGGTACTAAATGAGTACTTTTGGAAAGGGTACACTGTAAAAAATGTGCAGCATTTTTGTCAAATCAACACATATTTTTATGTTACTTTAAAAATGAAGTTAAACAATTTCAACTTGAATTTATAAGTTATGTCAACTTTTTTAAGCCCAAACTTAAAATAGTAGGTTGAATTGACTTGTAAAACCATTTTTTTTACTTTGTGCTCTTTGTATTCATTAACACAAAAATTTGATTAATTATATAAATTGTAAAAAAAAAATTTGTTGGTTCAACTTAAAAAAGTGAGTTACCTGGTTGCCTTAAAATTTAAAGTTCATTTAATTTAAAACTTTTTTTGAGTCAAATAATATTTTTAAGTTAAATAAACTCAGTTTAAAGGTGACCAGGTATCTCACTTTTTTAAGTTGAACCATTTTTTAAGTGTACATATATTTATATGGTTTAGAATACCCAATATTATAATTAGGAGTAAGGATTTATTATATATTTATACCAATTGCGTAATCAATCTGCAAATAAATGTAGACTAGATATATTTTCCAAGTAAACACAAATCTTACCATCCAAAAATAAAATAGTGTCTGCAGTAGAAGTATGCAGTATTCGTGAAATATGAAAAATGTGATTCTGTTTAAATGCGTGACATCTGATTTGAGTGTAAAGTGGGGGTGATGGCATGAACAACAGCAACGAACGACAGTAACAGGGTAAAAATTTCACATGGTTTTCCTTTGGCAGCTTTGTTGGAAAATGGGAGGATGCCTGCAACAAAATCCCTGCAATTGTTTTAAATTAGTGAGCTGACATTGACAATAAGTAGATTCTCACAGTGTCACAGAGAAGTTAGGAATCTTTCTGGGAGGTCTGAATACCTTAAGCAAGAAGATTAAAGTCAAAGGTTTAACCTAACTTTTATGTGCAGAGCAGCTTAGAGGTCTGGGACAGAGAGGTCCTTTGTGGATGTTCCCATTAATATGATTTTACACAGAATCGGGAGAAGGGAAGACACAGACACTTACAGTCTCAAACCTGTTACACCCAGTTAACGCCTCAATCTGCTGAGCAGTTTTGAGTTTACTCACCAGTTATAATCCATCAGTCTTAAATCGACATTCATCTTGACTACAATACTCTATGAAGTAAAGGATAAACTATGCTGAGCAAATCTTGCATGTGAATGGATGCCTGGTATCATTTTTAACATCACAAAATTCCGTTATATAGTGAAAAAAGTATAAAATCAAAACACACACAAACACACAGTGCCACACACAGCAATCAAACCGATTTTAGATAAGCACCACCAGAAGGGACCAAAAAGCGCACCCAGTTTATCAAGTTTTACATTCTGTAATCCGATCTGATATCAGATAAGGAATTTCACTGCAGGCTGAGTGTACTGAACACATTATATAAAGTGGGTTGACTTACAAAACACAATACTCACTTCGATGCAAAAGCCTTCCAAAAAGATTGTGCTCGCGCGCCATGGTATTGCAATTCCAGCGGTGGTTTCTAAACTGGTGTTGACATTCCCCAATCCAGTTCTTAATCCCAGCGCCTATAGCCTGCATCACTTTGGGATGCTGGCGGCACAACTGACGTTGTTTGTTAATTAAGCCAGGGATGTTGTCGCACATCACTTGAGATCCAAGAGTGCCCATGTACCTGCATAAAGATGAAAGCGCACGGTGAGCGATGGTGATCTCTTAAAGTCATCAAGTTTCAACACATGGACAAAATGTACGAGACACTTTCCAAGAAAAATATACAAAATTGAGCTTGGAAAACGGTTCTTTGTATTTTCTAGAATAATTTAAAATGTAGTTAATATTTAGACATACGCACGTTTCTTTTTCAGTCAGATTTTTTTCAATAAAAACCACAGAGAAATAATTCTTTAAAAATCAATTGTACAAACCAACAACGTAATACTACACGATGTTCTCCAAATACAATTATTTTTTAGTTATTAACATGAATTAAATGAAATATTAATAAAACTGTACCTACCACCACGATGCGTCGACCCTTGATGTGAACCAGCAAATTGCCACGGACAGAAAAAAACATATTCCACTTGGCAAAAAGTTCATATTATAAAAATTGTATTGTTATACGCATTCGTTCAGGTACTTGTCTGCGGCTTAAAAGCAAATAAATTAAACACAGGGTGAATGTGACTGCGCTGACGCTCGCAGCAAATTGGTTATTTATTCTCCCAGATGAAAACTCATTGCAGTGACGCAACCCAAATGAACAGCTCACCGTAAAAGCATTGTGTAGTGTAATGTGTGCCACTGCAGAGACAGACGGATGGTCTTCCTTGGTCTAAAGTTGAGAAAGATGTGCCGCAGATGATCTCCTATCAGGTTTAAATTGCTTACACAAGGGGTGGGCGCAGTCCTGCCTCAGGAATGAAGTGAAGAAATTAGATGTCTGAAAGTATCTGTTCAGGCTAGCTTGACACCAGCCACAGGTTTGGCTAATATCCAAAGCAACGTGAGTATAGAATGTGGTTCAACATGAAGTGTCTATCCACATCATCTTTAAACTCAGCCTTTATCATGTATATACTCCAAAATGCTAGTTTATTTTCAATATGGTTGTGTCAAAAAGGGACAAATCTTTAACCTACAGTATGCTGGGTTGTTTCAACCCATGGGTCAAATATAAACATTTTGTGGATTAATTTAACACAACAGGATTTCTCCCTTTTTGACCAAATCGGGGATGAAAGTAAGTGTAAGAAACATACTGCTAATATTTTATGCATCATTCATCATTATTTATTATTACGTTACGCATGTAACATAAAATACACATAGGTTGTTTAATTGAATTTCTGGCCCCAGTTTTATTAAATTGATAAAAGTAAAAAAAAAAATGTCGTTACTATTTTCTTTAATTACTAAAAAAATACCTCAACATCCCTTTTTCAACAAACATTTCCTGCCCGCACTGATTGAAATTGGATTAACGCATTCTTTTGAACTTTTCACGAACTGTTCCAATTGTCGCATTGCATTTCTTCCAACTTTGATCACGAGTTTATTCGAAAGATTTAATATATCCCTCTTGCTTGTATCGTAAAGTACTTTCTACGGATGGGAAAAGCTTTTTGTTCTCGTGATCTCCGTTGAAAAGGCGCGCTCGCGAGAGCGTGATGATGTAAGATGGAATTTAAATTGAGCTAATTTCACACTTGTCAAGGCAATATGGAAAGGTTGGATCTTCTAAACGATTTTTAAAAATATGATTATCCCTAAAGAATAAATTGGTTAACGGAGGTTGCCTAATCTATAACAGACCGCTTTGGTTAAATATTTTGTGTGATAAACATTAGGTCTTTGACATTCTCATAGATTAAATTACTTTGATAAACATATTCTGCTTCTGGAGAACGGCCATATTTTATAACGGTCTAGAATCTCGTAAATTATGCATAATGTTATTGTTTTCATTTGCACTGCTGCATATTATTTCCTTGTTTGCATCATGCAGCAGATATATAGTTACAGTTTTATGCGCACTTTCTACAGCAAATACAATTATAACCGGATGATGTGTACACTCTAAAAACAAACGGTGCTAAATAGCACTAAAAGTGGTTTTTGCTCGTAATCATAAAACAGAAACATTTTTAGTGCCATATAGCACAGATGAAGTACTTGTGTAGCACCTGTATAGAACCATAAAAGTGCTATGTAGAACCACATGTGGTGCTATATGGCCCCCGTATGATTATTGATAGGTGCTTCACCGGTGCTTTATAGCAGTGGTTCCCAAACTTTTTCAGCGTGTGGCCCCCCTTGTGTACGGTGCATTCCTTCGCGGACCCCCAAAGAAAATTCGTGACAAAAAACTGTTCTAAAACTCAACATTTTAATAAAAAAAAAACATTAAATTATACAAAAAATTAGTGCTTTTGGTTAGTAGCCTTATTTTTTTAGGTTTAATTACACAGAATTCATGATAAATTACTGTATTTCATGAAATGTCATAAAACTGGGGCCCCCCTGGCACCATCTCGCGGCCCCCAGTTTGAAAACCACTGCCGTATATAGCACTAAAAATGGTTCTGCTATGATTAAGAGCAAAGAACCACTTTTAGTTACTCAACATACAGATGTTGTTTGAAAATCCAAGATATCTGCAGTTTATTTAATTACTTTCTGTTAAAGGTAGGCTGTCTATTATGTAAAAAAAAAGATTGGTTTATTTTTTCTTATATATAACCCAAATTAAAATGGAGTTACTACGAGTTTTAGGGGTAGATTAAGATTTATTTTGTAAAAGATAGATGTGTTAATATATATGGGTTTCAGGCACAGCAACATTAAATAGCATTTCAATTATCTTCTCATTTATTGGCTTTGTTTCAGTATGACACTACAAAATTCCCCATTACACACGATCAATTGAGTAAGCAGTTAATCAGATTATCTATTTTCTTAAAACATCATGAAATCGAGAGTAATGGGGTACTGCACCCCTGTTGAGCTCACCACGCACCCAAAACAGACAGTTCAGCACCACAGACAGCGACTTGTATGCAGTTTTCTCTTTGCCCCCCCAGCGTAATCCAAAACAAAAGGCAAACAGCTCCTCAACTCAAAATAGATGTTGACGAAGAGAATTACACACAAGTGCTATCTTTAAAAATGGGAATTAAACATTTTGGCTTGAGAAAACTTTTATCTTGCAATGTCTGAAACAAGAAATACACATTTAACAGAGTTATTTGAATAACAGTCTACAACTGGACAACTCAAAAGGTTAACAAACTCAAATAAAGGCAGAACACAAGATACTTAATAAAACACTCAAGTAACTTAAAATACATAATACTGAAATAAATAAAAATATCAAAAATAGCTTTTCAAAGTTTTCGATTGAGAAAACACAATCAATAGACCTGCTCCAAGCATTCCAAGTCCAAGCACACGGGCAAACCTCCTGCGGCCCTTTCCTTTTCCACCAATACTAAAGTTAGGTTGAACAGGCTGCAAGAGGCATTCTGTGTGATCAGTCTAAAGGAAAAAGGTATAAAAAGACGACAATAATCAAAAACTTTGCTTGACACAAATGATTGACATTTAGAAAACACCAAAAGCTATTACAAGGTCCAGGCATGTTCAATATACAAATCCCAAACTGGAGTTTCCCTGGAAAGATGACCCGAGATAAGATCACAGTGTATTTATTCTCACGCACGCTGCCAATCTGACCACATGGCCTTTATTGCTAGTCAGATTTCATCTTGACACTGGGGGCATCCCGATTACCCTTCATCACTGCCTGCGCCTCATGTCTTCCTCCTCTACAAGAGGCTATTGAGATTTCTGAGTGGTATGTAATGGCTGCCCTTGTTGGTCTCGGCACTTTGAGTATTTTCACTAGACAAAACTATTGTAAATACAAGTGGCAGAGATAATGAAAGATGAGGACATAAAGGAATGTGGACATGACTGACCTTGCTAAGCAGGGTCTTAAGACAGACTATCTCTTTCTGGAGGTCTCCTGCCCGAGTTATTATCTCAGCACAAATGACTTGAGCCTCTTTCTTGGGATCACATGTAAGAACCACCTGTCAAACAATGTTATCTTTAGCATGTTGATATATTTAACTAAAAAAAAAAACATCACACGACAGCTTAAGCATCTACTAACCATACCCTCTAAAGATTGCCATGGCTTGCATTTAAGAATAAAACAATAACATAAACATGAAAAACAAACTAAATTCTGAATGAAATATTGCAAAACCTTAGGTACACAACAAACCTCAGAGGGGCTACGGGGGAACCTGCTGATGACGTCCTGTACGGCTTCTGTTAAATAGCAGCACTGTTGCTTCAAGCTGATCATAAAGTTCAGAAAATCTTCGCTTCTGAGAACAAAGGACATTTCACAAATGTTTCCCCAGATCATCTCTACATACTTGGGAGATTAGTGCATTACATTCATGAAATAAATAACATCAGCACGTGTTTATACAAGAGACATACTGAGAGTTGATCAAATTCAGTTATCTTAATGTTAGCATGCAGTGCTAAAGCAAATATTTCTGAACAATGGTATGCTTAAATTGGTGACAGCATTCTTGCCATCACTTGTAATGGCTCACACGTAACATGTGATGTTGATAATGTTATCTTAACAGAGCATTTCCCCAAGCAGCCGTTTTCTTCTCCTAACACTTTGTCAGAGGCTGCGGTAAACACTGTCAGACACTGCGGAGTTACTATCTCCTCCAGGACGGAGAGATGGCTCTGAGCGTTGCTTTGTTAGTTTTTCTATGACTGAATGAGTGATAGACTCTGGTTGATGGCTAAGTGCTGGGTTATTGCCACCTTCCAAACAAGCACTGTGAGTGGATCCATCATCTCATATAAAGAGACATGTGGGCAATTAGAGGTATTTTGATAAAATCATCCAAATTAAAAGAAATGCTAAAGAATATAATTACGATTTAGCTTATAATATCACTTATTTTTGTCAAAAATTATTACAAGAGTTATACTGAATTATCAACTATTTATGTATGATGTGCATTCCAGGGGCACATGGTAAAGTTTTGGTTTAAGTTTCCTGTAAGGTCCAACTTGAAAATGTACATTAATTGAAAAACATTAAAGGTGCATTGTGTAACATTTAAAAGATTTCTTGACAGAAATGCAATATATTACCAGTGGTGTACACCTTACAAAATGAATTGTGTTTTTTAAATTTCTTTTAAATTTGCTGGTTTTATCTACATACACAGCAGGTCCCCTTACATGGAAGTCGCCATTTTGATCCGCCATATTTCTACAGTAGCCCTAAAAGGACAAACCACTCTATACAGCACGTTTGGCTACCGTAGCTTCACTATGCGTTTTGAAAGGGAGGGTGAGCTGTGGACTGACCAACTCACCGCTAGATGCCCCTAAAACTCTACACTTTAAGCTACTTAAGATACTTAAATTCCGTTATAAAAAATATTTAAATTACTTATGTTAAAGCTACAATTTGTACAATATTTGCAGTAAAATATCCAAAAACCCCTAGGCCAGTGTTATACATTGTGTCCAGCTGATTATTATTGTATATCTAATGTTTTCAACTACTTGTAAACCATGAAAAATTGCCATTCTATACAGTGACACGGTGGAGTGCAGTCGCCTGTCAATTATGTTAATATCCACGTTACCCTTTGTTACCACCTTTACTGACTACAGGGTTCCCACACGTTGGTTTACTTCAAATTCAAGGACCTTCCAGGAAATTTCGACATATGCGGCTGCCCCGAGAATTTTTGGGTGTTTGTGTTTCACCTCCCACCTCTACAATGGGTTTATAGGTGCACTGGAACAATCCTTTCTAAAATGCATTAAACTTTCGTGTACAAAGACATGAAACTCACCGAGTGGTCAGGGGTGTTCACTGATATGCTCACACAAAAATCGCTGCAAAAGATGCTTTCCAACAGCTGTTTTAGCATTCGTTGTTAACTTGTGGACCTATTTTTCCAAACGCCTCACACCCGTAAATTCTTCCGCTGAGAGTTTGAATAATAGACACTTCAGCCCAGGTGGTGGCGCTAATCCGCCATTGCCAATAGCAAGAATAGAAACAAAGTTCCCGGCGCGGAGTAATACCGTACCTCATACCACATCTAATACAAGTCAATGGAGTTGGCAAAACCGATAAAACCCGTTGGAATGTGTATTTTCCAGCGATTTTTGTGTGAGCATACCAGTGAACACCCCTGACCACTCGGTGAGTTTCATGTCTTTGTAAACGAAAGTTTATTGCATTTTAGGAAGGATTGTTCCAGTGCACCTATCAACCCATTATAGAGGTGGGAGGTGAAACACAAACACCCGAAAATTCTCAGGGCAGCCGCATATGTCGAAATTTCAGTCAAAACCATTCTATTTCATCATAAACAATCTGAAAACAGGGCTTTAAGTGTAAAATACCGAACTTGTCCTTAAATACCCTCAAATTCAAGGACTAAATGTGGGGACACATTTCAAGTGAGATCAAGGTTACATGCTGTGTGTTACCTTTAAAGATACATTGTTATAGTTTCCTTTTGAGGGAACTCGCGCTGCGTCACTGCGGTGACACTTTGGGGCGCCTCCAGGGGTAAGTGCGTCTGAATGTTTATATCAAATTCCATCAATGGTGAGGCTTAACGACAAAGACAGGGTGATGCGGGAGCCAGGAAGTATATCGCTATCTGAAATATTGCCAAAGATGGCGTTACAGGGACGCAGGAAGTATGGCAAGGGAGACGCAGCATCTCGTTCCCTTCTCAGGGAACAACAGTTACACACACAACCAGAGACATTTTTGTGTGTCAAACACAACTATGCAAAAAGGCATCTGGGTATGAATCAACATTAGCATACAGAAGAAATAAGCATTTGAAGCAAACAGTTTAGAAAGTGTGCTTAAAAGGCTAGAAATTTTATGATATTATCCTACACTGGATTTTTTTCCAGAAAACTTCTTGCATAAAATAGATTCAAGCACTTTCAATGACCTGTATCTATGTATGTATATTGTTAAAAACTTTCCAGGGTCTTGAAATTTTTCCCCCAGATTCACAATTTCAAGGATTTCAAGGACCCATGGGAACCCTGTGACTAGAAACCACATCACTGCAGTGTCGAGGACAAATGCGGAAGTATGCGTTAAGTGCATAGCGTCTGTCGGCGTACTCACTTGTTTATGTTAAGTTTGTTGATCTGAACACTTAATTCTGTGCTGTGTTAACACAACATCGAATTGGACTAATACTGTAACATCTATGACTAACAATTTAGTTTTGAACATTACATTAAACCTTACATAATGAAATAAAACGATGTCATCAAACGCAACATTTATAAAATTTGATTACCTCATCCGTTAACATGATTTCTCATTCCTATCTGATTGATGGCCATCAGCCTTTGAGTTAAAAACAACAAATCCCATCATTCCACGCTTCTTCAGAGCGTCATTAATCTACTTCATTGCTATTGCTTTGATTGTGCGCCCTCTAGCGGCGAATTCTACAAATTGTATCTTTAAATGCCCCGCCTAGAAAATATCTAAACATACATTCAGATCTTTCTAAGATTATTTTATTTTATTTGATCATATATAATCAGTAGGAATGAACCGCTATATCAGCATATAATTGGTATCGATAGACAAAAGCAATTTTTCTTACTATCACACAATGCAAGTACTGGGTTGTTGCTAGCGCTATGCTCTACCTATTGAGCTAAAGGAACACTTAAGCCTTACCAAGAAGGCTGTGAGGGTGTGTACGACACACAAAAGTTTGTGAAAAACTGGAATCTACCGGAAATAACCACAAAGGTAAATTATGAAATTACTTTGTAATGTGTGTTTATGGAGCACCCATCAGGAGAGGATTTAACTGGACAATTTACTGTGTGTATGTCTGCCCTCTCCATACCTTCTCGGCATTGAATAAAGAAATTATAGATTGATTAGATTCATTAAGTGTGGACTTTAAAGTTGAATGCGGCCGACACCCTGACTGCATACCGTTATCAGTCAGAGTATGCAGCATGCAGACACGACACTAGCTCATTCCTCACCTTATAAATCAGTACAAGAGCTTAAACCATTAAGACAGGATTAAATGAAAGGCAGTGTCATCCTGTTATGAGTCTTGTAGCTCATAGCTGGACTACAGAATGTTACCAGCATGGCTTACCAATGTTAATTTCCAATATTTCTGTAACTTAAAATGGTAGAACATGGTGTGAGCTACATCTAGTTCATGCATGTGTTTGATTTCTACACTGTCAGAAATAAAGGTACAAAACTGTACCTTTTCTGTCACTGGGGCTGTACCCTAAGTTTCCGTTTGGTACCTTTACAGGAATACCAAACAGAATATAATTTTTGGTAGATTACCGTAACTTAAGGACCTACATTGTTAGAAAAAAGTCAAAATATGTACCCTAGCTGTCAGTGGGGCAACACCCTTTAAAAAGGTAATTGTATGGACCATTAGGTACAGATATGTAAACATTTAGAACCAGTATGTACCTTTGAGATACTAATATGTATTTTTGAGGTTCTAATAATCTCTCTTTGGTCCCAGTATGTACTTCTGAGGTACTAAAATGAAATCCTTATGTGCAAAGCTGTACTTTTCGAAAGGGTACAGCCCCAGTGACAGAAAAGGTACAGTTTTGTACCTTTATTTTTGAGAGTGTAGAAAATGCACAATCAAAACCAATACACTTTGAATATAAAGTATCTGCCAAGTCCATTCTGTAAATAAATGTCCATTAGATTCCACAGGAAAAATATGGAGTGGAAAAAATATGGATCTAGTATATAATAGAGATACAGCAGCACCAAAAAGTTCAGGTTAACTTTAGGCTGGATGAGCTTTACCCGCTGTCTATGTTAAGAGGCGTCAGGGTTTCCACATCTAGTTTATCAAGTTGCATCTCCCCAATGGCACTGAGAATCTTCTTTTGATCCTCAGGATCAGTTACTCCAATCTACCAAAAAAATTATGGATTTATCCTATCAGTTAAAGTAGCAGTTTATTGATCTATACTGATGTACAGTGGCAAGAAAAAGTATGTGAACCTTATGGAATTTCATGGTTTTCTGAATAAATTTGTCGTTAAATGTGATTTGATCTTCATCCAAGTCAAGGGCATTGACAAACAAAATGTGTCTAAAAGTAGTTAAACCAAAAAATTCTGATCTTTCAGGTCTTTATTGAGAACACTCATTCAACATTCAAAATGGCAGTGGAAAAAGTGAACCCTTAGAATTAATAACTGGTTGACCCAAGCCATTCTGTTGTGGACTTGCTTATGTGTTTTGGGTCGTTGTCCTGTTGCATCACCCACCTTCTACACGGTTTTAGCTGACGTACAGACATTCTCACATTATCCTGAGGAATTGTCTTATATACTTGATACCACTTCTTGGTAAAGTAGCAACAGTCCCAAAGCGTCTCCATTTGTAGATTCTTAGCCAAACTGTAGACTGATGAATTTCTAAAGTCTTCGAAATAACTTTGTAACCCTTTCCAGCTTTATGTAAAGCAACCATTCTTGATCGTAGCTCCTCTGAAAGCTCTTTTTGGCAAGGCATGGCTCACATAAATGTGGTGTTCTTGTGCAGAGCAAACTCCAAAAGTTTGAGGGTTTTTTATCAAAGAAGCTTTAGTCCACACCTCCAAACATATTATCTTAACGAGACTCCAGGTGAGCTAAAACCTGACTCCAATTAGCTTTTTGAGGTCATTAACTCAAGGGATCACATACTTTTCCCACAAGCACTATGATGTTTTTGGTTGTTTTTAATAAAGACATGAAAGATCAGAATTTGTGTGTGTAATTATTTTTAGACATTTTATATATTTGCATTTATCAATACTCTTGACTTAGATGAAGATCAGATCACATTTTATGACAAATTTATTCAGAAAACAATGAAATTCCAAAAGGTTCAAATACTTTTTCTTGCCACTGTATACTGAACACGTTTTATTTCCATTTCATAGGGGATCAACAAAGCATACGCATATTTTTCTATATAATACATAAGTTAAATTTTTGGATATTTTTGACAATAACTCACTGGCTCATTTGTTACTTTCTAGAACACAAAGTTGTTGCCTGTTTTGAGTGTGTTACGATTCATATGCCAGCTCCCTACTTTAAGTACTAATACATAGGCTACAGTACCTTTAGAAAATCCTCCTTCTCCATGATCAACAGGTCACTCCAGCTAATGTCATGATCCTGCCGAATATAAGAATGGGTTTAACAGACCAAATTTTACAAATGAATTATTTCGGGTTAAATAATGTAGATTACAATGATAAATTCTGACTCTTCCCTCAGTTTTAAAACCAAAACACGTTTATTCAATTATTCATTTACAGTGGAGGTTTATGGGGTGATTCTACAGCACAGTATAAACACTAAAAGCATGTAATTTATCATACGGTTTCTTAAACATAAACTGTATTATGTGTGTTTGTATGAGACTCTGGTGTGATAGAACTGCTTACAAACCTTGTCTGTGTGAAATTATATCTAGCACATCAACTCATGTGATGTAACTACTACTGTTTACATAGATCAAACTTCATCCACAGGAATTATGTTTTTAACACATAGCTAGCAAGTTTTCCATCTAGAAATGTAGTATCATCTTAAAAAGATAATTTAGACAACTTCAGTGTTCAAATAATAAACTTTTTTTATCAAATGATAAATTAATGCAGAAGGTTTAACAAAACTTTCCACTTCTGCAGTCACATAAACAACTTTTATAAATGAGTTAGTATAAATGTGCTTGTTTGTTTTGACTCACCATCATGATGTCAGAAAGATAATCCAGATTCAGACCATGCAGCAGAAGTTGGATATCAGTCAGCTTTGAGACACTGCAAGAGTAAACCATAACCCTGAACCTTTAATACAATATGTGAACCTGTCTTGAAAGTTTTATAGGTGACATAGAATGATTGAACAGAGTATTTATCCTTGTTGTGTTTTGTGACATGTAGACAAAAATTTTTTTGTTTTGGTCTGTAATGCCTTAGAAGCTTCCTAAAAACCTCTCTCAGATAGCTCTATTAGGGTGGGGGATTTTAAACAAGTGGTTTTGCACCTATTTGGCTCCCCCTACTGGCTTAACTTGCAATCTCATTACTGATTGGCTGACTTTGCTGACACCCAAAAAATGTAGCGAATTATTTTATAGTTGAGGGGCTGTTAGATGCCTGTGATTTCATAAGCATCTGTTTTTCAGATTGGGCTGTTTTCTGGCTGACATTTCTAAAAGAGGAATTTCTATGAGACTGAGATGTTTAGCATGTTTAGCACTTTTTGTATGTTTGTGAATGTGGGTAGACTACCATTATTCAACAAAGACAAGGTAAAAATGGTTTTTCATTCTCTGTCCCCTTTAAAATCTAAAAATGAGATCAGGAGCATTAAAAATAAATGATTTCTATTTTTGACAATGGCCTTATTTATTTGATTTTATGTAGAAAACAGTAATTCACAAAAAATTGACTATAGCTGTGTTTTTACAGATTGGGTCAAATGTTACGATCACAGCTTTAAACCAGTGTTTCATAAACATTAAATATTTCTTTCAATCTTACATTTTGATAAAGATCTTATAAATATTATGTAAACCAAGGACTTTTGCATCTTATGACTGCTTTTTATAACATTTTAATAATACTATTAAATGCATTCTATAGTTATACAGTAAAATGTTATATGATGCATGTACATTTCTGTTATGTGCACTGTTCATCCAAGAAGTGTTTTCATTTGTCACCTCTAGAGGGCACAATAACCCAACTAAAAAAAAGACACAGAAACTGACCTCTCATTGTAGGCAGGAGGATAAGGGTTTTGATTGAGATATTTAAACACTGCCTCGGCTTTGGATGATGTATTGCCACTTAAAGCAGATGGTTCTGGAGAATAAAGAATCCTCAACATCTGAAAGAAGATGATTTAAACAGATCTTACACCTGAGCAGTACATTTTTAAATCTTACTGTACTAGAATGGTAAACATGTTAATCCAGACTAAAATCCAAATTTTAACTACAGATTACTGTAATACAAAAATCAGGCACTCTAATACGAAGGTGAGCCACAGGTGGGTTGACTCAAAACCAAATTTCCAAAATTTGACCCAAAATATGCCAAAAAGCACCATAATCCTAGTTTTTAGGACATGGTAACGAAACAGAAAGCACCTTGTATCGATACTGCACCCCCTTGTGGGGGATTGCCAAAATGTGATGAGTTAGGCCCACTTAGTCCCCCATTGGAGCTGGGCCTGAATAAAAAGATTTTTAACATAAGAGACTAATGATTACAGCGATTGCTTACACTGAATATGGTTGTAAATTACCTCAGGTTGCTTGAATATTTTGGCCATGTCGGCTGCCGTCTTTCCCGTTTTGGTTTTAATAGACCTATCAGCTCCTAGTTGAAGCAGTTTCAACACAGCCCCATCATGTCCATACTGAACTGCTATTATAAGGGCCTATTCCAACAAAACATTGTTAAAGTGGGATACCTAAAGACATTTTTCTTTTAAGAAGGCAATGATATTTTCTCTTTTGGAGATTAAAAGTTGACCAAAATGATGATTTAAATAAAATATGCAATTAGTGATGTAGGAAGGTAAAAAAAGCAAAACTTACTGTAAATTTACTAAACATAAGCTTTATAATTATCACACCCTTGAGAGATGATGATCTTACCGTATGTCCATTATCATTCTGAAAGTTAACCTCTGCTCCATGTGACACCAGCAAATTAATCACCTGACAATAACCGTCTCTGGCGGCTAGCATCAAGCATGTCAAGCTGCTCCTAAGCAAGAGTAAAATAACAAGATTGCAAAACTGCGAAAGGTCAAATAAATGTTCACGCATCTCGATTTGGTTACTCAAATAGAGTTGCACATTTAACACATGCTTTAAACTTATTCTGTCATTACCTACTGACCCTCGTTTTGTTTTACTTTGAAACCTCTTGAGACTTTTCAATACAATACAATACAATACAAATGAAATTCATTAAAAAGCACCAATGGTCCAATTCACGGTTTTACATTTCCTTTGGAGTGTGTATTAATAGGCTACATGTTAACGATATGCAAAAGGTACATACCCCAAAGTAAACGATGACGCGAGTTATCGTCTCCAATGTAAATCTCTTTCTTGGACAACAACAAACACACAGATTGTAGGCAACAGTTTACTTCCTGGGATTGGTGACGTAGACAAGACCGACATAATCATAATTCCTCCCACTTTGACTAATAGTTAACTAACTAAGTTAACTCCTGTTAGCATTGCACGCAAATCTTTCAAACATGGTAACGAGCATCACATTTCCAATCAGGGACAGTTTTGTACAAAATCCGTGCAGTTCAGGAAGACAGGGAAATCTGAAGCTACAAAAATGTACGGTATGTGGAAAATAATGTGTTTTTTAACCATAAACCACGCAAACACATTGTATTATACCAAATACACAAAACAACGTTGTTTTAAAGCAATGGAATAGAGGCTCTTTAAAATGCATTCAAAGAAAATGCAAGGTCTCCTTGCATGCTACATAAAAAATTATATCAGACATACACATAGAAAAGAAATATTACAGGACCATAAAAATGACCATGTTTGTAAATCAGCCAAGAATAAGAAAACAAACTTTTGATACCTTGACCTGATACAATCCATTACCTAAAAAGCATGTGTACAAAATACATGTGTCACTGTCATAAAAACATAATTTTATCTAACCAGCGTGTCAAATCTCACACTGTTAGTCCGTGGGAACATCCTGAGGCTATTAATCAGCCTGGGTGGCATTTCCCAGAGAACATGATGGTAGTGAACTCAATTCTACAACGTCAGTCGCAGGTAAGCGAGGGCACTGCCATTCCTCAAACTGACATTATCTCTTGGCTATCTACATATTTCCCCCTCAATGACTGAATTTGTGAGAAATGTGTGCAGTCTTAAATGCATTTTTCACAGGCTGTCCATCTCCCAAATCAGGGAAGGAATCAGGAAGTTTACCAAGTCAATATAGACAATATTTAAATTTTTATGGGTTCATACTAAATCACAAATTTACAAAAATAGTTGCATTACTGGGAAGAGCTATAAATGCTTCATCCATGCAAACATCCATGTTATTCACATATACTTCACAACAATCAAACTACATGAATAAAAGGAAGGTGAAAGAATAAACAATACAACATCACACACAACAGCAGTCCTGTCTGTAAGGTGTAGGGGGCACAATGAATTGAACATTAAATTATATATTAAATATATATTATTTTAAAACACTTAAGATGTTAACTATTTATCAACTTAAATGGATAGTTCGGCCAAAAATGATACTAAACCCATGATTTACTCACCCCCAAGCTGTCCGAGTTGCATATGTCCATCGTTTATCAGACAAACACATTTTTGGATATTTTAGAAAAGGTTTTAGAGCTTTCAGTTGATTAAATGTAATGTTACGGGGTCCACGACCTTCAAGTCCAAAAAAAGTGCGGCTATCCTTCACAAAATAAATCCAAACAGCTCCAGGATGATAAACAAAGGTCTTCTGAGGGTAATTTGTGCGGTGTTGTTGTAGAAATATCCATATTTAAAACTTTATTAACGAAAATAACTATCTTCCGGTAGCGCCGCCATCTTAGACTCCTCTGTATTCAGGAGAGAGTATTAGCGTAGTGTACGCACTTTTCTTAGTGAAGTATGACAAATTCGGAGGGCGGGGGCACAGCAGCAGAGTAGCCTCCAGAGGCTACGTAAGCTCTCATCCTGAATGCGGACGCGACTAAGATGGCGGCACTACCGGAAGGTATTTATTTACGTTAATAAAGTTTTAAATTAGGGATGTGCATTTATGTCATTTTTTCATTTCGATTAATCCATAGGTCTGAAGAACGAGTACTCGATTAACTGGGGGCGGGGCAATCAAAGGGGCGGGGCGTACACGTCATGGTGAAAATGGAAATATTTTTATGAAAAACACTCAAATAAAACTTAATTTCGAAGAAACTATGACAGAACAATGAACACATACTGGAGTTTTAATGAATTAAATGTTTTTAACAGAAACCTCTAACAGGAAAAGCTGCGTGATGGAATGAAACTAAACCGAAGCGCTCTGCATAATATTAAGCCTTTATACAACATAAATGTACAACGTGCATCTATCTGCATAAATGCAAGACTTCAACTAAGTTTTCAACTAAGTTATCTAAAAAAAAAGAAAGTTTAACTCCCTTTGTGGATGTGCATCATAAACAGCGCACTTTTAAACACGTCCAGTCAAAGCACAAGCTTCATAACATTAAGCAGCTTTAAGTGTTTTGCTAGCATTTTAGCATTTAGCTGTGTCGTGTCGTCCTCTTACCTCAGTCAAGATGTAATGTAAATGCTCGTATGGCTCTCTGGTATCTCTTGACATTTGATGTTTAAATATGAGATGATAACCCATTGAACTTTTGACGGCGCTGTACATTTTGCAACTGACTGACTGTATTTCCGAAGATCACGGCATCCTTTTAAACCATAGTGCCTCAGTGATGTGAGGTGTGACCGGCTTCGCGGGCTCGCGGGCTGCCGCGCATTACGCAGACCGGCGGGTTGCTGATGCGCGGTATCTGTTTGTTTTTGAATCACGCATGGTAATGCTACTGATGTCATACGTCGGTCTGCGTAGCTCGACACGACGTCAAACACGCATCTCCAGACCCAGTCTTTACTACCACATGCGCTCGTAACGCTAACCAGACACCCAAATGCCGCCATATCCACAATAAATAAATAAACCCACATGATCATCGTTTTCGTGATCGATCATCGATGCCACGTTCGAGTACTCGAGCAATCGAGTACTCGTGCCCATCCCTATTTTAAATATGGATATTTCTACAACAACACCGCGTGGATTACCCTCAGAAGACCTTTGTTTATCATCCTGGAGCCTTTGGATTTATTTTGTGAAGGATGGACGCACTTTTTTTGGACTTGAAGGTCGTGGACCCCGTAACATTACATTTAATCAACTGAAAGATCTAAAACATATTCTAAAATATCCGAAAATGTGTTTATCTGAAAAAGTATGGACATATGCAACTCGGACAGCTTGGGGGCGAGTAAATCATGGGTTTAATATCATTTTTGGCCGAACTATTCCTTTAACAAAACTTATGTTATTACCCACTTTTTTAAAAAAATATATTGATTTAATAAGACATACAGTACTGTGCATAAAGTACAGCCACTTACTTTATGTCATTATCAAATTAAATAATGACACATGATGTGGAGTTTTTATGGGTAACATATACATGCTGCTATGCCTTGTATTTGAATTTTAGATTTGCCATTATTTCACATGTGAAAGAGCTAAAAGCAAAACTGCAGTCTATGCAATTTTCAAACAATGAATCTGAAATAAATGGAAACAGACCCAAAATGCCAGTGTGTTGACCATAGGCAATACTCCCTCCCTTGCCCCCTTACCAAATGATGTCTTGCTTAGTCTGAGCATGCTGTATTTATTAAAAGGGTTTAGGGAAAAGCAGCTGCTGCATATAGTCGGTTACGTGAGGAGCACCAAGAGGGCAGAGGAAGACGACGCGTGTTTGACAGGCCCATCACGTGCCAGCATCCGAGTTCCTCGTTACGAAACTTTAAATATTTTGTCTGGATGGGACACAATAACTTTCTCACCGGTCAAGTGAGCAAACATGCTTGTAGACACTCCAGATCATGTGAGCGGTTTAGGTGGCAGATGATACGCAGCTGGGGGCTGCATTGAAAAATGCCTGAGTCAACTGACAAGTACACATCACCTCCCAAACAGAGTTGTTGGGAAGACATGTTTGAAACACAGACTGGACAATGTTAATGCTTTGTAGCTGGTGGAAGCAGTTTTTCACATACTGTGCTCAATCAATAGCACTTGTGTCCATTTATCATTGTTAGATGTGGGTTTATGTGGATGCTAGTGAAGTCCACTGTGAAAACCTTTTTAAATGTATAACTAAATCTATGAAAAAATGTACTCATTAAAACCCAGACTACATGCTATGCACAAGCAGTCATACTTGCAACATGTTTTACTAACCTGTTGCACACATTTGGATCAGCATTGCGACTGAGCAGCAGAGCAACGCACTGGGCGATCTTTTCTTCAGATGCAGATGTCGCAGTGCAGGCAGCCATCAGAACTGTAAAGTTGTCTATATATAAAAGTCACAAAAAACAAAAATCATTTCCAACACTGACAATGAAGTGTTTAAAAACTTGTGTTTAAAAAGTGTTAAAACTTTTAATAAATTAACAAGTTAATGCAGGTTGGGGTTATTTCTGTGTTCAAAATATCGATACGACAATACAAAGTTGTGAACTCCTGATGATGCGTGCAGCGATACAGCAACTTTCGTATCGATTCTGATGCACTTTTTAAGGTAGCATTACAGATCGTTGTTGATCCGTGATCTGGGGATAACTTTGAAATTTAAGGGGTATACTTTCCTGCGTCTGTCTCGGTCTAGCGCGTATACACATCTGTGTACCTTTCCTAAGCGCGTTCCCTTTCTTTTACTTTCTCGAATACAAAAGAAGATATTTTGATAAATTATGGTAAGCACACAGCTGATTGTTACCATTGACTTCCATCGTATTTGTTTTTCCTACTGTGGAATTCATTGGTTACAATCAGCTGTGTGCTTACCATCATTTATCAAAAGGTTCCCACACCTTAGTTAACTTCAAATTCAAGGACCTTTCAAGGACTTTCCAGGTCCAACACCCTCAAATTCAAGACTAAATGTGAGGACACATTTCAAATGAGAGCAAGGTTTAATAGAGTTACCTTTTAAGATACATTGGTACAGTTCCCTTTCGAGGGAACTCGTGCTGCATCACTGCGGTGACAATTTAGGGACGCCCTCAGGGTTAAGTGCGTCTGAATGTGTATATCAAATTCAACCAATGGTGAGGCTTAACAACAAAGACAGGGTGCCGTGGGAGCCAGGAAGTATATCGCTATCTGAAATATTGCCAAAGACTGCGTTACAGGGACGTAGGAAGTATGGCAAGGGAGACGCAGCGTCTCATTCCCTTCTCAGGGAACAACAGTTACATACGTAACCAGAGATGTTTTCATGTATCAAACACAACTATGACTAACTATGCAAAAAAGCATTTTGGTATGAATCAACATTCGCATACAGAAGATAAAAGCATTTAAAGCGAACAGTTTAGCATGTGTGCTTAAAAAGGCTAGAATTTTTATGATATTATCCTACACTACACAGAGAATAATATGAATTTTTTCCAGAAAACGTCTTGCATAAAATAGGTTCAAGCACTTTCAATGACCTGTATCTATGTATGTATATTTTCAAAAACTTCCCAGGGCCTTGAATTTTTCCCTCAGTTTCACAAACTTTCAAGGATTTCAAGGACCCATGGGAACCCTGTGTGTTTATCAGAAAACATAAATTCTTACAGGTTTAGAACAACATGAGGATAAGAAAATGATCACAGAATTTTAATTTTTGGGTGAACTATCCCTTTAAGCCAGGACTAGGCCATAGTTATATTAAGACATTTAAGTAGTTTTTACAAACATACCTTACAAAAAACCATTACAGGTTTGGGAACTGAAATATTTTAAGGTATTTAAGTGCTGTACAAGCTAATTTCAGTTAGGACAACTCAAACAAGCACTTTAGTCTTGGACTAGACTTTAACCCTGTCTTGGAAACATGAGATTGTACATTATGTTTGAGGACAAATTTTAAATCATTACCCGTGTCGCTTACTGTTGCCATTTTATTAATGACAATTTATGCCAGACGTTAAAAGAGGAGTGAAATTGCTTATTGGTGCTTATTAACAGAGCAGATATCCACAATGTTCTGTAGTTTTTCCATCTTTAGCACAATTATCTTTTGTTGTGGTTTAGTGGCAGAGCATCGTGTTAGCAACGTATTTGGGGCAAACCCAGTAACACACATACAAAAAGGTACACCTTGCAATGCACTGCAAGTCGCTGTGTATAAGGTGTCTGCCAAATGTGTAACCTCAGTAATATCTCATATTTGATATATATCAGACACAAAGCAAATTAAATTACTATACACCAGATGAGACTACAGCAAGAAGACACATCTACATTACATAGTGCTGTGATGAGAGGCGCGTTTAGACTACAGGAGCAACTCCGCTACAGAGTAGGATGCAGACACAGTTTAGTTGCGTCTGCGGTGGAGCAAGAAAATAAATAAAGCTCCAGTGTTGGGCCAATGCAATGACGCCAGCAGCACGCACTGTACAGAGCCATTATCAATCACTTCTACATTCAACCCCTTCTGTGCGGAACACAGACCAGGAAGTGGCAGCTGCATTCACGTTTAATTATTTCCTGTCTGAACCCGCAGCTTCAGTCATTCAAGAAGACCCCCTGTGAAACATACAGCGCACCTCCAGCATCTCTCACTGGACACAGTGAAACTATACTTCAAACAGAGATGTTTCACTATGACCGACAGATGATTTTCATTTTAAAAGAAATACAATGTGTAAACGAAAAACACACCAGCAGATTAATTACACATTTCATTAGACCGATATGTGCGTCACAACCATTAAGTAACGTCAGATGAAGGACACCAAGATGAACCACAGTTGGTTTTATCCTCCGTGGCACGTGGGCTGAAATCAAAAGAACGTAACCTACTGCAATGACAAACTTTTTAATGAAAACCAAACTATTCTCCCCTGAAGGATCAAGTCTAGCCATGTTTTTTTCCATTTTATATTATCGGGATCCTTCCCTGCGCTTGATGTAAAACCCAATCAACTCCAATAAAAACCCACAAGAGTCACAGGAAGGCCATGCTATGTAATGCCACAATGACAACACCTGTTCTCACATTTTACAATACAACGACTTACAGTACATTCAAGCTATAAATGTTTTTATCAGTACGTGCGTTCCCTGGTATTCGAACCCACAACCTTTTGCGCAGATAATGAAATGCTTTACTAACTGAGTTACATGAACACACATACATACATTAAATCAATGGTTTTACAAATATTGTGCTTTGGAAAATTCTTAACACCATTAATACATCTCCCTTTACCCTTGCTGAAGTTTGCACTTGCACCACGATCCAGTAGCAGTTGAGCGAGCTCATAGTGGGCCACATGGACTGCGCACATGAGAGGAGTCCACTCAAAGCCCAGCCGGGTCTCCACGTGCATACCTGATGAAAAACAACGTGTGGAAAATTTTTAAAGTACATGACATGTCAAACACTGCTGCTTACCGGTTAGGTGTGTGGTTTACATAACCACAATATCATCGCTAATAATACTAACGTGGCACCTACCGCCGTCCAAGAGCTCTTGCACGAGCTCGACATTTCCTGCAGTAATGGCCCTTTTTAGGGTGGATACTTTGTCATCTCCATTCGGTTGTGCTTCAGATACCTGCTAACCAATGTATTTACTTTAATAATTTTGTGTGGCAATAATTTTCAACAAATTATCGAGGACACGTTCCAAAAATGTAACACGGAGGGGTGGTTTCCGGACAGGGATTATCTTATGACAAGACTAGGCCTTGGTTAATTTAGGAGATTTAAGTCATTTTTAAAAGCATAATTTAATTTATAAATAAACACTACTGGTGCTCATCTTGAGACACAACACTGGCACAGATATATTTTAAGATATATCAGAGCGAGTTGTTTTTAATCAAGACAAGACTAACATTTACGTGAATCTGGGACCAGTTTTAAGCCCTGTCTGGGAAACCGCTCCTGAGAATTTTTAACACGTGAAATACTAAAGTTTACCTCAGCGCACGGTTGTCTTGGATTATTATGATATCCAGTATCCCACTCGTCACTGCTTCCCTCACTTTCATCGCCAGCAGGAAAACCATAGGTAATATCGTTTATCATGACTATGGCGGACTATTGGAAAATTTTGCTCTGATAATCATTACTATGACAACTCATTACGGATTGGCGGGCGCAATGACGTATTGGTAACCACGCCCATATTGTAACAAAACGTCCAACAACGTCCACCTTTGTAGTGTTGTGGCGAATTATTTTCGCGTTTATTTTATTATTTTATTTATTTTTAATGTGTTTTATATTTTTATACCAAGTTTTTTAATATGTAAGTGAATATTGTTTTGTTAATTGAAAGAAAGAAATAAAGGGATAAAGTAGTGTTGTGGTTCAAGATGGGCCAAACATTTTACTGTCCCATACAAAAACAAGAATCGCTGGCACCATGGCTGTAATGAAAATTGTGTTAGATGCTAGATTTATGTAATACCTTTAAACGGATGTATTTACGCTAAAACGTCAGTTTCCCCATAAGAAGTGGAAGCTCTAGAAAAGTGTCATGGCCGCACCCAGCAACTCTTCAAATTTTTGTATGCGCTGAATAATATCTGGTTTGGAGTCGGAACACTTTAATAACCGCATATTAATAATACAAATAGACGACCGCGATATCTGGTGCAGTAACAGTACAGTATCGATACATTCTCAAAACAAGCTGAAGACGACCGCGAAGTTATGAGAACCCCATAGAACAGAAGGTGACACCTAGTGTTCAGATTATGACTTTCATATAATTTTCCAGTATCTTTTTTAGTTTCTCATGTTGCATATGAACCTAGATAGGCTATTTAAAATCTGATTTGCTTTTGTGTATTCATCTGCCATTAGCCTATTTTTTATATTATTTTCTAATATAACCCTGACACCTGGCATTGTGCAATTGTTGGTATTTAAATATGTGACAATATTATAAGAAAAACCATTACACATTTGTGACAGTTTTTGACATTTATCCTGAATTTACACTAGGATAAACATATTCGATGCCTTTTCTCCTTCAAGGAATTTCATAACATTGCAAATGTACATATTTTGCCTTTAATCCAGCATGCAACACAAAACCAGCTGACCCAACATGATTTCTGAAAGTTTCACATATAGCTTCTGGCAATGACACCAAAAAAAACTCTCCTTGAATAGGTTAACATGGTCACAATCTTGCTAACATTTAATTACTGACATAAATCTTAAATGTTTCTTATTCATTTAGCATCATGACTTGTATTTCTTGGTTTTCGTGGGATTATTTGTGGTCTCGGATGATTTGTGACTCGAGGCCAACATCTCATAATCTAATTGAGATTAATAACATTAGCGTTTGATTTCACTCAATGATTTCAATATGATTTTAATCTTTGAGATGACCTTACTCAGTCAATACTGATATCAATGTTACATTTTCACAGAATGTTTTTACATTATGATTTTTTTGTAGAAAACAGCAAATCACAAAAAAATGACTTTAGCTGGGTCACATTTTCTGAAGATTTTTGTGGTTCGGACTTTTGGAACCCAACCCACTATGTTTATTATAAGAATCAAAAAGCCATATTTATCGCATTTACTCTTATATATAAAATAGCAATGTGTTTTAATTTGACCCTTTATTTCTATTATTTAAACGGGTACTGCAGTTCATTTCCTTTAAATAATTTGAAATGTATTCACTTCATTCCTCCATTCCCTTGGCAAATAGCCTATTACAAATCCAGGAAGTGTGTGGAAATATTAAACAATAGCTACAATTCGTTGAAATGTATGATACTTTTGTATCAGAATTGTCTAACGATTACACACCGCTACTTGCTACTGTAAAGCAACACGTGAGCATCTCTGTAAAAGACTGACAGTATGAAGATGTCATGAGCTTGACTGCTTGGCTATGAGAGCGCACTTCTCTCTCTGAATCACTGCTCCCGTCATTATGGACTCTGTATAGGCAAGATTACACTGAGCTGGACTCTTCTTGTTAACGCTTTTAGATACGAGATAGTTTTTCTTCATCGTCTTAAATATCGGCTGCCAATTGCAATATCAGCGCTCGCTTTGCGCGCTGTATAGGACAGAAACCAAGGATCGTCTTTCAAGGGAGAAAAGTTAAACTGACACCCGATGTAAGTGGTGTCATCTCCGGGGTACTTTTAGGATGCAGAGATCACCTGTGGAGGATGCTAACTGCCTTTCAAGATACTTCTTTTGGTAAGACGCAACATGAATATTCGGATGTTTGGGTGTTTTTGTGTGTTCACTTTAGTTAATAAACTAAAGCGGTGTTGGCATAGGACACATATATTTTATTTAAGAAACATTTACTCTATTAGTTGATTTTCTTCGTTCTGTACATGTGTAGCCTTGAGTGCGCAGGGCGTTTGTAAACCTGATAACTGAAGCGTTCGTAGTGTTTCATTCATTCAAACAAATAAGCCAATTTTTGAGCATTTTTACAACATTGTACATTAAATAAGTACAGTAAATGATTAAGCTCTGTTTAATAATCCGTAACGTGGAGAAAACTTCTGCGTAATTGTCTTGCTTTACACAAGCAGGTTTAATTTGACATTAAGACGTGTTTGCAGGACTATACATAGATTTCAAGATTAGAATTTCATGTTATTGTACATGACTAAAAACTAATAAGGTATTTTTTACTTAGAAATGTATCTGTTTTGACTGCTTGCAGGTGGACAAACCCTATTATGAGAAAGGGTTTTAAAGAGAAACTGAAGGCATCTGATGTTTATCAAGCTCCTAGTCAAGATACAGCTGATGTGCTTGCAGAGCGTTTGGAAAAGTTAGTATTTGCATTCTCACATCTTCTTGAGGCATTACTTAATTTGTGATGCAAATTCTGGTTATTAAAATGTGTTGTTTGTTACTTAATTTCCAGTTGCACCAGCTTTGTCATTTATAATGACATTTTATGTAAACCATGTCTATTTTTAAACATTTTATTCAATATGTGTATTTTTTTATAACAATGGCGTTATGTTGTAGTCTCTGGATTTGGTGTGATTTGCTAAATCTTTTACTATTCTCTCCATCCAATGTCCATGGCTGTAATAAAGCCTATAGTGCCACTGTTTTGAAGTGAACACATTTACATAATGAAGTGACCCAAACAGAACTCACAGCCCTGCTTTCTATTGTTACTTTAAGAGTCCTCAATAGCACTGTTACTCAACACAGCCAAATATCACACCTTTAAGACAATGTTTGTGTGCTGCTTTTGACAAAAGAAGGGTAAAAAAAAATGTGGGCAACCCCCCTAAATGTCACCCTGTCTATTCCGGTAAAGTTCCTCCCATGCCATGCTTGACATAAACCACAATACATTCATGCTAGTGCCTGCTAATGGGCATCAAATATGACCTTTAAAAGTGCCAGGCACCTGGTGAGTGATAGATGATGGGCATTTCTTTAATTCCTCTAATGCTGGGAATTTGAACTTTTTGTTTAATTAACAGGTTGGAGCCGGTTTCAGTGCGCTGTTTAATAAGATAGTTAAATCACCCTGGTTATACAGGAGTGTAACAAACAATGTGGACCATACTGGTTTTATTGTGGGTGGGTGGATGCAAAAGGCTGTTTAACGTTCCTCTCTTCCTAAACAGAGAATGGGACAGAGAAGTTGCGTCTGGCAAGAAAAACCCCAGTCTACTGCGAGCACTCGCGCGATGCTTCATCCGACCTTTTCTGTTATTTGGCGTTCTTCTGTATATAGGCGTAAGTGTCTAAAGAATGTCTGTTAATATGTATATGTCCTGTGTTTATTCTGTGTCTTTTTTCTGGGATTTATGTCTAAATAAATACTATACACTCAAAAAAAATTTTTTTGCACCTTGTCTAATTTACTTAAATGAAACAAGTTAATACAACACAATTTTGTATTTTTTTTGTCTCAACCTATTTTTATAATGTTCAATCTGCTTAAATTTAAAAAAATTACATGAACTCAATCATTTTATATTGGGACCACATTAATGATTTCTGTTGCTATTACTTACTGGGCCGTGAATCTGTATTTCCCAGCATGCTTTGCATGTAACTGCCTTTGAAGAGTAATTTTTTAAATTAAGTGTTATTTTATGCATTTTTAGGTAAAGAGAAAGACTTTATAGTGTTTAATGTTGGTTTATCTTATTGATTTAGAAGATTTTGTGTTATATTTTTACGAATTGTTTGGTTACCATCGTGCAGAAGAGTGGCGCTTGTGGTTAAGTTGTGGATGTGACATACGTACTTATTTTAAAAAGCACTAACTGTGTTAATGACTGTTTGAAGATCAGTCTCTTTTCACATGTCCATCCAATGTGTCATTAGCATGCTAACGTGTGCTTATGCTAATTCGTATTATATAGAAACTGACAATTGGTTTAACTAGACTTTTTTGCTTGAATAAACTTGTTTTGTCTTTGTTGAACAGACCAGAAAAAATTTCGTGGAAAAGTTTTCCTTATCTGAATTTAGTTTATTGAACAAGATAATTTTATGACCAATATAAATATATTTATTAAGTTGGTGCAACAAAAGATTATTTGTTTAAATTAACTTATTGTATTCTTGTTGTACAAGCCTAATCTTATTTCGTGGAAAAGTTTTCCTTAATTGAATTATGTTGATTGAACAAACAATTTTTTTGAGTGTAGCTTGGTAATTATTTGCACATGGGTGGATATTGTAGGCCCTTGGAATGATGTTGTGTGATTTCTATCCTAGTTTAGATGGTATCTCTGATGTAACTTGTTAGTAGAAGTACTAATAATTTATTATTTACTTGAACATCCATCTCTAGTACGAATTGTCTAATTATAGTCATTGTTATACTGTTTGTTATAGTGTCAAGTCTTTAATTTTTATAATGATTCATATGCAGTATGTGCAGTTAAAACAATGTAAATCTGAAGATGTTTTGTCTGTATTTCTACTCATTCAGGAGGCTACAAAAACAGTGCAACCACAGCTTTTAGGGCGTATCATAGCGTCATTTGACCCTGCACATGAACCAGAAAGAGCTATGGGCTACTTTTTAGCCCTGGGCCTTGGCTTGCTATTCACCGCTCGTTTTCTCCTGCTCCAGCCTGCCATGTTTGGGCTTCACCGCCTGGGCATGCAGATCAGGATTGCTCTCTTCAGCATCATCTATAAAAAGGTTAGCATTCAGTTCTCACTGTTTTGTCCTGGTTCACACAACACTTAAAAAAATAGGTCAAAAAGGGACGTGCCCAGTCATTTATATTTCACTCAACAATGGATTAAAACAACCCAGCATTTTGGGTTGAAACAGCCCAGCATACCATAGGTTAAATTACAACCCAACCTGCTTGGGTCGTCCCTTTTTGAACCAATGCTGGGTTGAAAATAACCCAGCATTTTTATCGTGAACGTTTAAAACCATCAATAGGACAAAACATTCATAATAATTGTTTATTAATTGTATGAATTGTTCCTTACCTTGACCCCTAGACCTTAAAACTCTCTAGCCGAGTCTTGGACAAGATCAGCACAGGTCAGCTGGTCAGTCTGATGTCAGCCAATCTGGGAAAGTTTGATCAGGCAAGTATAAGAAAAATGAATTCTCCATTTCAGCTTTTATCATGTTTTCCATGTTCTCCATAAGTCTTGTGAAATTTGAAAGTTTACAATATAGACCAGTTTGGCCAGTTTGAAGCAAAAAAGTTGCATTAAACAGGCACTACTTTATTACACAAGCCATATGATTTTTGAAAATGTTACCAAGGGCATTTGTATAATACAAAACTAAGCCAAACGTTAGACATGAATGGGTTGGTTCTTCAGAAGGGATGATGGCTGAACTCTAGAAGCTCTTAGGAAGGTAGAGCCAAGGTGTTGAATATTGATACACTCTGTAAGTGTTCTGAAGCAATTAACACTTTCATTTAATATGGGTTCTGCTGCCCCTCTCCTCTCAGTGTTTGCGCTGTCTCTAACATTGGTTGCTATTGAAAATATAAGGAATAGAATGTACTATTTGTATTATAATTTTTCTTAACGGGTTCAGACCTCTATGTGAAATGAAATTTTACATGTGTGTGGCTGGAATTTAGCTCAAACAGAAATACCAAATGAAAATACCGTCATTATTTACTCACACTCATGTTTTTAAAAACCTTTATAAATGTCTTTGTTTTGCTAAACACAAAGGAAGATCCTTGTAATAAACCATGAAATGAAGTTCCATTGACTTTCATAGTAGAAAAAATTGAAGAGTTTGGTTCCAAAACGCGATAAACACCTATTTTTATTTGTTGGTCAGTATTAAAAAGAAATTCTTCATTTTACGCAAAATCCAATATCCTCCATGTTATTCTGTCATCTCTTTTTTTCCAAAACGTGATAAACGCCAGTCCTCCTTCTCTGCAGAATACAATAAATCCGCACAACAAATCACAGCGCACCATTCCACGCATTGTAAACAACAATGGCAGCGCATTGAATACCCAGAATCCTAGTTTTCCTCATCTACTTTGTACTTCGTGATCATCAAACAAACAAAAACAAAATAGTAATTTTGATGTCATTGATAAACCTGTGGTGGTTTTCTTTGACTGGGAAAAAACCAGCCCATTCTCACCAAAAAGCGAACAAATGACACGCAGTGTGATTATCGTGCAATAGATACGCCAAATTCCGCTTTTGTGTGCATATGATACGCCAGCCCTTCCCATTTACTTATATTGGCGAATCGTTTCGTGTTGTTTTATTTATTGTTTTCTCAATTGTTTTCTGTTTTTTTTTACCATTGTCGCTTGGGTTTAGGGTTAGAACAACTTTTTGTTATTTAAAAATGACATCCTAACCCAAACCCCAGCTCTAACCCCAACTCCAAGCGACCATGGCTTAAATATAGACAAAAACATATAGAAACCTGTATATTAAATAACCTGCTTAAACAAATCAGAAATCTAACCCTAAACCCAAGCGAAAATGGTTTAAAAAACAGTAAACAAATGAGAAAACAATAAATAAAATGACACGAAACGATTCGCCATATAAGTGAATGGAAAGGGCTGGCGTATCATATGCACGCAAAAGCGGAATTTGGCATATCTATTGCACGATAATCACACTGCGTGTCATTTGTACGCATCTTGTGAAAATGGGTTGGAAGAAACGTAAGCCATCAAAATCAAATAAATTACGTGAGAGGTATTCTGGCGAAGGAAAATGCCGGCTGTTGCTTGTTTTCACACGACAGCATCAAGCTTCTCTCATGCTAACACATTGACCCCAGGGAATCTTATGAAAAACTTTCCACTATTTTGCTTGAAGTCAACGAAAATCGAGCAGGACCAAAACATTTTACAGCTGATCGCTGTCAAAAAAGTTCAGCAACGACGTCTTGCAGCAATGACAGTGTTCTTAATATGACAAAGTAAGTGTTTTGATTAATGCTAATGTTTATTTTTTTATCAGTGTATACCACTAGTCAATTAAATGAATATAACATGGCAAAGATGAATGCACATTAATATATTGATTCAATTTATAGCAATTTATAAAAAATTATCATGGATTTAGAGCATTTTGCAGAAAAAAAATTGTTTTTATAATAAATCTTTGAAAATCTAATTATGGATTTGAATTGTTTATGTTATTATAAACTAAAGATGCTATGTGAAAGTTTGTTACAGAAAATAGGGGTTTTATCTGGTCACTTCCTTATAGATAACGTTTTTACAGAAATTAGTCAAAATTGATTTATTGCGTTTTGGAACCAAACTTTTCAAATATTGCTATGAAAGTCGATGGTTCTTTGCTCAAACATTGCTCAAAATATCTTTCTTTGTGTTCAGGTTTGGAACAACAGTGAGTAAATGATGACAGAGTTAAAATTTTTGGGTGAACCATCCCTTTAGTGGTTGCTTAAATTATTAGGTATCAGTTTTGTGGCATCTGTTGTATCTTTACATTGTAAATTAAGCAGACACTTACAAAAAGTGACAAATAAGAGATAATTTAACATTTCGTCTCAATATTACATGCATTCAATTTAGTCTACAGTTTAGTGATAGATATTCAATACGTATAATTTGTCTTTTCTGAAACAGAGCTTGAGTATGGCCCATTTCGTGTGGATATCACCACTGCAATGCATCCTGTGTACCGGTCTGATCTGGGAACTCATTGATGTGAATAGCTTTTGTGCACTGGCCGCCATCTCTTTACTGGGGGTCTTCCAAGCCTTCCTCTCACATAAAATGGGTCCTTACAAGTAAGTCTCAAATTCTTCTCAAACACCAATAGGTTAATCTCTCCAGAGATTCTTCTATTGACTCCCACACAAACAGACATTTCAGCTGTGATTTATAGTCTTTGATGAGTGTGAACAGGTAGTTCAGTTCTGCTTTTGTAATCAGAAAGTTAGTTAACCTTGTGCTTTTGAGAAATGTAAACAATGTTGGTCAAAGCAGAGGCAGATCAGCACACAGACTGGACAAGCTGTGTTATTGTGAAGATCTCAACAGGTTTTCAAACAAAATGTTAAATATTGTGGACCAGTTTGAATATCATCACAAGCCACTTTTTGGACATGTTATATCGAAGGACATTTTAAAAAGTGTGATGCCCAATTCAGTATGGTATTCAGTGCATTTTTTAGGCATTAATATATCATGCTTAGTCAGATGCACTGTATTAAACACCCACCGCATGCTGAAGTGTTTATTATGTACAGGACATGGCGTGCTGTAAGCACAGACAGATCATTACAATATTTTGCTTGGGTTTTGTTCTCCATCAGAGCACAAAAAGTTCTGCTAACCAACAAGCGTTTGGCTCTGACCTCAGAGATCATGGAGAACCTGCATTCGGTGAAAGCCTATGGCTGGGAGGAGATAATGGAGACGCTCATCAAGAATATTAGACAGTAAGATGTTCAGTTCAGATCTTCTTCATTTGTTATAAGTCAAACCTTGCTAATGTAATTGAAAATAATTTTTTTATAGAAGCTTATATATATATATATATATATATATATATATATATATATATATATATATATATATATATATATATATATATATATATATATATATATATATATATATATATATATGTGTGTGTGTGTGTGTGTGTTGGATCAGACTGGGTTTTGTAGCCAGCCTCTGTCTGTTTCGCTGTAGTATTACATTTACTGAAGCACACGGCGTGCCTTTGTGTGTTGTTATCAGCTCAGTTTAGGAGAATCAATGTGCCGTTGTTTTTATTGCTATTCGATATCTTATGACACAGTCTCCAAATATTCTGCCCATCTGGCATTTCCCCTTCATTTTGTCTTTCTTTGTTCCCGTAAACTGATTTTAGGGATGAGGTAAAGTTGACCAGGAAAATTGGCTCCCTACGTTACTTCTACAGCTCGGCGTACTTTTTCTCTGCCATCTTCGTCATTGTGGCGGCAGTGGTGCCTCACGCCCTCAGTCGAGGCATAAACCTGAGGCGCATATTCACCACTCTGTCCTACTGCATGGTGCTGCGTATGACTGTCACTCGACAGCTGCCAGCTTCAATCCAGATGTGGTACGACACCATGCGGCTCATTTGGAAGATTGAAGTGAGTTTCTCCCTGCCGAAACCCTTACAAAAATTAACCATGGTTTTACTACAGTTAAAACCAAAAAACATGTTTACTGTAGTAAACCACAAAAAAAAACATGTTTTTTGAAAACCGTAGTTAAACCATGATTAGTGTAGTAAAACCATGGCTTTGCTGATAACAATCAATACACCAAAAAATATGGTTACTACACTTTTACCTCAATAAAACAATGGTTCTTTTTCGTAAGGGAGGTGGAACCCATTTTTAAAGTGCATTTTTGTGTCATACACACTGTCCGAAAACATGGTTAAAAATGGTTTCTAGCTGTCACTGGCTGGGTACCCTTTCAAAAAGTACACCTATGCACATAAAGAGTTCATATTAGTATCTCAGAGGTACATATTGGTACCAAAGAGTGCATGTTAGTACCTAAAATGTTGGTACATATCGGTAACAAATGTGTTTATATCTGAACCTACATGGTACACATTTGGACCTTTATAAAGGGTACTGCCCAAGTGACAGCTTTGGACCATTTTTGACAATTTTTTCTCACAGTGTACCAAATCAAACATCTGCACATATAGTTGTCACATTTCATATATTTTTCTCAGGGTAGATTCTCAAAATCAAATTATTCGTACCTAGTCACGTAATTTTTTGATTCTTTTTCATGATACTGTCACGAATTTCCGTGTTTTTTCGTGAACGTATCACAAATTTCTGTTTATGTGTCATTGTCACGTATTGGTTACTCAACTGTTTTGTCCTATTTTCTTACTATTGTCGCTTCGGTTTAGGGTTAGATTTACATAAAATAACATCCTTACCCAAACCCAACTGTAACCCTAACGCCAGGCGACAATGTTTTAAAATTTAGAAAATATAAAAAAAAAATCAATAAACCAATACTTAAAGTGACATCCTAACGCAAACACCAAATCTAACCCTACACCGAAGTGAAAATGGTTTGAAAATAGGAAAAAGTAGTTGAGTAACCAATACGTGACAATGACACAAACAGAAATTTGTGATACGATCACGAAAGAACACAAAAATTTGTGACAGTACCACGAAACAGAATAAAAAAATTATGTGACTATAGGTAAATAATTTTGTGAGACTGGGTAGCATTATATATAGCCTCTAAGATTTGGCTTTGACCTTTACTGTCTAAGAAACAAGAAACTCATTGAGCTTTTTTGACAATGTACCTCAGTTGTGGGGCATAGTGTCGCCCTAAATGGGGTTAGTTGTCACAACAGAACCTGCAATTTAAACAGCTTTCGATCAAATTTTCAACTTTCTAATTCTATCAAATCTTTAAACACATACCTGTAACATGAATAACACTATGTCAGCCTGCCCCAGTCTTATTTTTTTTTTTTTACTGAAAACATGTTAAAACAAATCTCTGTACCTATGCATTGTCTTGTCATCATATTGTTGTATAATGATGTAAAGTGTATTTCGAAATAATGGCCCATTACTGTGATTTCACCTGTATCCACAACTTTAACTTAAACATAAACCTGTGTCATTTATCCCCTCAAGGAATATCTTAGTAAGGAAGAATACAAGTTAATGGAGTATGATCTCAGCATCACACAGCTGGAGCTGAAAAATGTGACTGCTTCTTGGGATGAGGTAAACCTAAGGTCTTTCAATAGCCTATAGCCTTACACTTACAATATGAAAACATTTGCTTTAGGCCTACCTCAGATATGACGTGCAATAACCTTAATCTGTTTTCAGGGTACTGGGGAACTTTTGGAAAGGATCAAGCAGGAGAACAAAGCTAATGGTCATCCTAACGGAGACGCAGGCCTCTTCTTCACCAACCTGTATGTGACTCCTGTACTGAAGGATATCAGCTTGAATCTGAAGAAAGGGGAGATGTTGGTTGTTACTGGTTCGATGGGATCTGGAAAGGTACAGTAAGAAGGATTTCAAACAAAAAAAGTTTTAACATTTACTTTACAATGAAAGGCAGTCCTGCAGTAAGGCCAAAATATGAGAAATATGTGTAAGCATGCTGTTTAGTGCAAAGCAAACTGAAATTAACTGTTATTTTCAATCCATTGTTGGGTCAAAAAGGGATAAATCCAACTGTTACTATACTTGATCCAACAATGGGTTAAACCATCCAGCATAAGATAAATTACAACCCAGCAGGTTGGGTTCATCTCTTTTGACCCAGCAGTTTTCAGAGTGTGTAACGTTGTTATTGTTCAGACATATTGTCTGTATTTATAGAGCTCATTGTTGATGACCATCCTCGGAGAGCTTGTTCCCTCCTCCGGGAAGATCACACACAGCGGTCGAATCTCCTACTCCTCCCAAACAGCCTGGATCATGCCTGGCACCATCCGAGACAACATCCTTTTTGGCTTAACTTATAATGAGTACCGGTACAGGAGTGTGGTTAAAGCATGCCAGCTTGAGGAGGTAACAAATTCAGTTCTTCTATACATTGCAATTCCTCTGTCTACAATGTTTTGCCTGACTTCACTCATCTTTCAACCTACTAGTCCTGTAGCCTTTGTCCTCTCTGTCTCTCTGTCTCTCTCTCTCTCTGGAATGTTCACCTGGCATTTAAACTGAGAACCTTTGTTAGATGTTGAACTGTGTCATATTATCCTATTCAATATGGTTTTCTCCCCTCATTCTCAATCTCTTGATACCAAAGCAGCCAATCGTGTGCCACTCTCAGTAGCCGATGTGTTGAGTAACAGACCCCAGGTTTAATTGAGTCTTACATGAAAAGAGCGTCAGAATGGGATCCACTGAGAACATAATTCACATCCAAGCAGAAAGCTGATGTGTATTCATCAGTGCCAGTTTTGTTTGAGATATCTTAGGTTTTTGGATTCTTCAAACCTGAAGTACTGCATATTATTTTGTCATAATTTTACAATTCAAAGAGTTACAGTTGTAGCCACAACAGAAGTCAGATTTATTAATATAGCGCTCTTTTACAATGTTGCATTGTTTCAAAGCAACTTTACATGATAAAGCCTCAAAGATGGTCCAGATATGTTTAATCTCATGGCACTGAGTGTTTCCCGAAAGCTCAACCAGTGACATATCTTTCCCGTAGGCGGAAATGTGGACCTCAAACAAAGCCTGTTTTCACATTTAATGGTGATTACAGGCACAATTTATGACTGTTAGCAACAGAAGACCTTAAACAACAGTGTGAGGTGGCCGTTGTGGTTACAATGGAGGCAAGAACATAACAACGCACTGTGAGAAGTTACCCATTTGTGTGCTAACTAGCAAGAAGCTGCAATGTATTGTATACACAATGAGGTTTTTCTTTTTTTGTGTATACCGAAAGATCAAGATTCAGATGTGTATGATTTCCTAGCATGCTAGCGTCTTCGAAGTCAAGCACTAAACTCTGTATGCAATTGGAAAGGCTAACAGGCTAGGCTAACAGGCTACACTCTTTAATTTGTGAAGTGCTTTGTGTTGTCTAGCTATGTACCCAGCTAACGTTCCCTTAACTTGAACGTTCTCTAAAGGTTCTTTTAAAGTTTCAAAAAACGTTCTTGCAATAACATCAGTAGATCTGCAATTGACAAACAGTCTTTAAACCTTAGCATTAGAAACATTATAATTGCGTTGTTAGCAGAACCGTCTTAAAATTTTAATATAACAACAGACTGAACCATTCTAAAAAAAATTTAATAACGTTCGAAGAACGTTTAAACATGTTGTTTTTATAACCTATTTTGAACGTTAGGGAAACGTTTGAACAGGTGGGGTGCCTGATTGTTGAAAAACACTTTGGAAAAGGTAGTCAGATCGACCACCAAAACACACTTGTAGCCAATCAGCAGTAAAGGTACATTAACACTATAAGTGACTAGCAGTAGCAGAGCGATGTGATCTCATTGATTCTTATTGAAGCTTGGCGGCATCCGGTGACACGAGCGACAGTGACCGTTGACGGCTGGATGGGTGTCTCCAGTCGCGCGTCAAAATTGAAAAATTTTAAACTTTATGCAAATTATGAGCGACATTCGGGAGCGACTACCGATGAGAACAAAGCAGAATTCACGTCATCCGCATCTCGTCAGTTACTGGAGCGGAAGTTACTCATTTGTTTATGACAACTAGATATAGAAATGCCTCTTTTGAAAGAGAAGAGCGACACACAGCAACAAAGTCGCTTATAATGTAAATGTACCTTAGGGGGCGTATCTACTAAACGACATCATTGCCTGGGTTGCGTATGTGTGGTGCGGGTCTATCAAAAGAAGGTCCAGATTTTATTGGGGTAGGGGCGTGTTTGTTTAGGTGATTTCAAATGTCTACATTAGCTTTTAGAGATCATGCACCCCACCTTTAATATAATGGCGAATGGGACGCCTTAATAACGTAAAAAAATTCTTAGAAAATGTATAATAATAACAACAACAGACCGAATCGTTCTAAATCATTCATTTTGAATAAAGTTCTTAAAACCAAACAATAACATCTTACAATGTCAATAACGTTCATACAACGTTATTAAAAACGTTCTTAGAAAATTAATATTAAAAACAACAGACCGAACTGTTTTAAAATCGTTTTTTGAATAAAGTTCTTATAACGTTCATACAACGTTATTAAAAATGCTCTTAGAAAATTAATATTAATAACAACAGACCAAACCATTCTAAAACCGTTTTGAATAACGTTCTTACCAAAAAATAACGTTCATACAACGTCTAAAGAATGGGACGTTTTAAAGTCGCCATGAAACGGAAGTATCAATTGCATAATTTTCCCCGTGGTAACGTGTATCCGAGTAAAACTGGCCTCTGAAATGAAATAAGGCAGGGCTGGATTTGAATTTGTCCATCAAGATCTGATTTGATCATTTGAAGTTGGGTCGTGTTGCTAATTGCTAATCGCAGCGATATTCTCCCGGACCCCGCCCACCTGCCATACATTTTGACCGGAAGTAAAGAGAGATCGTTTTAGGAGGGTAGGAGATTTGCATTTTTGATTAAAGATTATGAGGGCACATTAATTTTTAAAAATTAATGAAGCTCACAGATAAATCATTTGTAAAAATCACCACAATATTACAAAACAAATTACAGTTTTTTATTTTACTTTTCATTGCGACTTTAAATGTTCTAAGAATTGTTTAAACAAAAAGTTTTTAAAACTTAAGTAAAATGTTACAGGAAGGTTAATATAACGTAATATTGTTAGCTGGGTAATTCCTTTGTGGCACTGATAAACTAGTGTTTCAAGTCCTATTCAAGTTGTATGTGATGTAAATAAACTCCTGCATTTTCCAGTGCTGCTTACTGATTTTTTGGTTAGGGTCTTTAATTTTTTAAATATTATTTTTAATGCTCCTACGATGGACAGAGAGAGCTAATGACAAGGTAAGAAGTTTCAGCATGAAATCAAATTATGTTAAGTTATGTGTCGTGACGTTTAGTTTATTTGTGTTTAGATTTTTTAACATGTTCCTTAAATTCACTGTTATCAGATACCCACTAAGTCTTTCTTTACTGGAAAAACAAACAAACAAACAAACAACCGATATTGATTACTTATCCTGGACTACACAGTTTTTTGTCTAATGAAATACTCTCTGCATTGAGAATGTCTCCCCACCTTATACCTGCAGCCAACTAGTATATCATAGTTTTTGAAACCATACCTTTTTGGGTTTATTAATAATGTAGTCTATACACCAAAACCTTCTATTTTAATATGAATAAACAAAACTTTATATAGTTAAAATAATTAATTCAACAAGAAACCTGCAGCAAACAAGCATTTTCACAAGGTCAATAAAGGAGACTTATTCACATTGCTGTGTGGTGTTCATTGGTGGCAAGACATTTTTTAAGCACAGAATATATGCAGTGTTTTTTGTTTTGTCCTCTGTGTATCTGTGTACTGTCATGTAAAGTAGCAACAGTCATGGTGGTTTGCTTTCCCTATACCCCGCTGAAAAGACCACCATAGATCATCACCAGTGTTTGCTGTGTTTTATGTTGTGGTTCCTTGCATAAGATTCTTTTAACTACAGCATCAGTCATGGTTTGCGGTGGAACAGCATGCTCTATGTTGGCCTTTACAACCAGGCTGCCATGAGGGATGCTATACATCTGCAGAAGTGAATTTATTTGTATGCTATATAGTTAAACATGTCGCTTTATCTTATTTCCGGCCCACATGGAATCTGCATCCACCTAAATTAGCAGTGGTTTGGTCAAATAAAAATATATAGTATATTTCAGCAACAGGAAAGTGCTCTGTTTCTATTTGGGCCTGTACTTATTAATCCGAAGCTTGACTTCAACTACTTTCTAAATAGGTTTGTTGCTGTAAGTTGTCTCACATTCACCTGCACTGTTTAATGGTATTGTTTGTTTTATTATCAGGATCTAGCTGCTCTGCCTGAGAAGGATAAGACGCCGATGGCTGAGGGGGGTTTAAATTTGAGTGGAGGTCAGAAAGCACGTGTGGCTCTGGCCAGGTAAGTCTCCTCACCTACACCTGAACATCTCTCAACTCCTCAGGTGTACCCTAGCACCTGTACAGTTCTTGCTTTCTTTCTTTCACCACTTTTCAATGGCTGCCCTTTCCCACTAACGTTTAGGGAAGAAAGTAAATCACATATGTATGACATGTTAATAATGAAAACACACAATTACGTAAAGTATCTTTTTATGATTTACATAGCCGTAAACTCAATATAAAATATGGTCTAATCTTAGAGTTTACAGTCTTGCAATCATAAACCAGACATCATGACAGTTTGACAACCTACTTATTGAGAGTTGCCCTGACATAATGAACAAAAAAACATATATGTGCATTAGGGTGGTCCTTATAATGGGTCAATTTTTTTTTTAATTTTTACTCTCACCCCCGAAATGTGTTAGGATATCAATAAAAACACACTGTGCAAAATTTTGAATTGTTCCTACAATATCTAGAGGTTGCCCAAAGCCTTTGAATATTTCCAAAATAACATATTTTTGCAAAAACTGTACCATTTAAAAACAAACAACACACATAAAACTGTACTTCTTGGAGGGTAACTTTGTTTCAGTTATTTCAGTCTCTTTTGATCCGAGTAACCATATAGCGGACTTGCTTCGTGTTGCTTCAGCCATTGTCTCATTGCCAGTGTATATTGTCTATTGTGCTTTATTCACATTGAAGCTTTCTTGCTTTGAAAGACATATCACAACTAAAACAGGATGGAGCATGGTCAAATAAGCCATAAATATATATTATTAAACAATTATACATGCTAGCACAAAGTATCACATAATACGCGAATGTGTTAAACTTCAAAGGTCTTGAGCAACCTCTAAATATTAATTAATATTTAACAAATTTTGCCCAATTTTTTATTAATTTATTCAAACAAATTGGTGGGTTGAGAGCATGAACTTTTAAAAGTTGAAAAATAAGGAGGACCACCCTAATGTGCATGTGTATGTACACTGATCAGCCATAACATTATGACCACCTGCCTAATACTGTGTAGGTTTTTGTGGCAAAAGGGGGACCTACACAATATTAAAATATTACATTTGTATTATTTCTGTCCGCATAGGGCTGTATATCGAGATGCTGATGTTTACCTGCTTGATGCACCTTTTACTCACCTTGATATCGCTACAGAAAAGGACATATTTGACAAGTATGTATATCATCTTTTTGCATATTTATTGTATAGTTATTTTCATTTTCTGCTAGGATTAATTCTACTAATCAAAAAACAGAAATGAAACATCCTACTTACAGTACTGTAGCATTTCAACTTAAAGTACATATACATTTACTGATGCAAAACTTAATTTTTGGATTCACTCAGATGTCTGTGTAAGCTGATGTCCTCCAAGACTCGCATCCTGGTAACAAATAAAATCGACCACTTGAAGCGTGCCGATAAGATCCTACTGCTACACAACGGTGAAAGTTTTTTCTACGGCACCTTTTCAGAACTTCAATCGGAGCGTCCTGATTTTAGCTCTTTGCTTCTGGGTCTGGAGGCCTACGACAACGTCACCGCTGAGCGCCGTTGTTCTATCCTCACAGAGACCCTTCGCCGCGTTTCGGTGGATGAGAACGCACCTTTGCGTTCCTCCTACCGTCAGGTTGCCCCCTCGAAGCCCAAGTACATAGATGAGAGGAAACCCTCAGTGATCCTTAATCCTCTCAGTGCTGCCCGCAAAGCATCTTTCATTCAGGCACCAGAGGAGGAGGTTCGGAGGACGTTACCTGACCGCAAGTTCTCCCTCGTACCCGAGAACGAGCTAGTGGATGAATCTTTCATGGGAAGTGACGTGTATCACAACCATGGAGTGCATATGGCTGGTCAGAGAAGACAGTCTGTGTTAGCCTTCATGACCAACGCACAAGGTCAGGGCAGGCGTGAACATCTTCAAACGTCTTTCCGTCGAAGGCTCTCCGTCGTTCCTCAGAGCGAACTGGCCACTGAACTGGACATCTATACCCGCCGCATGTCAAACAGTGCCTATGACATCACAGGAGTGCTTGAGGAAGAGAATATTGAGGTTGGAAAAGTTTTTTCCAGTTATGATTTGCATTCTTGATGTCCTTAGACTTCGACTTGATCTAATATGCTTCTCTTTGCAGGCGACCTTAGCTGATGGAATAGATGATATAGAGGAGACGTTTGAAACAACAAAGTGGAACACATATCTCAGATATGTGTCCAATAACAAAAGTCTTCTTTATGTTCTGATCTTCATCCTCATTATTGCTGCAATTGAGGTAATCTGAATGTTTGCAATGTGAGAAAATGTAATACATTTTACATGTGCCTAATAGAGGCCCAGAACGAAACTGGGGACATTTTCTGTGATCATTTTTGGGTCGAAATCTCTGAAATTTTGTAAAATAATATTGCAATATCTAAGAGAACTGTCAGTACTATGATATTTTAGTGGTTAAAATATAATAAACTTAGCCAGAATGCTTAATATATGAACATTCAAGATTTATAGGACTTAATTTGCAAAACTTTTGTGAAGCATTTTTTTTCATGCGGGTCCAGATTACTGCATATTACTGTTGTTGATACCTTGGTACATCTTTGGATGTACTGCTTTAGATAATATCATCTGCTATAAGGATAAATGTTTACCTTTATTTTTTAGCTTCAGTAATCCGATTTCTTTCATACTTGTTTTTAGGTTGCAGGTTCTGCAGCAGGAATTTTTCTAATAACTGAGTAAGTGTTTCTTTCCCACCTCATTTTGTAAAGACTTGGTAGGCTAATAGTTCTGCTACATTTTGTATAAACATAAACAAAGAGCTACCACCCTAGTGGTGAATATTACCTCATCAGACTACTTGCTCTTGTGCACCAAAGACCAATTTTGTAATGTAATGATATTTTCAATTCAATTCGATTTTATTTATATAGAGCTTTTCACAATTGTTTAATTGTTTCAAAGCAGCTTTAATTAATAAATGCAGGAGAAAACACAGAAAAATTGATGGGCAACATAAGCAGCAGAACCCTGACCCTAAGTACTAGTTAGCGTAGTACTAATGTAACGTATAGAAGTCAGAGGGTGCGAAGTTAAAAGATTATTCAATTTTCTTAAAAAAAATCCAGATCATTTACTCACCACCATGTCATCCAAAATGTTGATGTATTTCTTTGTTCAGTCGAGAAGAAATTATGTTTTTTGAGGAAAACAATCCAGGATTTTCTCATTTTAATGGACTTTAATGGACCCCAACACGTAACAGTTTTAATGCAGTTTAAAATTGCAGTTTCAAAGGACTCTGAACATTCTCAAACGAGGCATAAGGGTCTTATCTAATGAAACAATTGTCTTTTTTGACAAGAAAAATAAAAAAATATGCACTTTTAAACCACAACTTCTCGTCTATCTCCGGTCATGTGATGCGCCAGCGCGACCTCATGCAATACGTCATCACGTCAAGAGGTCACGGATGACGTATGCGAAACTCCGCCCCAGTGTTTACAAGTGTTGGAGAAAGAGGACCGTTCCGACGTTGTTGTATGTCGAATGATACTAATTAATGTCTTTGTGTCCGCAAATCTGCGTTTCATATATGTAACACATGACCTTTCCACGCCATTATGCAATTATGCGAGGTCGCACTGGCGCGTCACAGGACCGGAGATAGAAGAGAAGTTATGGATTAATGTTGCATATTTTTTATTTTTTTTATTTCAAAAATGACAATCGTTTCCCGTATAAGACCCATATGCCTCGTTTGGGATCATTTAGAGTCCTTTGAAACTTCGTTGAAACTGCAATTTTAAACTACATTTAAACTGTTACGTGTTGGTGTCCATTAAAATAAGAAAAATCCTGGAATGTTTTCCTCAAAAACCATAATTTCTTCTTTTTTACAAAGAAAGACGTCAACATTTTGGATAACATGGTAGTGAGTAGATTATCTGGATTTTTTAAGACAAATGGACTTATCCTTTAAGCCAATGTCAGCTGACTCCCCAAGGGTTGAAAATATTTTCATTGTTATCCACATAATTCATTTCCTTTATTTCATTGCAGTGAGCTTTGGAAAGAGGAACAGGACAGATCGGACCCAAATATGACCAAGTCCAACATGTCCGTACCTGACAAGAGCTCAGCCGTCATTGTGACCCCCACAAGCAGTTATTACATCCTCTACATTTATGTGGCCACTTCCGAGAGCATCCTGGCTATGGGATTCTTCCGAGGTCTTCCGTTTGTCCACACTATGATCACAATCTCCAAAAAACTGCACCAGAAGATGTTTCGTGCTGTCCTCAGGGCACCTATGTCTGTGCTCAATACCATGAAGACAGGTACGGTGTTGGTTCTGTGTGACTACTGTAAATACAGTAACATTGTCGATATTCATTTTTTGATCCTGCTTCTATTTGTACAGGTCAAATCATGAATAGGTTTACCAAAGACATGGCCACAATAGATGACATGCTTCCTCTCCTCATGTTTGACTTTGTTCAGGTTTGGCCAAACCTTTATATTTTTATTTATACATTTCTGCCGAGTTTAGTCCTAAATCTGATGTAACACCCAATTCTAGGTTGTATACTGCACAACTGAAAATGAATTAACCTTCTGATGCAGTCAAGTAAACTTATTTGCATTTAACACATTTAAAGTTTGCTCTTCTTTCTACAGCTGATGCTGGTGGTGGTAGGATGTGTCCTCGTGGTGTCCATTGTGCGGCCGTACATTTTCCTAGTGGCTACTCCTCTTGCCATCATCTTCATTGTGATGAGGAAGTATTTCCTCCGTACAGGTCAACAGCTGAAGCAGCTGGAGACAGAAGGTAAGAGCAGATCAGAAGCTCAGAGATCTGTATGTTTTTTAACATGTTTTCAGGCTATAGTGAAGAGTGTATATTTATGCATTTGGTAGATAATTGTATTCAATGCAATGCAACATAAAGGCATACATTCTGAGATTTGAACCGTTGATCATTGCATTTCTAGCTAGAGCCATTCTCTACCAAATGAGCTATAGAAAAGCCTGTAGCAGACAAAAGGTGGTTCTTGACGTACGTGGTGTATATCTTCAGCTGTAGTGTCCAATGTGCGGGCATGTGGCAGGCTGCCAGGGATAAAAGGTCATTTAGACAGGGGGCTAATGGGAGGTCAGTTCTAGGTCCGAAAAACAGAAGAACAGAGGATGGATGAGTCAACCAAAAAGAGACAGGATATCTCAGAGGAAGTGGCATGGGCGGTGTCTGTCAACCAATCTGCAGTCATCTTCATTCAACAAGACCGCAGTTGAGTCCCATCTTAGCTGTTTAATACTGGATTACTCCTCCTGTCATTTAGATAGGAAGTCTTTTTATCCTCAATGGTCAATGTGGTCATAGTGAAAGCAAATACGGTTTTCCGTACTTTGTAATATAGAGCTGGCAGGGTCCTAAAAACCCGCCACGGGATTTCCTATCGTGCTATCCTGACATCATTCTCTCATCATCCACAACTGATGAGTAACAACATTCATGACGGGGATCCTAGAAAACTACGCAACATCATTGTTTTGAGGAACGAACGTCTTTGTTTTGCCTATGGAACAGGGAAAGGAATTTTGCAAGGACAAATGTGATGAATGTCAAATATGTGATTATTAAGTGATATTGTGGGTACTGTAGCTGAACTTACGCATTAGCTTGTTTTGTTTATAAGGTCACTTGAATGACAAAAGGGCACAGGGCAATATTTTTTGTATTTTCTTTCTCTCTCTTCCTGACTTTTGTTATTGAATATGCAGTGTTGGGGAAAGTTACTTTAAAAAAAATGCATTACAATATTAAGTTACTCCTCAAAAAAGTAACTAATTGCGTTACTTAGTTACTTTTCATGATAATGCTTACATTACTTTTATGTTACTTTTTCTTACTTTGCAGGTGTTTTTTATGATTGAAAAGTTCTGCATTCAGAAATTGCATATTTCCATCACAAAAATGTCAAGCTCTGGTTCACGTTCAGTTTAATGCAGTATATTGTTTTTTTTACATCTAATTAATTAAACTTAAAAGTAACTCGCATTACTTTAAAAAATTAACTGAAATGTTAATTTGTACATTTATAAAGTAATGCGTTACTTTACTTGTTACTTCAGAAAAGTAATATTATTACGTAATGCACGTTACTTGTTATGCGTTACCCCCAACACTGAATATACACTCACCTAAAGGATTATTAGGCATACCTGTTCAATTTCTCATTAATGCAATTATCTAATCAAACAATCACATGGCAGTTGCATCAATGCATTTAGGGGTGTGGTCCTGGTCAAGAAAATCTCCTGAACTCCAAACTGAATGTCAGAATGGGAAAGAAAGGTGGTTCAAGCAATTTTGAGCGTGGCATGGTTGTTGGTGCCAGAGGGGCCGGTCTGAGTATTTTACAATCTGCTCAGTTACTGGGATTTTCACGCACAACCATTTATAGGGTTTAAAAAGAATGGTGTGAAAAGGCAAAAACATCCAGTATGCGGCAGTCCTGTGGGCGAAAATGCCTTGTTGATGCTAGAGATCAAAGGAGAATGGGCCGACTGATTCAAGCTAATAGAAGAGCAACTTTGACTGAAATAACCACTCGTTACGACCGAGGAATGCAGCAAAGCATTTGTGAAGCCACAACATGCACAACCTTGAGGCGGATGGGCTACAACAGCAGAAGACTCCACCGGGTACCACTTATCTCCACTACAAATAGGAAAAAGAGGCTACAATTTGCACAAGCTCACCAAAATTGGACAATTGAAGACTGGAAAAATGTTGAGTCTCGATCTCTGTTGAGAAATTCAGATG